>NC_090373.1:128061961-128361961 GCF_036365525.1 Heterodontus francisci
CGGATGTTGAAGTTAGGGACAGATGTTTAATTACTCTAGGTCAAGTCGGCATAAGGAGGGAGGAAGTGTTGGGTATTCTAAAAGGCATTAAGGTGGACAAGTCCCCAGGTCCGGATGGGATCTATCCCAGGTTACTGTGG
This sequence comes from Heterodontus francisci, assembly GCF_036365525.1. NCBI lineage: Eukaryota > Metazoa > Chordata > Chondrichthyes > Heterodontiformes > Heterodontidae > Heterodontus > Heterodontus francisci. The sequence continues at coordinate 128,062,102 of NC_090373.1, forward strand.
GAAGCGAGAGAGGAAATAGTTGGGGCCTTAACAGATATCTTTGCAACATCCTTAAACATGGGTGAGGTCCCGGAGGACTGGAGAATTGCTAATGTTGTCCCCTTGTTTAAGAAGGGTAGCAGGGATAATCCAGGTAATTATAGACCGGTGAGCCTGACGTCAGTGGTAGGGAAGCTGCTGGAGAAGATACTGAGGGATAGGATCTATTCCCATTTGGAAGAAAATGGGCTTATCAGTGATAGGCAACATGGTTTTGTGCAGGGAAGGTCATGTCTTACCAACTTAATAGAATTCTTTGAGGAAGCGACAAAGTGGATTGATGAGGGAAGGGCTGTAGATGTCGTATACATGGACTTCAGTAAGGCGTTTGATAAGGTTCCCCATGGTAGGCTGATGGAGAAAGTGAAGGCGCATGGGGTCCAAGGTGTACTCGCTAGATGGATAAAGAACTGGCTGGGCAACAGGAGACAGAGAGTAGCATAGGAAGGGAGTTTCTCAAAATGGAGACGTGTGACCAGTGGTGTTCCACAGGGATCCGTGCTGGGACCACTGTTGTTTGTGATATACATAAATGATTTGGAGGAAAGTATAGGTGGTCTGATTAGCAAGTTTGCAGACGACACTAAGATTGGTGGAGTAGCAGATAGTGAAGGGGACTGTCAGAGAATACAGCAGAATATAGATAGACTGGAGAGTTGGGCAGAGAAATGGCAAATGGAGTTCAATCAGGGCAAATGCGAGGTGATGCATTTTGGAAGATCCAATTCAAGAGTGAACTATACAGTAAATGGAAAAGTCCTGGGGAAAATTGATGTACAGAGAGATTTGGGTGTTCAGGTCCATTGTTCCCTGAAGGTGGCAACGCAGGTCAATAGAGTGGTCAAGAAGGCATACGGCATGCTTTCCTTCATCGGACGGGGTATTGAGTACAAGAGTTGGCAGGTCATGTTACAGTTGTATAGGACTTTGGTTCGGCCACATTTGGAATACTGCGTGCAGTTCTGGTCGCCACATTACCAAAAGGATGTGGATGCTTTGGAGAGGGTGCAGAGGAGGTTCACCAAGATGTTGCCTGGTATGGAGGGCGCTAGCTATGAAGGGAGGTTGAGTAGATTAGGATTATTTTCATTAGAAAGACGGAGGTTGAGGGGGTACCTGATTGAGGTGTCCAAAATCATGAGAGGTATAGACAGGTTGGATAGCAAGAAGCTTTTTCCCAGAGTGGGGGATTCAATTACTAGGGGACACGAGTTCAAAGTGAAAGGGGAAAAGTTTAGGGGGGATATGCGTGGAAAGTTCTTTACGCAGAGGGTGGTGGGTGCCTGGGACGCGTTGCCAGTGGAGGTGGTAGACGCAGGCACGCTAGCGTCTTTTAAGATGTATCTAGACAGATACATGAATGGGCAGGAAGTAAAGAGATACAGACCCTTAGAAAATAGGCGACAGGTTTAGATAGAGGATTTGGATCGGCATAGGCTTGGAGGGCCGAAGGGCCTGTTCCTGTGCTGTAATTTTCTTTGTTCTTTGTTCTTTGAATTGCTCTGTAAAGACCAGCATGGACTCGATGGGCTGAATGACCTCTTTCTATGCCATACATGACTCTATGACTTGCTCTGGATCTTTGCTTCGCCCTGGCATTCTGTGAGCTCCTCGACTGCAAGGAGGAAAAGAATAGACATAGGAGTGAGTGTAATGACGTGTTCATCTGATAGATGGAGTCCTTTTGTTGAAGGTGACTATGAGGGACAGGCATGAAATTGTATAAGGATGAGGGTGAGTGGGTGTGATGGATGGATAGATGGGGATTTCAGGAAATGCATAGACAGAGAAGGATGGGTGTACCTGCACCTGGTAAGTGGGTGTGAGGAGTGAGGTGAAGGAGTAGGCTTGGGAAGGCAGAGTGAGGGGGTAGGTGACGCACACATCAAGATGTAGGTGAATGTATCACTGTACTCACCTTTCCTGAGCTGATTAGGTCATTACAGCGCCTTCTGCACTGAATCCAGGAGCAGGGCCCCATGCTCCTGACCTCCACAATTTCCAACCATGACTTCTTGGCCTCAGCTGCAGGTTTCTTGCTTCCTTTACTGGGGAAAAGTATCTCTCTCTGACTCTGTACAGGCCCCAGCAACACATCCAGGGAGGCATCAGTGAAACAAGACACAGCATTTGCCAGTCTGGACTCCATTCTGATAGTTGCTTCTCTTTCCTTTCCAACTCCTTCAACTTGTATGTCTGGAGTGTTTCTGCAAACACTGAAGTTGAGGTTGTATCATGTGGGTCCTCATCACATTTGCTGCCCCAAATGGACGGGAAAGCCAGAAGTAAAATTATAATGAGGTAGCTGAATTAAAAAGCCATTGACAGACAAACTGTACTCACTCCAGTTTTCCCACACACTATCGGACGCACCCCCCCCCCCCCCCCCACCTCCACCCCACACTTGGAAAACTTAAAATCAGGGCCACAGGATCCTCATGCATATGAAAATCAGGGTCATTTCATATAGATCGGAGCCTGATACTATTAAATGCCTCCTGAATGAAATGCCTGTTGCAGAGGTCCTGATCAGTAAAATCTGTTCAACGGGCAACCAGCAGAGGCCCCATGAAGTAAGTTTAAAACTTACTGTTGTGAGAGCAGGAGGGGCAGGAGTGCTCTTTTGGGGCCTACGAAGAAAGTCTGGGCCGCTGCCGCATTGGCTCCTGCTGCCCTCAAAATCCTCCCACTCTTTCAACTTACCTGACTGGTGGCCTTGCAATTTCTGGGCTGTCCAGCCTTTGTGGGCCCTGAGATGGAAAGCTGCTCCTGGACGCCTGTTTTAAGCAGGGAGCTCGCTAGTGGGACATTATGTTAAAATGGCCTCCCATTGTAGCTCCCAGATGGGCAGTATGCCCGTTCTGACCAGGAGTCAAATTTCCCCCCTATAAACCCATGGAGTTGCCTGCCCCGATGAATCGAGGTAAGTCTGTGTAGTACTGCGCAAACAAATTTCTCCCCCTATATCTTTTTACATAAAACTCAAAGGGACAGAGTTTCCACACAGTTGAACTGGTTTCTTCAGTACAATTTGCTGGAAATCAGCACGAAAAATTGTGCAATTTTAAGCTCAAATTATGTTCAGCACAAATCAAGGTTCCACCATCTTTCGAGCTAATTCTAAAAACATAGTGTTAGAGACAGGCCTCACCCAGAAAACTAGCCATGACCCCAGAGTGAATTAATCACCATTGGCAGTTTCCACTAATTGAGCTTGTTTGTAGTTTTTCGAAGAGACTTTAGAAATTAAGCTGGATCTTTCAGGTGCAATGACACGAATTGACACTTGTGAAAAGCTTTTGAATGTATTTTTTTAATTTACTAAGAAACTGACTATTCCAGTGTAACTAGGAAATGGTTCTGTAAATTTTTATAAAATAACTTCAGTAATTTAAAAATCAGATAACTCACAGGTGGTGGATTGACACTGTGATTTAAATACACTTTTTGTGATAAACCTATTTCAGCTGTATTAATCACAGTGCACCAAGTTACCACTCTTAAATATATCAAGGAATATTGTTTAAAGCTGTCAAATTGCACTGGTTCATGGCAGATACTGTATTTTACAATATGCAAATAAGTTTGATCAAAACTTGAGGAAAAAAGTTTCTTAAAGCAGGTGCAATTTTGGGCACAATTTCTGCCCAGTTCGCCAAGTGCACCCAATGAAGAAACTCTACCTCCATTTATTGTTCTAATATGAAGATATCAGTTAGTTAGCTTTTGAATGTACTTTCAATGTCACTAAAGCAAACACCAGAACTCAAGCTATGATTGCCTTCCTTACCCCGACCTAGTTTTGGATTGGCAAAAAGCCAGAAACCTTGGGCTGAATTTTCCCAGGGAGGCAGATTTGGAGGTGAAAGGGTGGGGAAATTCAGAGACTTGCACGAAGAGACAACTCCCCAACGCTGTCCTACCTCCGGACAAGATTTCCGGGGCGGGCTGTCATGGCAAACGGCAATCTGCACCACAGAGGCGGGCACCCAATTGGGCCAATTAAGGCCAGACTGAAGGGCCATTTTCAGAACATGCCAGCATTTTTCTGACATCAGACCGGCCCCTCCACTGAGTCCAGAGGCCAGCAGCTACTTGGAGGCGGCCTCCCGGCAGCAGGCCGGAGGGCCATTGCTTCCTCACAATGGCCCAACGATGACAAGTATGAAAACACCACAGCCACAGCCGCAGCCGCAGCCACAATCATTCCTGTGGAGGGTTTCCCCTCCACACTAATGGCCCTGACAACTGTGGGCCTTCTTTAATTTTAAACTTTCAGCAGACTTTCACGTGCGCCACTATGTCGAGGCGCCCTCGGACTCATCTTTCTCCCTCAGCAGCACCCACCTTGCCCAGTGGGGCTACCCACTGGCCAGTGCTGTGGGGCCTCTCATTGGACCTCCTGTTTTGGGAACCCACCCACCATCCATAGGTGTATGGTGAATGCAGAGGTGGCCAATTAGGAAATCTCCTCATGTAAAGTTGCGCTGATGGGCGCTTTAACAAGAAGTGTGGGCTCAGGACCCGCATATAGTCCCAACGTCGGGTTCCCAATGCCCACAAGAAAATTCAGCCCTTTGGCTTAGATTCACCCTTGATTATTTTTTTCCACCTCCATCCTTATAAGAAAGCCTGGCCTCCACTTTCTGCTTGTTCCTGATAGTAAATAGCACTTTCTGGTATAGCACATTGTCCTGTTACTGTAACCTCTAGCAGGTTGATTGTTTCTTATTGTAGGAGAACTTTGAGTAACAATTTTTTCTAAAAGAGCAGGTTAAAATCACCAATGAGCGAGACTGGAGAAGGTAAGTTGCTGTGGTGATTACACACCCGCACGGTTTCCACCCGGCAGGGGTTTTAATTCACTTCAAATTTATTTTAATCTTTATTTCATGCTGAGTTCTATTTTGTCCACAAGAGGGTGCTACTATTGTGATATTGCATAATATAAAGATATTAAGTGGATTTTTTACAGGCAAGTGGAGGCGGATTTGGGTGCATGCGGGGAGTTAAATCCCTTAAAAGTGACATCAGGTTGGGATCCCAACATCATTTCGCCCTCTTGCTGGTTTCATCCCAGCAGATTTGAAGGCAAGCAGGGAACCCCTGTGCAGCTGTCCGGTAAGGTATTCAAATTGGTCGTTAAGTTCTGTTTTAGCCAAAGATTCTGGCTTTAACAGCAAGAAGACCTATTTCCCAACCTTTCAGCAACTTGCCAGGGTCACTGAGGCGGGTACACAGTGGGAAAAACTTTGTCAGTGAAACTGACAGGCTGGGAAGCCTTTGATCAGTTACACTGAAACACTGCAGCTTTGGCCAGGTGAGAGGCTGCTGCTCACAGCACCCCCCTCTCCGAGAGTGCTTTCAGTGCATGGCAGGTAATTGCCAAGCAAGTAATTGCCAGCTTCTTGGAAGTCACTTCACCTATCTTGCACATCACTCACCTTCAGCTGTACTTCCCTGTTGTCAACCTTCACTACAGCATGGGAGCATAATATGCAGCTCTACCTTGCACTTCTGATAAGACGCAAGATGAGAAGCAACACCAACACCACCAGCACCAGCTGCCTTCTCTTCAGCCACATGCCACTTCACAGGGCAGAGGGGATTGACACAGAGATCCAGCTGGAGAGAGGCAGGACCTCCAACACAGAGTCTACAGGCAAAGGATCAGCTCTCTCGACAGGTCTGAGCAGCAGTGCCTCAGGAGGCTCACAGCAGGTCGTTGCTGACATCTGCAGCCTCCTGGAACAAGACTCCTTCCTAGTGAGCCAGGCGGGCACGCATTGTCAGTGGCTGGTGAGGTACCTGTCACTGGCAGGCCACCCCGGGACTCTGCCTCTCCCCTATGTTGTGTGCTCTCTTCTGCTAGGAGAGAAAGCAGAGAGTTATGAGTGTTAGAAATGGCTTGTTTGGATGGCAGGGAAGATTTGTGGAGGGTGATTGTGAGGCAAGGGTGCAAGAGGGCAATAGGATGAAGGAGATGGGGATGTGAGCTGCCTGGAGAGAGAGGAATGAGTGGAACTGCGTGTGTTGACCTGAGGAGTGCTGTTCAGGAAAATGTTGGACTAGTCAGAGTGTGGGGCTTGGCACCTGAAAGTGTTACTCAACTCACCTTTCCCACCCTCCTGAGGTCCTGGATCCTCTGGTGCACTGTCTCCATGTTGGAGGGGCCACACTTCTACTGACTTCCGCAGTCACTTGCAGCCATGCCTGCTTGGTTGGAGACTCCTCCTGTCCCTGGGAGAGCTCACTTCACTGCCGTCCCTCAGATCCTGGAGCAGGACCACCAAGTGGCGCAGTGGTTAGCACCGCAGCCTCACAGCTCCAGGGACCCGGGTTCGATTCCTGGTACTGCCTGTGTGGAGTTTGCAAGTTCTCCCTGTGTCTGCGTGGGTTTTCTCCGGGTGCTCCGGTTTCCTCCCACAAGCCAAAAAACTTGCAGGTTGATAGGTAAATTGGCCATTATAAATTGTCACTAGTATAGGTAGGTGGTAGGGCAATATAGGAACAGGTGGGGATGTTTGGTAGGAATATGGGATGAGTGTAGGATTAGTATAAATGGGTGGTTGATGTTCGGCACAGACTCGGTGGGCCGAAGGGCTTGTTTCAGTGCTGTATCTCTAATCTAACAGTGAGAGACCCAAGGAGCAGCTTTCCTTTCCTCTCCATTCCTGTCCTTGTTGCAGCCTCAAAAATCCCTTGTAACCCTTGCCATGGTCCCTTTAATTAGAAATCCTTCCTTTGAAAGATCCAGTGTGTCATCCCACCGACCCTCCCTGATTGGTCAGGGAACCTGGAAGTGGGATGCTAATGCTGTAGCTCAGTTGAAGAACCACAGCAAAGCCTGTTGGAGATTCCAATGGGTTCTCAACCTGCTAATGGTCTCACTGTTTTGGCAAGAACTCTAGGTTTAAAATTCCGCCCATTATATCACTAACTAATTGAACGGATGGACTAGAATCCACGAGAGGGCAACTTGTATATGCTCTGTGGGCAGAACAGAGTTAATGTACCATACTGCTTTTCTTCATTCCTGCGCCCTTATGCGCTGCTGATGATAAACCCAGCCTCCCTACTCCCAATCCTGCAATGCGCATAGCACAGATTATGTTATACTATAGATCACTAGTCAATGTATGTTATAACATGTGCCCACAATTCAGTGCATCATGTCAAATCACCAAAATATTAATCAAAGTAGTGCACAATCACCCAAATTTCCAACAGGCAGAAAAAGGAGCAGGGATCCAACCTATCCAATCCAACCTCAGATTCGGCCACCAACAGCCCAGATTATGGTGTTTTTGTACTTTGTCAAGAAAACCTGCTATGCAATAGGGGAATTTTTAATTCATCGATTGGAAACCTACATTGAACTTTTAATGAAACAGAAAAAGCTGGAATTCTATAGTTAACTTTTTTAAAAAGCTGGCAGCCAAGATGACCACTGCAATTTGCATTTGAACACCTGGCACATTCCAGGGCATCAAAGAGGAGACACATCTCTGATGAGCCTGTACCCAAAACAATGGCTTGCTCTATTCAGTGAACCACAGGGGATTGCTTTGATTAGCAGGATATTCAAAACCATCCTAGCCCATTAACCTTGAAAGGGCCAACCCTTCCAGGTGTAAACGTTAACATCCTGAGGCCTGAGGGATCAAAATTCCTAAACTTGAATCTCATTAGAAGGTTCCAGGCAAGCACTGAGGCAGTCATGTGACCATCTGTCCATCTCTGTGAAAGCTGGGTGTTTTACCATGGACAAAGCAGACAAGACAGTGACTCAATCTGGTTCTGGGCAGAAGCCAGAAGGTCTCTCTCACTCTGTCTCTCTCTCCAGAAGGCATGGTGGGGGCATGCAAAGCCTAGCTATTTGCTGCCAGATCCAAGACAAAGACACCAGGAGAAGGAAACCACCTACAATTCTGCCAACAAGAAAAGCCTGAACCAGGTGGGCCAGCCACAAGCTGCACATTTACCAGCCAAAGACTTCAGGAACAGAACTTCAGATGGAAGATAACAGAATCCTCCAATCCCACAGACTGAGTATTAAGTTTTATTTGTTCTGGATTCTAATCCAACTACAAATCTACCCCTCATCACTCTGTAATCTATTTGTCTGTATGTGATTCTCGTGTGTGTGCGTGAATGTGTAGCATAAATTTTTTTTTAGATCGTGTTTAGATTGTTAAGTATAATAAACTCGCCTCTTGTTTAAACTCACACTTGTCCAATTTGTTCATTTACGATCACAACAAAGGTAAAAGGTAAGACACTCATTGAAGTGGTAAGTACATCCACTGTTAAAAAGGAATCAACCCTGTTGCAGTCAAATAAGAGGAAGGACAAGAGGGAATCCTTGTGACCCTTCCTCACCTGATTCTAACCGAAATTTGGGGGCTTGTCCGGGCTCGTAACCCAACGACAAACTAGAAATTGGAAGTAGGAAATCAAATAGATCCTGAGCAAAAAAAATCAATACAGTTTTTCTTGTGGTTTTCACGACTAGAGTACTAACAGGTTCACATTCGAGACCAGTACCTTCCTAAGCCAAAGTGAAGTAACTTGGGACAGGTTAAATGCCCTATCTTTTGAAGAGTTGAGGAATGTAGCTGGGCAGTTAAGGATTACTATCGATCCAAAAGCTAGGAAACCCGAAATCCTAAAACTTGCGGCTAACTATTTTGCACTTGAAACTGAAAAACAGGAGACTGGCTTAGAATCAGAAACAAACAGGGTAATGTTAGTTAAGATACACCTAGAACAGAGAAGACTAGAATTAGAATTCCAGTCAGAGAAAGAGCAGACAGAGTGTCTAGAAAGGGAAAAAGAAATGGAGGGATGGGAAAAAAGAGCTTTCCAGAAGAAGAAGGAGGAAAAAGGAGATAAGGCAGCTCAAACTAATTAGAGGGAGACCCAATACACCCAGTGAAGGCATGGCTATTGAGGGAGCTACCCCTAGCTCAGGGCCAAGTGCTGAGCTCCTAAAGTTCTCCCAGTTGATTCCAAAGTTCAATGAGCAAGCATGGAAGCATTTTCCGTCACTTTTGAAAAGCTTGCAAGACAACCAAGAAATTGCCAGCAGAGAACTGGACTATGTTATTGCAAAGCAAACTAACAGGAAAAGCCCATGCGGTTTATTCACTGTTGCCAGATGAGAGTTCATCAGACGATGAGATGACTAAAAATGCTGTCCTGGGCGCATATGAGCTAGTACCGGAGGCATACCGTCAAATTTCCTAACTCTCCGAAAGCAACCTGAACAAACTTACCTCGAGTTTGAAAGAGTTAAGCAGCTTGTTTTTTGATCAGTGGATACGAGCATTCAAGATACAGCCCATATATGAAAACCTCAGAGTGGTAATCCTTCTCAAGGAGTTCAAAAACTCGCTCCCCCTTCCTATTAAAACCCACACAGTGGAACAAAAGGTTCCAAGAGCCAGGCAGGCCACAATCCCAGCTGATGAATTTATGCTTGTACACATGCCCTTACCCAAGGGAAACCCTTCCCTAGTCACCCCATAAACCCGAAAAGGATAAAAGATGGGAGGGTGATAGGAGCCTGAACAGCTATGAGCGAGAAGGGAAAGCTGAACACACAGGAAAAGACAGTGCTGAGAGCAGGATCGAAGCCCGAGGACCTTGTCTTTCCATTGTAACACGGCAGGTCACCTTCGAGCTGACCGCTGGAAGTTACGGGGAAAACCTGCAGGATTAATCAGGGCACACCAGAAGTATGTAGGAGAAGGGGCCCTGGTGGAAAGCACAGCAGAACAGGCAGTGGCTTTAACTGCAGCAGTTAAGACCCAGTAAACCTACCGCTGCATGTGCAGGAAAATCTAACAAAATCCCTGAAAATTACCAGGATTTTGTATCCCAAGGAAAAGTGACCCCATACCCGTCGAGTGAGGCAAGCAAGCTCAGAGTCATACTTGGGGATATAGGGGTCACCCAATCACTTCTGCTGGGAAAAGGCATGACCTTTCCCCCAGAGAGTGCATTGAATGCTAGGGTGTTAGTGAATGGTTTTGGAGGTTGGTATATACCTTTATACCGGGTGCACTTGGAGTGTGACCTTGTTTTGGGACCAGTAACCGTAGGGATTGTCCCTAGTCTACCATTGGATGAGGTCGACTTGCACCTGGGCCATGATCTGGCGGGGGCAAAAGTGGTAGCTTCCGCAGCGGTTTTAGAGAGACTGACAGAGGTCGGGAGACAGAGCAATTGCAGGAGAAGGTCCCCAGCATTTTCCCTGACTGTGTGGTGACTCAGTTGATGGCCAAACAAGCTCCATCAGAGGAAGCTGAACTCTCACTGCAGACAGATGACCCTACAGTCTGGTTATCTGAAACCTTTATTGGGAAGTTAGAGGACCCAAAGGATGGGTTAAACAAGTCTTCCTTGGTTGAGGCTCAGCAAGCCGACCCAGTATTAAACAAGTGAGCACAGACTGCCCAAACTGAAGCTGAAGCAGAGGGAGTCCCAGAGTGCTACTATTTAAATAATGATGTGCTGCTGAGGAAGTGCAGACCTCTTGCAGATGTGCGGACGAAGCGTGGACAGTGGTTCACCAGATGGTGGTGCCGCTGAGGTACTGTGAGGAAATACAAAGAATAGCCCACCATCTTCCAATGGCTGGACATGTTGGTGTATGAAAAACCCAAGTCCACATAAGACAGTATTTTGACTGTCCAAAACTCCACAAAGATCTGGTGGAGTTCTTTAAAACTTGTCACACGTGCCAGGTTATGGGGAAGCCCCAGCCTGCAATAAAACCTGTATCCCTAATTCTTTTGTGGAGAAATCCAAAAATCAAAATGCAAGGCTATTTCAATGGAGCCTACTCTTACAACCCTACCATTTAAAAATTACCCACATTGCAGGAAAAAACAATGTAATCTCTGATACAGTGTCCAGGGTCTAACACCAACACAGACCCATCCCAGACAAAACTCCTAAAAATTAAACCAGAATAGCTGTTGCAGACCATGCCAGCTGCAGCAATTCTAAGATTAATGTGTGAACTTGAGAAGTGAATGTTTGAGAATAAATGTGTGTGATTTTTTTTCTGCAACCTCGTAATGAAGTGTTCCCATGGCCAAATTTCATTCTCGGTGGTGCAGTGGTGTCAAGAAAACCTGCTATGCCAAAGGGGAACTTTTTAATTTATCGATTGGAAACCTACATTAAACTTTTAATGAAACGGAAAGAGCTGGAATTCTATAGTTAACTTTTTTTTAAAAGCTGGCAGCCAAGATGGCCACTGCAATTTGCATTTGAACATCTTGCACATTGCAAAACCTCAAAGAGGAGGCACAGGTCCGATGAGCCTATACCCAAAACAATGCTTGCTCTATTGAGTGAATCACAGGAGATTGTTTTAATTAGCAGGATATTCAAAGCCATCCTGGCATATTAACCTTGAAAGGGCCAACCCTTCCAGGTGTAAACATTAACATTCTGAGGCCCAAGGGACTGAAATTCCTAAACTTGAATCTCATTAGAAGGTTCCAGGCAATGCACTGAGGCAGTCACGTGACTGTTTGCCATCACTGTGAAAGGTGGTAGTTTTCCCTTGGACAAAGCAGACAAGCTAGTGACTAATTTTGGGCAGAAGCTAGAATCTCTCTCTCTCTCTCTCTCTCTCTCTCTCTCCGGAAGACCTGGTGGGGTCATGCAAAACCTTGCTGCTGGTTGCCGGATCCAAACAAAGACACCAGGGAAAGAAAACCAACTACAATTCTGCCTACAAGAAAAGCCTGAACTGGGTGGGCCAGCCACAAACTGCACATTTACCAGCCAAAGACTTCAAGAACACAACTTCAGCCAGAAGACAACCCCACCGACTATGTATTAATTTTTATTTGTTACAGACTCTAATCCAACCGCAAATCTACCCCTCATCACTCTCTAATCTATTTGTGTGTGTGTCATTCTCGTGTGAGTGTGCGCATGAATGTGTAGCGTAATTTATTTTTGGATCGGGTTTAGATTATTAAGTAGAATCAACTCACTCAAGAAAACCTGTCCAATTAGTGCTTTTACAATCACAACAAAGGTAAAATGTAAAACACTTACTGAAGTGGTAAGCGCATCCACTGTTTAAAAAGATATAAAATCTATTGTGGTCAAATAAGAGGAAGGACAAGAGTGGAGCCTTGAGACCCCTCCTCACCTGTATGTAACAACTTCCATATCCTATAAGTTTTGAGGTCAATCAGTTTAAAATGTTAAAGTAAATAATTTAGAATTCTATTATGTTAAGTATTGCTAAACTCAATTTATAATGAGGGGACAATAGCATAGTGGTAATGTTACTGGACTAGTAATCTAGGGGCCCAAACTAATGCTCTGGAGGGATGAGTTCAAATCCCACCACCGCAGCTGGGTGAATTTAAGTTCAATTAATTAGTAAATCTGGAAGAAAATGTTAGTCTCATGAATACTAATATTGAAACTACTGGATTGTTCTTAAAAAAAAATTCTGCTTCACTAGGGAAGGAAATCTGCTGTCCTTATCTGGTTGACTCATAACTGCCCACTGAATTTTCTTTTATTCTTTTGTGGGATGTGGGCATCACTGGCAAGGCCAACATTTGCTGCCCATCCCTAATTACCCTTGAGTGGCTTGCTAGGCCATTTCAGAGGGCAGTTAAGAGTCAACCACTTTGCTGTGGGTCTGGAGTCACATGTAGGCCAGACCAGGTAAGGGCAGCAGATTTCCTTCTCTAAAGGACATTAGTGAACCAGATAGGTTTTTACAACAATCGATGATAGTTTCATGGCATCATTACTGAGGCTAGCTTCAAATCCAGACTTTTTTATTAATTAATTGAATTTTATATTCCACCAGTTGCCATGATGGGATTGGAACCTATGTCACCAGGGAATTAGCCTAGGCCTCTAGATTACTAGTTCAGTGGCATTACCACTATGCCACCGTCTCCCTCTATAGCCTACTAAGCCACTCGGTTCAAGGGCAATTAGGGATGGGTAATAAGTGCTGGCCTTGCCAGCAATGCTCACATCCCAAGAGCAAATAAAAAAGGCTTGTTTTCTGCATTATTGTTGCAACCAAGTCAATCAATGTAGATAACGGGCAAGGCTCTTGCCATCCAGAACCTTATTGTGGATGATTGTGCTAATGTCATGGCTTTGGCAGAAATACGGTTCACAGGTGGCAACACCTTGACCCTTACTGAAGCCTCCCCAAATGGCAACACTTTCCACCACCTGCCCCACTCAAAGTGCAGCTGTGGTGGTTTGGCCCTTATTACCAAATTACGCCTTAGTCTCTCCCCTAGTTCCTCTCATATCTTTTCTTCTTTCAAGCACCTCATTTTGTTCTACCCCTTTCTCCAACTTTTTAAAATCCTCACTCTCTGCAGTTCCCCCAAGCCCCACCGAATATTTCTCACCTTACTCAGTCTCCGCACAGCATCTCTTCACCCTCCATAAGTTCAATCTTCAACTCAACTCATCTTGCCCACTTTCCTCAACCCTTTCACTGCCCTTTTGTCCTCTCTTAACCTCTGCTTCCAGATAAGCCCTTCTACTCACATTCACAGCCACTCCTCTATCTTGCCATCTCATGAAATAATACAAAAATGCTACTTAACACAATATGTCAATGAGAAAACCAGGGTCAATCATTACAGACGTGTACAAAATTATGAGGGGCCTAATGGAGAGGTCAATTACCAGGGGGCACAGATTTAAGGTGATTGGTAGAAGGATTAGAGGGGACATGAGGAAAAACTTTTTCACCCAGAGGTTGGTAGGTGTCTGGAATTCACTGCCAGGAATGGTGGTGGAGGCAGAAACCCTCAATTCTTTTAAAAGGTACCTGGACATGCACCTGAAGTGCTGTAACCAACAAGGCTATGGACCAGGTGCTGGAAGGTGGGATTAGATTGGACAGCTAGTTTTTTTGGCCAGCACAGACACGACGGGCTGAATGGCCTCCTTCTGTGCCATAATGTATCTTTGGTTATATGGTCATACAGATAATTACATAGAAAGTACTGCATAGAAACAGGCCATTCAGCCAACTGGTGTATGAGCTTATGCTCCAAACAAACCTCTTCCCACTCCTCTTCGTCTAACCCTATCAGCATTATCTCTATTCAATTTCTCCCTGATGTGCTTATCTAGCTTCGTCATAAATGCATTTATGCTATTTACCTCAACTGCTCCTTGGAGCAAGATCCACTTTCTGGGTAAAGAGGTTTCTCCTGAATTCACTATTGGATTTATTAGCGACTATCTTATCTTTATGGCCCCAGTTTTAGTCTTGCCCACAAGTGGAAACATTTTCTCTTCATCTACCCTATCAAATTCTTTCATAATCTTAAATACCTCTATCAGGTCACCCCTGCCCCTCCCCCACCCCGCTCCACCCCAGTTTTCTCTTTTCTAGAGAAAAGAGCTCCAGCCTGTTCAATCTTTCCTGTTTGTATATCTTTTTTTGTATTTTGCACCTTCTCCAGTGCCTCCATATCCTTATTATAATATGGAGACCTGAACTGTTCACAGCTTTAAATTGTGGACTAACCAAGGTTCTGTACAAGTTTAACATATACTAGACCTAAGCACAGAGTTTCCATTAGGTTGCACTGGTTTAGCACAATTTGCCTGAAATCGGCCAAACCAGCATAAAAAGGTCAAGGAATTTCAAGCACATTATGACCAGCACAAATTGAGGCCCTGCAATCTTTTATGATGATTTCAAAAACAGTGAAGCTGGCCCCGCTCACAAAACTGGTCATGCCTCCAGACTGAGTTAATGAGCATGGTGCATTTCCATTTGTGACCCTTTGATAAGGTTCTTAAAATTAAGATGAAAGGTCACGACCTGAAACGTTAACTCCGTTTCTCTTGCCACGGATGCTCCCTGACCTGCTGAGAATCTCCAGCATTTTCTGGTTTTGTCTCATAACATTAAGCTCTTTGTAGGCACAAAGGCAGTAATAGGCCCCTGTAAAAGGTTTTAAATATTTAAAAATATTTAATTTACTAGGAAACTGACTAGTGTACACCAATGAAACTAATAAATGGTTCTCTATACATTTTAAAGTTATTTTCAGTTATTTAAAACTAGGTTACTTTCAGATGGTGGATGAGACATACTTATGAAAAATGCTAATTTTTTTTGTGATAAAGCCATTTTCAGCTGTACTAATAAAACTGCACCAGGTTACCATTTTTAAACACATCAAGTACATAAAGGAAAATTTTTAATGCAAGTAAGAAAAAATAAAACAATTACCAGTATATTCTAAAACCTGCCTGATTGCCCTGGTTCATTGAAGATTTTACATTTGTGAATATGTAAATAAGTTTGCGTAGAAATTTAAACCATAACTTCACTTTGGAAAACTAGTACAATTTCAAGCACAATTTGTACCCAGATTGTTGACTGTTTCCGAAGTGGAAACTCTAGCTCTTAATGTTTAATAGCGGGCCTAACCTGGTATCAGACCTCTATGTACAGGAACACCTGGGAAACAGTGACAATAATATTATTAAGTTTAAATTTTCTAGCCCAGCTTAGGGTATTGAGAATCTACAGTTAATTTTTTTGATTATTCTTTTGTGGGATGTTGGTGTCACTGGCAAGGTGAACATTTATTGCCCATCCCTAATTGCCCTCGAGAAGGTGGTGGTGAGCTGCCTTCTTGAACCGCTGCAGTTCATCAGGTGTGGATACACCCACAGTTCTGTTAGGGAGGGAGTTCCAGGATCTTGATCTAGCAACAGTGAGGGAAAGGCAATATATTTCCAAGTCAGGATGCTATGTGGCTTGGAGGGGAACTTGCAGATGGTGGTGTTCCCACACATCTGCTGTCCTTGTTCTTCTAGGTGGAAGGGGTCGCAGGTTTGGTAGGTGCTGTCGAAGGAGGCTTGGCAATTTGCTGCAGTGCATCTTGTAGAAGGTACACACTGCTGCCACTGTGCGTCAGTGGTGAAGGGAGTGAACGTTGAAGGTGGTGGATGGTGTGCCAACCAAGCGGGTTGCTTTGTCCTGGATGGTGTTGAGCTTCTTGAGTGTTGTTGGAGTTGCACCCACCAAGGCAAGTGAAGAGTATTCCAACACATTCCTGTCTTGTGCCTTGTAGATGGTGGACAGGCTTTGGGGAGTCAGGAGGTGGGTTACTCGCCACAGAATTTCCAGCCTCTGACCTGCTCTTGTAGCCACAATATTTATGTAGCTGGTGCAGTTCAGTTTCTGGTCAATGATAACCCCCAGGATATTGATAGTGGAGGAATTCAGTGATCATTATGCCATTGAATATCAAGGGGAGATGGTTAGATTCTCTGTTGTTTGAGTTGGTTATTGCCTGGCACTTGTGTGGTGCGAATGTCACTTGACACTTATCAACCCACGGCTGGATGTTGTGCAGATCATGCTGCATCTGGACACGGACTGCTTCAGTATCTGAAGAGTCGCTAATGGTGCTGAACATTGTGCAACCATCAGCAAACATCCCCAATTCTGACCTTATGATGGAGGGAAGGCCATTGATGAAGCAGCTGAAGATTGTTGGGCCTAGGACACTACCCTGAGGTACTCCTGCTGTGATGTCCTGGGACTGAGACAACTGACCTCCAACAACCACAACCATCTTCCTTTGTGCTAGGTATGACTCCAACCAGTGGAGAGTTTTCCCCATGATTCCCATTGACTCCAGTTTTGCTAGGGCTACTTGATGCCATACTTAGACAAAAGCTGCCTTGATGTCAAGGGCAGTCTCTCTCACCTGACATCTTGAGTTCAGCTATTTTGTCCATGTTTGGACCAAGGCTGTAATGAGGTCAGGAGCTGAGTGGCCCTGGCGGAACCCAAACTGAACATCACTGAGCAGGTTATTGCTGAGCAAGTGCCACTTGATAGTACAGTTGACGACACCTTCCATCACTTTGCTGATGATTGACAGTAGACCGATAGGGCGGTAATTGGCCAGGTTAGATTTGTCCTGTTTTTTGTGCACACGACATACCTGGGCAGTTTTCCACATTGCCAGGTAGATGCCAGTGTTGTAGCTGTACTGGAGCAGCTTGGCTCGGGGCGTGGCTAGTTCTGGAGCACAAGTCTTCAATACAATTGCTGGAATGTTGTCAGGGCTCATAGACTTTGCAGTATCCAGTGCCTTCAGCTGTTTCTGATATCATGTGGAGCGAATTGGATTGGCTGAAGACTGGCATCTGTGATGCTGGGGATCTCAGGAGGAGGCCGAGATGGATCATCCACTTGGCACTTCTAGCTGAAGATGGATGCAAATGCTTCAGCCTTATCTTTTGCACTGATGTGCTGGGTTCCCACATCATTGAGGATGGGGATATTTGTGGAGCCTCCTCCTCCAGTTTGTTGTTTAATCATCCACCACCATTCACGATTGGATGCTGCAGGACTGCAGAGCGTAGATCTGATCTGTTGGTTGCGGAATCGCTTAGCCCTATCGCATGCTGCTTCCAATGTTTGGCATGCAAGTAGTCCTGTGTTGTAGCTTCACCAAACTGATACCTCATTTTTAGGTATGCCTGGTGCTGCTCCTGGCATGTCCTCCTGCACTCTTCATTGGACCAGGATTGATCCCTCAGCTTGATGGTAATGGTAGAGTGGGGGAATATGCCGGGCCATGTAATTACAGATTGTGGTTGAATACAATTCTGCTGCTGCTGATGGTCCACAGCAGCCTCATGGATGCCCGGAGTTGAGCTGCCAGATCTGTTCTGAATCGATCCCATTTAGCACGGTGGTAGTGACACACATGAGTACCAGTTTCTAAAAGGGGTAACATTTATAAAATGGCAGAAGATTGAAACAGCATAAATGGTCAACCCTCCTGGCTGGGGGCTTGAATGATACCGAATATAAATGTCACGTATTTAGGAAAGAAGCCATGTGCTACTCTAAATTCAAAAGCAAGGTGCATGGTAAAAGAAAGTCATGGTGACTGACTGGTCATGTATAAAGCTGTCGAAGAACTACACAAAAGTGTTTTCATAGATTACAAGTAGATGATTCTGAGGAAACCCATGACAAAGTAACATGCAAAATTAAAGAAAATGAAAGCTGCTATTAGATCAGTGAAAAGGTTAATATAAAACTGTGGTGGCAATGGGGAAGGTTTTTAGCTATTTTAGGAGTCAGAGGACTATTAAAGGCTGTGTAGGGGCATTGAAAAATTCTCTAGGAGAGATTACCATCAACAATCTGGGGGTTACCATTGACCAGAAACTTAACTGGACCAGCTTTATAAATAAAAACAAGAAATGCTGGAAATACTCAGCAGGTCTGGCAGCATCTGTGGAGAAAGAAGCAGAGTTAACGTTTCAGGTCAGTGACCCTTCATCAGAACTGGCAAAGGCGAGAAATGTAATAGGTTTTAAGCAAATAAAGCGGGAGTGGGGCAAGAGATAACCAAAGGGAAGGTGTTGATAGGACAAGGTCACAGAGAATAAGTGACCAGAAGGTCATGGAACAAAGGCAAATGGTATGTTAATTGTGTGGTGAAAGACAAAGCGTTAGTGCAGAGAGGGTGTTAATTGACAGACTGGCCCAAAGCACAAACATGAAAAAAAGCAGTGGGTAGGCTCATGGTAAAAAAATGATGAAACAAAATAAAATAAAATAAACAAAGAAAAAAGAAAAAATAACTAAAAATAAAATGGGGGGCCCATCATGCTCTGAAATTAATGAACTCAGTGTTCATTCCGGCAGGCTGTAGCGTGCCTAATCGGTAAATGAGATGCTGTTCCTCGAGCTTGCGTTGATGTTCACTGGAACACTGCAGCAATCCCAGGACAGAAATGTGGGCATGAGAGCAGAGGGGAGTGTTGAAATGGCAAGCAACCGGAAGCTCAGGGTCATGCCTTTGGACTGAGCGGAGGTGTTCCGCAAAGCGGTCACCCAATCTGCGTTTGGTCTCCCCAATGTAGAGGAGACCACATTTTGAGCAGCGAATACAGTATACTACATTGAAAGAAGTGCAAGTAAATCGCTGCTTTGCCTGAAAGGAGTGTTTGGGGCCTTGGATAGTGAGGAGAGAGGAGGTAAATGGGCAGGTATTACACCTCCTGTGATTGCATGGGAAGGTGTCGTGGGAAGGGGACAGGGGAAATGGACCAGGATGTCACGGAGGGAACGATCCCTTTGGAATGCTGACAGGGGAGAGGAGGGGAAGATGCATTTGGTAGTGGCATCACGCTGGACGTGGCAGAAATGGCGGAGGATGATCCTTTGGATGTGGAGGCTGATGGGGTGGAAAGTGAGGACATGGGGAACCCTGTCGTGGTTCTGGGAGGGTGGGGAAGGGGTGAGGGTAGAGGTGCGGGAAATGGGCCGGACACGGTTGAGGGCCCTGTCAACCACAGAGGGGGGGAATCCTCGGCTGAGACAAAAGGAAGATATATCAGAAGTGGGGGCGTGGAAGGTTGCATCATCAGAGCAGATGCATCAGAGATGGAGAAACTGGGAGAATGGAATGGAGTGTGGCAGGGTGTGAAGAAGTGTAGTCGAGGTCGCTGTGGGAGTCAGTGGGCTTATAATGAATATCAGTAGACAGCCTATCCCCAGAGATGGAGACAGAGAAGTCAAGGAGGGAAGGGAAGTGTCAGAGATGGACTATGAGAGAAGGGTGGAAATTAGAAGCAAAGTTGATAACGTTTTCCAGTTCAGGGCGGGAGCAGGAAACAGCACCGATACAGTCACCAATGTACTGGAAAAAGAGTTGGGGGAGGGGGCCGGAGTAGGATTGGAACAAGGAATGTTCGTCATATCTCACAAAAAGACAGGCATAATTAGGACCCATGCGACCCATAGCAACACCTTTTACTTGAAGGAACTGAGTGGAGTTGAAGGAGAAGTTGTTCAATGTGAGAACAAGTTCAGCCAAGCGGGACAGGGTGGTGGTGGATGGGGACTGGTTGGGTCTCTGTTCAAGGAAGAAGTGGAGAGCCCTCAAACCATCCTGATGGGGGATGGAGGTGTAGAGAGATTGGACCTGCTGAGTATTTCCAGCATTTCTTGTTGTTATTTCATATTTCCAGCTTTATAAATACTGTGGCTACAAGAGCAAGTCAGAGCTGGGAATTCTGCGGCGAGTAACTCACCTACAGACTCCCCAAAGACTGTCCACCATCTACAAGGCACAAGTCAGGAGTGTGATGGAATACTCTCCACCTGCCTGGGTGGGTGCAGCTCCAACAACACTCAAGAAGCTCGACACCATCCGGGACAAAGCAGCCCGCTTGATTGGCACCCCATTCACAACTCCACCACCAATGTACAGTGGCTGCAATGCGGACCATCTACAACATGCACTGCAGCAACTCGCCAAGCCTCCTTTGACAGCAACTTCCAAACCTGCGGCCTCTACTACCCAAGGACAAGGGCAGCAGACGCATGGGAACACCACCACCTGCAAGATCCCCTTCAAGTCACATACCATCCTTAATTGGAACTATATCACCCTTCCTTCACTGTTGGTGAGTCAAAATCCTTGAATTCCCTCCCTAACAGCACTGTGGGTGTATCTACACTACATGGACCGTGACGGTTCAAGAAATTGGCTCACCACCGCCTTCTCAAGGGCAATTAGGGATGGGCAACAAATGCTGTCCTTGCCTGCAATGCTCATATCCCATGAATACATTTTAAAAAGGGATCTCGGAATATGGCACACCTTGCATCAGTGTTTACTCTTGAAGGTGCACTACAGTCCCATTTACAGATGGACCAGGAAGTGTTTAAATGTGTATTCGTTCTTTATTCTCTTTATGTTAGATACAAGTACTATAAACAGAATACTAAAAGGAAAAATATAAAGTGCAGAATTGATTCCCTGAGTGAGAAATGTCTTATTTTCTTAAGTACGACTTCTTCACTTCTAAGTTAGTAACAGCCTCAATTTTCGACTGAAGCCTCTGTTTGAGCAGAAGTCAGGTGGCATGTCGTTAGCATGCACCCAGTTGTTCACTGACTCCAACTCAAACTTACATTCTGTGGATGAGTTCCCAGCATCAATAACTGGGAGATTGCCTATTAGTGGGGAGGAAATCACATGCAGTTCTGACAAGTATCATCAAGCTATTGCAAAGTACAAGGCTGGCTGTATCAAGTCATTCCAGTGACAGAACATTTTGATTTTTGGATGCGACTATTGAAACAGTATTAGAATAGTGCACCAGAAGAGGGTGTCCCTCTCAGACTAATGAATAATAGATTTCAGGTTAAGCAGCTCAGGATGTCTGGCAGGGAACAGCAACAAATATGAATGCCCATACAACATTGAGTCAACAGACTTACAAAGTCATCAAATGTTTAATAACTTCATCAAGGTAGGAAATTCCACTGTTACTTTCTATTTGCAGCACGTACTAAGCCTACAGGACACTTGACTTAATCACCCCCCAAACCCCACCACTGTCCTGCACCAACAGCCTTATTGTACTTTTGAGTGTTTCTCATGAGTGGCTCTTGTACAGCAGGATACACGCTGCCCAGCAAATCATAGATACATTGCATATGATTTTCTGTCCATTCATTTTATGACATTGGCAGCCTGCCTGTAATCTCTCGATCTGTGTGCCAAGCAAAAGAGGCTGCCCACTAGTGGCACTTTCATAAAGTTGCATTGGTCTGAATGCTATTCCATGCTATCCTATTGCTACATGCAGTTAAATGACTGCCAATTGTCTAACTATGACTATGCATTCATTTAAAAAAAGACTTACATTATATACGGATCGAGTCTACAGGATTCTGAAGGGGGAGGGGGTGCAGCCAGAGGTCATGGTACATATCGGTACCAATGACATAGCTAGGAAAAGGGATGAGGACCTGAAAAGCGAATATAGGGAGTTAGGTTGGAAGCTGAAAGGCAGGACAAGCAGAGTAGTAATCTCAGGATTGTTACCAGTGCCACGTGCTAGTGAGGCGAGAAACAGGGAGCGAGTGCTGCTGAACACGTGGCTACAGAACTGGTGTAGGAGGGAGGGATTCAGACATGTGGATCATTGAGATACCTTCTGGGGAAGGTGGGACCTGTACAAAAAGGACGGGTTGCATCTGAACTGAAGGGGCACCAATATCCTGGGCAGGAGGTTTGCTAGAGCTCTTCGGGAGGGTTTAAACTAGTTTGGCAGGGGGATGGGAACCGGAGCCACGGATCAGTGGATGGGGTAGCTGTTGAACAGGCAGATACAGAGTGCAGAGAGTCTGTAAGGAAGGTTAGACAGTTGACAAGGCAAAGTTGCAGCCAGTATGATGGGTTGAAGTGTGTCTATTTTAACGCAAGAAGTGTCAGGAATAAGGGTGATGAACTTAGAGCATGGATCAGTACTTGGAGCTACGATGTTGTGGCCATTACGGAGACATGGATATCACAGGGGCAGGAATGGATGTTGGATGTTCCAGGGTTTAGATATTTCAAAAGGAATAGGGAGGGAGGTAAAAGAGGTGGGGGAGTGGCATTGCTAATCAGGGATAGTATCACAGCTGCAGAAAGGGAGGTCGTCGAGGAGGGTTTGTCTACTGAGTCATTATGGGTGGACGTCAGAAACAGGAAAGGAGCAGTCACTTTGTTGGGAGTTTTCTATAGACCCCCCAATAGCAGCAGAGACATGGAGGAACAGATTGGGAGGCAGATTTTGGAAAGGTGCAGAAGTAACAGGGTTGTTGTCATGGGTGACTTCAACTTCCCTACTATTGATTGGAACCTCCTTAGTGCAAATAGTTTGGATGGAGCAGATTTTGTCAGGTGTGTCCAGGAATATTTCCTGACTCAATATGGAGATAGGCCAACGACAGGGGAGACTATGTTGGACTTGGTGCTTGGCAACGAACCAGGCCAGGTGGCAGATCTCTCGGTGGGAGAGCATTTCGGTGATAGTGATCACAACTCCCTGACCTTTACTATAGTCATGGAGAGGGACAGGAGCAGACGGGATGGGAAAATATTTAATTGGGGGAGGGGGAATTACAATGCTATTAGGCAGGAACTGGGGAGCATAAATTGGGAACAGATGTTCTCAGGGAAATGCACGACAGAAATGTGGAGGTTGTTTAGGGAGCACTTGCTGCGACTGCTGGATAGGTTTGTCCCGATGAGACAGGGAAGGGATGGTAGGGTGAAGGAACCTTGGATGACAAGAGATGTGGAACAGCTAGTCAAGAGGAAGAAGGAAGCTTACTTAAAGTTGAGGAAGCAAGGATCAGACAGGGCTCTAGAGAGTTACAAGGTAGCCAGGAAGGAACTGAAGAATGGACTTAGGAGAGCTAGAAGGGGACATGAAAAAGTCTTGGCGGGTAGGATTAAGGAAAATCCCAAGGCGTTCTACACTTATGTGAGGAACAGGATGGCCAGAGTGAGGGTAGGGCCGATCAGGGATCGTGGAGGGAACTTGTGCCTGGAGTCGGAGGAGGTAGGGGAGGTCCTAAATGAATACTTTGCTTCAGTATTCACTAGTGAGAGGAACCTGGTCGTTTGTGAGGACAGCGTGGAACAAGCTGATATGCTTGAACAGGTTGAGGTTAAGTGGGAGGATGTGCTGGAAATTTTGAATGATATGAGGACAGATAAGTCCCCGGGGCCAGACGGGATATACCCAAGGATATTACGGGAAGCGAGGGAAGAGATTGCTGCGCCTTTGGCGATGATCTTTGCGTCTTCACTGTTTACTGGAGTAGTACCGGATGATTGGAATGCAAATGTTGTTCCCTTGTTCAAGAAAGGGAATAGGGATAACCCTGGGAATTATAGACCAGTCAGTCTTACGTCGGTAGTGGCAAATTATTGGAGAGGATTCTGAGAGGCAGGATTTATGATTACTTGGAAAAGCATGGTTTGATTAGAGACACTCAGCATGGCTTTGTAAGGGGGAGGTCATGCCTCACAAGCCTTATTGAATTCTTTGAAGATGTGACAAAACACATTGATGAAGGAAGAGCAGTGGATGTGGTGTATATGGATTTTAGCAAGACGTTTGATAAGGTTCCCCATGGTAGGCTCATTCAGAAAGTCAGGAGGCATGGGATACAGGGAAAGTTGGCTGTCTGGATACAAAATTGACTGGCCCATAGAAGACAGAGGGTGGTAGTAGATGGAAAGTATTCAACCTGGAGCTCGGTGACCAGTGGTGTTCCACAAGGATCTGTTCTGGGACCTCTGCTCTTTGTGATTTTTATAAATGACTTGGATGAGGAAGTGGAAGGCTGGGTTAGCAAGTTTGCCAATGACACAAAGGTTGCTAGTTGTGGATAGTGAGGAAGGCTGTTGTAGGTTGCAACGGGACATTGACAGGATGCAAAGCTGGGCTGAGAAGTGGCAGATGGAGTTCAACCTGGAAAAGTGTGAAGTGATTCATTTTGGAAGGTCGAATTTGAATGCAGAGTACAGGCTTAAAGACAGGATTCTTGGTAGTGTGGAGGAACATAGGGACCTTGGGGTCCATGTCCATAGATCACTCAAAGTTGCCACCCAAGTAGATAGGGTTGTTAAGAAGGCGTATGGTGTGTTGGCTTTCATTAACAGGGGGATTGATTTTAAGAGCTGTGAGGTTATGCTGCAGCTCTATAAGGCCCTGGTTCGACCACACTTGGAATATTGTGTTCAGTTCTGGTCGCCTCATTATAGGAAGGATGTGGAAGCTTTAGAGAGGGTGCAGAAGAGATTTACCAGGATGCTGCCTGGACTGGAGAGCATGTCCTACGAAGAAAGATTGAGGGAGCTAGGGCTTTTCTCATTGGAGCGAAGAAGGATGAGAGGTGACTTGATAGAGGGGTACAAGATGATGAGAGGCATAGATAGAGTGGATAGTCAGAGACTTTTTCCCAGGGTGGAAAGGGCTATCACCAGGGGGCATAATTTTAAGGTGATTGGAGGAAGGTTTCGGGGAGATGTCAGAGGTAGGTTCTTTACACAGAGTGGTGGATGCATGGAATGCGTTGCCAGCGGTGGTAGTAGAAGCAGATACATTAGGGGCATTTAAGCGACTCTTGGATAGGTACATGGATGATAGTAGAATGAAGGGTATGTAGGTAGTTTGACCTTAGGGTAGGTTAAAGGGTCGGCACAACATCGTGGGCCGAAGGGCCTGTACTGTGCTGTACTGTTCTATGTTCTATATACCGTTTTTCACAACCACCGGCCAACCCAAAGCGCTTTACAGCCAATGAATTACTTTTTGAAATGGAGTCACTGTTGTAATGTAGGAAACACAGCAGCCAATTTGCATACAGCAAGCTCCAACGACAGGGATAGGTACCAACAAGTTGCACCACAGGCATTTGACAAAATTACTGACTCAACTACGGACATGAGGGCAATTAATCTGTATATAACGTGTATAGCCAATATCATGCCATCAAAACACAGTCTGATTTTCTCCCTATTTAGTGAGATACCTGGCATTGTTTTTGCTTGCACAAGTAGTCAATGTCTGTCCGCACACTTGATATAGCAAAGTGGAGAATTTGGATAGATGTCCATCTGGCAGGAGTGATCGTGATCTCTCTCTCTCTCCCCGCCCCCCCTCCCCCCTTCCCCCCCTCTGTGTCCATCCTCCCTCCCCTTATTGTTAAACTCCAGAAAGCTTGTTATGGAAGGATAATGCTGGAGCTTATCTTTACTCAGTTTCACATTTATTGTACAGATTAAAAGGATTACAAACATATAGCTCCTCACTCAAACCCTCCACCAGTCTCAGTGTCTGTTTATAAGTGCTCAAGTAAGACCCCAATTAACACCCTCCACCTGCATATAATTAAACAATTGATACACAATTAACAGATTAACACCATTTGATCCCTTCTCTCTCCACCCTCCTGTTTCCATTCACTTCTTCCCCCTCTTCCCTCCCCCTCTGTGTCCATTCCCCTCTTCCCCCACAATCTGCTCCCAGGACCGGTGCTTGTTTAAAGGGCTACCTGACTCTCAGTATGCTCCCTCTACTCTTCGCCATGCCTCTGGCTGTGTGCCAGCACACTTCCTGCTCTCCCGTCAGCCTCTTTCTTCCTCTCCTCCGTAGAAGCCATTCCCACTCACTCCCTGAACAGGGTGAAAAACAGCAGGGGCGGCTGATCCCAGTGCGCCTGCGCCACATACCGCCAATCAGTGCTCATCCCACCCGGGCAGGCCATTGTCAGTCACAGACAATGACCAATCACAAACAAGCGGCCACCGTCCATCAGACGCAGGTCCCATCTCTGTTTGATGTACAGTTTAATAGGAAAGCCATCAATCAAATCCGAGCCACGGGCAGCCCGTTGTCAGAGGATTGGCGGACGGGATGGAGACCATGCACCTCAAAATTTTTTACCATGGACACTGGGGTCTGTGTATGGAGATATTGCCAACCCTTGTCCCACGAACAGCAATGTGAAAATGACCATATCATTTGTTTTTGTGAAGTCGATTGAGGGATAAACATTGGCCAGAGCACCTGAGATAACATAAGATCTTCTTTGAAATAGTGCCATCGGATCTTTTACATACAGCTGAGAGAGCAGGCAGGGCCTCAGTTTACCATCTCATCCAAAAGATAGCACATCCAAAATACTACACTGGAATGTCAGCCTAGATTTCATGCTCAAGTCCTGGGACTTAAACCTCCAACCGTCTGACTCAGCGGTTAGAGTACTACTGAGCTACAGCTGACATTTGAAAGTGATTGAGCTTGTATTGCCATTTGCAACATAGTAACACTTAAAACCCACAACATTATATACCCTTTAAGGTTGGAAGGTCTAATTGCTCGGCATTCTTGAAATGAATGCTAGGGTTAGTTACATGTCAAGTTGTAGATTGGAATCCTGCCTTTGTTTGATTGACAGGTCAATTAAGAGTTTATAGACATTGTGAAACCAGTATATTCTGGGTGAGAGGTAACCCGTAACATTACATTTTTAAATTGTTGTTCAATGTTAAGAAGGAGTTGAGTGGAAGAACTAAGGTATTAGATCCTGTAGGTTATTTTAATTATGCAAATCATTATTTGAAATGTTTAAACATGCCTGTAAGTACGTGTACACCTGGCTAGGAGCTTCACCAATAGTTTACTTACCAATGTTCAATTTGGAGTCTGTCAGAATCACTAAGCTCCAAACCTTGTCACGGTCTTGAACCAGACATGAACTGAAGTCAATAAGAAATCCCTCTAGTGATTGGAGTAATACCTACCACAGAGGATTTTGGTCATGATTGCTGGAAGCCAATTATCACAACTGCAGAGCATCATTGGAGGAGTTTCCTAAGGCAACATCCTCAGCTCAATCATCTACAACTGCTTCATCCACGTCCTTCCCTCTGTCATAAGGTCAGAAGTGGACAGCGCTCTGATGATTTTACTGTGTTCAGCTCTATTCATGATCCCTCTTACAATGAAATAACTATTAACACGAAAGTGAAATATGGCAGATACTGGAAATCTGAAATTAAAACAGAAAATGCTGGAAATACTCAGTAGGTCAGGCAGCAGAGAACAGTATAATTCTCCGCCCCACCTTTGAACTCTCTGTCCTTGGCCTCCTACACCTTTCCAATGATGCTCAACATAAGCTCAAAGAACAGCACCTCATCTTTCAATTTAGGCACTTTATAGCCTTCTGGACTGAACACTGATCTCAAAAATTCCAGATCATAACCTCTGCATTTTTTCAGATGGTAGCTGTTGGTGATAATTCTGCTTTTGCCATTTATGCCTCCTCCAAACACATTTTATATTTCTTCATTTGTCCCATTTGTAGCGTTACAGTGTTTTGAAATTGCAATTGCATTGTGCATTCAGTACACTTGAGCTGCTGTAAAGCACAAAGGGAAAGGGAAAGTGGAATAAAGAAGACTCCATTATGTTCAACAGCTTGTTGCTTCCGTCTCAATCCCTGCCTCATTTATTACACAAAACCTGGTTGAACCTCACTCAAATCCCGAGGACATTACAATGGCGACGAGGTAAACAGAAAAAGGGTGCTGGAAACTGGAAACATTGCTTTCAGATATGAAATTTTTGAAAGATTTTTGTCTATTTTTACAGATAGCATTTTAAGTTGGAAACTGTTAGAGTGACACACAGGAAGCTTGTACAGTGTATGCTCACACACTGATCTCTCCAACATAATCATCCAATCAAAAAATATATAATCTCGGATCATTGCAGAGAAATTTCCTCTGAAAGGAGCGCGATCCTGGATTCTTTATCACTGCATTGCTGATCAGTATGGCGTTGTCTATGCCTGGTCTACCACCTTTTGATGTACATTCAGAGCCATCATCTGTGAGTGGCTGTGACTTTTCGAAGGCGCGATGGCAGGTTTTGCAATCACAGACGACACAAGGAAAAAGGCCTTGCTTCTACACTATGGAAGTGAAGAATTAGAAGACATCTTGAGATGCTTATGCCTGAGCAAAATGACTACAAGTCAGCAAGAAAATGCACTAATGACCTACTTCACGCCCAAGAAAAATACCATATATGAAACCATTGTCTTCCGACATACTAAACAAAAAGCAAATGAGACAACTGGCCAATATTGCAAGCGATTGAGGCAACTAGTAACCAAATGGGACTCAGTGATGTTGAACATGTCAAACAGGAAATCAAAACACAAATAGTCGAAGGCTGTCTCTCCAATCAACTATGCCGAAAAGCACTCGAGAAAGACAGAAAGCTGTCACAGCTGCTTGAGTTAGCATGATCACTATTGCTTTCAGAGTCCAGAGCTACTGAAGGTGAGGCTGCTAACAGTAATTACCACACTCCAGTTTCAACTCCTGTGAACACTATTCATCGCTCATGTGCTAGGAAACTACCTGCAAAGCAACAATAGCCATCTCACAGAGCTGCGACTTGTCCAAAGAATGTTTCCACTGTGGCGATGCTTACCCGGACAGAGTGTCCTGCTACTGGTAAACATTGTAAAGCCTGTGGAAAACCCAACCACTTTGCTTGTGTTTGTCATTTATCAGCAAAATCAACTACCAAGATCAATACCAACAGAAGGGTGCCACATACGTGTACCACAGCAAAAAAGAGACAGAATTTATCGAACATAGAGGTGGATGACCCTGATCAGACTTTGTCCTCTCTCTCAGACACAGCAAATAGCCACTTGTGACAGTGGCCATTGGTTGCTTGGACGTAGATGGTCTCATAGACACAGGAGCATCTGTCAATGTCATGGGAGACAAAACACTCAACAAACTTCAGGATTTCTCATTCTCTACAAACCAAGGAATAAGAAAATTTTCCCTTACAACAGTGACAAACCACTGAAAATTCGCTGAACTTTTGAAGCGCCAGCCTTATTCAAAGGCACTAAAATGAATGCCCTATTCTGGAGGATATAACACGCTTAACAGTTTCCACACAGCAACAGATCTGCACATGATTGCAGTCATATACGCGATTCCTTCACATAGCAAAAACTTTCTCGAACTGTATGCTGATCACTTCACCGGTATTGGCAAACTGAAAGGTATTACATGCAACCTGCATGTAGACCCGAATATGTCCCAAGCCATGCCTCAATGGTAACGAATACCAGTTCATGTCAGGAAACAGACAGAGAAGGAACTTCAATGCTTACTTGACCTTAACATTATTGAAATAGTTGGGGATGAGCCTACCCCTTGGGTCTCACCCATACAAGTCATCAAGAAACCCAAGAGTGAGAACCAGATTCGAATCTGCATTGGTATGCAATCACCAAACCAAGCCATACAATGAGAAAGACACGTGACACTAACAATCAATGACATCATAGAAAAGTGAATGGTGCTAAACACTTCAATAAATGTGACCTCAATGCAGGATACCATCAAATCAAGCTTGCAGAAGAATAAAGATATATTACTGTATTTTCTACTCACATCGGTCTTTTCCAATACAAGAGGCTCAACTTTGGAGTCAGCTCAGCAGCTGCGGTATTTCAGGACTTGATTCAATCTGCACTTCAACGACTTGAAGGCACGCTGAACATCAGTGATGACATTCTCATCTATGGCCGCACTGAAAGGGAACTCGAAACACGCCTACATGCACGCCTACAACATCTCAGAGAATGCAACCTCACCTTGAACAAAGACAAGTGCTTGTTTAATGAAAGCAGAATTGAATTCTTCAGTCAGATCCATGGAAATCTGAAGCCACTGCAAATGCTGCAGATCCTACAAACATGCAGGAAGTCCGGAATCTGCTGGAACTCATCACGTACTGCAGTTGTTTCATTCCTGACCTCGCTACGCTATCTGCCCCCCTACGCAATCTGACAAAGTGATCACCAAGTGGGAGTGGACTAAATCACACAAACAGGCGGTACCCCAGATCAAATAAAGATTGTCAGTAAGTTGCACAAATGCCTATTCCAACCCTGAGAAAACCATCCAGCTAGTCGTGGATTCAAGCCTGGTTGGCTTAGGCACAGTTCTTGTGCAGAAAGACAAGACAGGTAACCCATCAATCATTGCCATGGCAAGCATATCGTTAACGCCCATAGAGCAACGTTATTCGCAAACAGAAAGAGAAACACTCTCAATCACATGGGGTATCTCACACTTTCATCTCTACCAATATGGAAGCAAATTTAAAGTTAGAACCAATCATAGACCACTAGTGAGCTTATTCAACAATCCACATGGCAAACCACCCACTCGAAATATACTCAAATTACAAGAGTACGAGTTCCATGTTGAGTATTTGCCAGGCATGCTCAACCCAGTGGACTATCTTTCATGACATCCGTTGCCAACAGTCAGTCCTAATAGTCATGAGGAAAAGGTTGCCAAGCAACATCTTTACCATGTAAGCCTAAATGCGGTGCCAAATTTGCTAAAACTATCTGACATTAAAGCAGCAACAAAATAAGATGAGGCTTTGCAACTATGTTTGAAGGTGATGGAATCACAAAACTGGAAAGAAGTGATCCTGAAAGTGTCTACAAAAGAAATCACTCACACACTACAAGGTCTTCACAATGTTCGAAATGAGGTCACCATTACAACCACATCTGACCTTGTATTACGCAACAAATGTATTGTCATTCCACACACATTGAGGGAACGTGTTGTCGATATAGCCTTTGAAGGACACCAGGGAATTGTCAAAACCAAATAACTCCTTAGGGAAAGGTATGGTTCCCAGGAATTGACCGCATGGTACAGCATAAAGTTAATCATTGTTTGCCATGTCAAGTAACCACAATGTAAAATCTTCATGATCCTCTCAAGATGTCCGAACTACCTCCAGGACCATGGATTGAAGTCAGCGTTGACTTCACAGATTTTCCCACAGGTAAACACCTACTTGTTGTCACTGACGACGACGGCAGATTCCCAATCGTGGAATTAGTTATGTCAAATTCAACAAAAGTAGTCATCCCAAGGCTTGACCAGATCTTTGCCTTGTTTGGAATCCCTCAAACAGTAAGAAGTGACAATGGACCCCCATTCAACAGCGATGAGTTCAGCAAATTCAGAAATTACCTCGGGTTCACTCATAGGAAAATCACACCGCATTGGCCTAGAGCTAATGCAATAGTTGAAAAATTTATGCAAACCTTGAAAACAGTAATATCTGGATCTACAGCTGAGAACAAGTCATGGAAGCAAGAACTATATCACTTTCATTGTAATTACAGAGCAAAACCTCACTCGACTACTGCAAAGCCTCCAGCTACACTCATCTTTGCACATCCTATGTATACACATCTACCTGAGCTACCCTGTGGAGCTAATGATCAACATGTACGCGAATGCGATCGTGGGAAAATAAATGCAGAGCAAAACATGAAATTTAGAGTGACACCACTAAATCCAGAAGATAAAGTACTTGTGAAACATGATGGTCATGTTGGAAAACACACAACTCCCTATGAAATCCAACCATTTGTTGCGACCAACACAAAAAGATCAATGGTCACTGCTTAGCATGGTTAACAAATCATCACAAGAAATGCGTCAATCTTCAAAGCTCTGAAAACACCATTCGCAAACATTGAATCCAACTCCGACATTGACACTTCAGACAAAGAACATGAGTAAAATTAGACTACATCTGATGTCAGCCAATATCCTCCTCGTGAGAGAAAACGCCCAACATACTTAAGTGACTATGTTACGAAGTGAACGATTTATGTTTAAGTTCATTGTTTACATTTTTGGAAACAAACTATTGAAACATGCTATGTCTCTCATTTACTAAGAAATTACAATTGCATTGTGCATTGTGTACTCTAGAGACTGCTGTAGAATACACATACGAGCAAAGGAAAAATAAAGACTCCATTACGTTCTACAGCTTGCTGCTTCTGTCTCAATCTCTGCCTCATATATTATACTGAACTCAGCTGAACCTACTCTGGTCCGGAGAACAACACACCATTACCATCTCTTTAGCCTTGTACCATCATCCTTTTGTAATTTAATCTCTCCTATCTTCCAATTTATTAGTTCTTCCCTTTTGTTCTTCCCATACCTCCCTTTCCCTATTTCTGTACGCGCTTAAAACCTGTGACATCTCCAGTTCTGATGAAAAGTCATCAATATTAACTGTTTCTCTTCCCACAGATGCTGAGTATTTTCAGCATTTCTGTTTTCACTAATGAAATAACCATGCCAGCCAACAGCAGGGTCTGACCAACATCCAGACTTAGGCTGACAAATAGCAGGTAACATTCAAGTCACATAAGTGCCAAGCAATGAGTATCTCCATTTTCATCATCACTGAGCACTCCCACATCAACATCTTGGGAGTCACCATTAAGCAAAAACTTGACTGGACCAGCTAAAGCAATACTAGAGCTATATGAGCAGGACAGAGACAGGGTACTCATTTCCTGACTCGCCTCATTGCTTTTACACCATCCACTCATCACTCGTCTGGATGGGCAGCCACAAAGGTACTGAAGAAACTCAACATCATCCAGGAAAAAGCATTCCACTTGATCATCACCTCCCCCAACACCAGCACGTGATGGCTGTAGTATATATTATTTACTGGATGCACTTCAGCAACTCACTGGATTACTTTTACAGCACTTCCTAGCTCCACGACCTGTACCACCAAGGAGGACAAGAACAGCAATATCATGGGAATACCATCACCTGTAAGTTACCCATTAAATTACATTCCGTCTTGACTTGGACAATCTTACATCACAATAAGGCCAAGTTGCTGGAACTCTCTATCAAATACCATCATGGAAGGACCAAAACCAGAGACTGCACTATTTCAAGGAGAAGATCCCCACCACTTTCTCAGGGCAAGTAGGGGTGGGTAATAAATTCCGCCTTGCCAGCATTGCTCACATTCCAGGAACAACAACAACTTGCATTTATATAGTGCCTTTACCTTAATAAAATGTCCAATGACTTCACTGAAATTCGCACCAAGACACAAAAGACGAAATTAGCGCAGATGACCAAATGCTTGGTCACGAGGTAGGCTTTAAGGAGTGTCTTAGAGGAGGAGAAAGGTAGAGAGGCAGAGAGATTTAGGGAGGCAATTCCAGAGCATAGGGCCTAGGCAGCTAAAGGCACAGCTGTCAATGGTGGACAGAAAATTGGGGATGCGCAAGAGACCAGAACTGGTGAAACACAGGGATCTCAGGCAGTTGTGGGCTGAAGGAGAGTACAGAGGGAGGGTGGGGTAAGGCCATGGAGGGATTTGAAAACAAGGATGAGAAGTTTAAAATCAAGGTGCTGCTGCACCAGGAGCCGATGTAGGTCAGCGAGCACAGGGGTGATAGGCGATCAGGACTTGGTGTGAATTAGGGTACGGGCAGCTGAGTTTTGGATGAACTCAGGTTTACAGAGCTTGCAAGGTGGGAGGCTGACCAAGGGAGCTTTGGGATAGTTGAGTCTAGAGGTAACAAAGGCAGGGACGAGGGATTCATCAGCAGATGAGCTCAGCCAAGGGTTGATCTTACGGAGGTGAAAGAAGTCTGTCTGTCTTGGTGATGGAGAGGATATGGAATTGTAAGCACAGCTCAGGGTCAACTAGGACAAAAATGTTGCAAACAGTCTCATTCGTCTTTAAATAATGGCCAGGGAGAGGGATGGAATTGATGGGTGGGGAACAGAGTTTGTGGTGAGGACTTAAGGCAATGGCCTTGACCTTCTCAATATTCAGTTGAAGGAAATTTCTGCTCATCCAATACTGGAGGTCAAACAAGTAGCATAACAGATCAAAGACAATGGTGGGGTACAGCTGGGTGTCGTCAGTGTACATGTGGAACCTGACATTTTGTTTTTAGATGATGTCATCAAGGGATAGCTTATAGATGAGAAATAGGAGGGGGCCAAGGATAGATCAAGTAGAAGAAATGGTGCAGGATGTGGAAGAGAATCCATTGCAGGTGATTGTCTAGCTATGGCTGGATAAATAAGAATAGAACCAGATGAGGGCACTCCTACCTAACTGGATGATATAGGAGAATTAATGGAGGAGGATGGTGTGATCAATCATGTCAAAGGCTGCGGACATGTTGAAAAAGATGAGGAGGGAAAATTTTCCATGGTCACAGTCACATAGAATGTCATTTGTGACTTTGGTAAGAGCCCTTTCAGTTCTGTGGCAAGGACAGAAACCTGATTGGAGAAGTTCAAACATGGAGGTGCAAGAAAGATGGGCACAGATTTGGGAGGCGACAATACATGCAAGGACGAGAAAGGAAAGGTTGGAGATGGATAGTAGTTTTATAGAACTGAGGGGTTGAGTGTTTTTTTTTCCAGAAGAGTGAAAGTAATGAAGGCAGTTTTGAAAGGAAGGGGCCCAGTACCAGAGGATAGGGAAATGTTAACAATACCAGCCAACATAGGAGCTGGAAAGGTAGTTGTGTGCTTAGCAATTCAGTGGGAATACAATCAAGGGAGCAGAAATTGGGTCTCCTGGACAAGATGAGCTCTGAAAGAGCATGAGGGGAGATAGAACAGAAACTAGAGAAAGTGGGGTTGGGATGGGAAGGTGGATAGAAGTGGAGAGAGAGACAAGGAAGAAGAAATATATTTTTTTTAATGTTTAGATATGTATACACAGGTGGCAAGGTAAAAGCAGCTGTATCTTAAGTACTTAAGATGTAAACATATACCTCCTTTGATCCTCCTCTTCATCCTCCATAACCAGTAGATGGAATGATATAGCCAAGTCAAATGGGTACTATGGAGGCTGGAATTCAGGTGGCGAGTAGTTTACTTTGTGGAAGTTGACTCATACAGACCGATATCTGCTGATACAATGGTATGCCAGGAGTGTATAAGTAGTCTTCCCTTGTTCATGTCTTGTACTTTATCATTCCAAAGGTTGGTAAAACAAATACTTGATAAGGCAAGGCTTAATACAAATTGTTAAGCTGCTTTATTACACAGCGACTGACATACAGAGCAGCAGTTATGACCAGATTCACTTAATTCAATTGGTACAACTTAGTTTCAGATTGCCATACTAGGCCCCCACCTGCCAAGAATGAGACTCATAAATTTTGTCATGAACATTGATTTTAAACTGTTCCTGGAGTGAAGAAAGGACTTGTTAAACAGATTAGCCGTGGCTGGAAAGACGTTTGCATATTAACAGACAGTGTTTGGAAGGACAAAGCAGCCATTCCCTGACACATTCAGCCCACAATGGACTTTTGATCACCAGACGTTGAAGGTGGGGGAGCTCGCATTCCTGGTTGACTACTAAGATGGCCGAATACACAAACGGACATGGTCAAACCAGCTAGTCACATGACTAACCTGCTGGGCAACCTGTGTTTTTTGAATTTGTACAAACAGTTTGGGCAAAAAGCAGAATGCTCCTGGACTGAGAAGATCTCTTATGGCTGGCTCGCCACAGCCTCTCCTGTCTGCCTGCTCCCATCTCCTTCTCACAAGCCTCTGAATCCACTGAAGACACATGAACCCCAAGAGAGAAAAGTCTCCTACAGCGAACAATGTTTAAGAATAATACTGGGCCCCAACGAAAAGCAAGATCTACCTACAATTAAGGACTCTACCATGAGCTCGAAGAACCATAACAAAAACTCTTCAGATATTGCCTCAAACTTCTCCACTTTATTTTTCATCAGCTGTTTTGTCTCTACTTGCATCACGTATCACGTATGCATGCTAGCATGGGGCACGTCATGTATCCGTAGGTGTTAACCAAATTAGAGTTTAAATTTAATAAAGTTCAGCATTTCTTCTTTAAACCTAAGAAAGCCTGTTTGTGCTGGTTTCTTTGCCTTATAATTGGAAAGTGGTGAACAAGGATTCACCAAGGGGGAGCTAAAAACAGTGTGTTTAAAATTAAACCCTGTTACGGTAAGACCAGGTGAAGGCTGACAGGGACCCCTAGACATCTTTCTCACCTGGTCGTAACAAGATATTGATACAAAATAAAGAGCATGCCATGCCTCCCCAAATCAGTGGTTGTCTTACTTGTCTTCTAACAGTTTCTCCAACATTTGTGACTTAATGAGCCAGTCCAAAACTTTTGCAGCACTGTCTAAAAGTCTGCCTGCCTTCTTGTTTCTAAAAGCCTGTCCGCTTGTGTCCCTGTCTCTTTTTATCTCCCTTGTCACTGACTAGCAGGATCAAAGAATTTCCAAAAACAATTGGGGTAATTTTGTGTTTGGGCAATTGTGTAAAACGGGTGATACCAGATCAACCGCCTGTTATACATTTCTCCCAAGTTAATGGGCAGCTGATCCAATATCACCCATTTTACTTGATCATCCAAAGTCAAAATTAACCCCAATGCATGTGTAGTGTTCTTCAATGACCTGGACCAGCTAATTAATTGCTTACTGTTTAGCCTCTATGTGACTTTTTAAATGTGAAAAAACACTTTGTTTAAAAAATCTCAATGTTATTTTCAAATTCTTTCTATGTAAAAATAGATTTTTTTAAAACCTGAAATGTGACACAGACTCTCTTTAAGAAAATGATCCAACATAGTGAAGTGGACCTCCCATCATTTTATATCGGTGCTCAATGATTGGAGAGCTGTTCAGGAACTCTAAGTGAATTATAGGACCATCACTTCATTTGAATCATTTTGGGGGATTTAATGAACCAAGCACACTGAAGTACCTGTGTTGTCAGCTCAAGGTGCAAAATGGGTGCAGAGCCAATCATGAGTACCTGGTAATCTGGATCACATATTGTCTCGCTGCATTTCCAGCACCAACCACCATATTATTGGCCCCACATTCAAATAACTGAGCATATTTAAAATTATCTCACATCATCAGGCTACCAAAAAGTAAATTTTCATTGGCAATGCAGTGCTGCTGAGTATATGCATGTTAACGTTCAATGCTACAAAGCGGCAGATGTGGGTTTGAACTTCAAGATATCTTATTCTGAGCTGCATCAATCATGAAGGAATTAGGAAGAGGCTGTGGTATTTCCAAGCCTGAGAAATGAAAATCAAAGGAGACAGCAATGCACTACCAGTCCTAACAGCTCTTTATGGCAGCTCTTTATTGGTGGCAGTGAAGCAGGCTTAGGGTTAAGGTGACAAATGAATAAAAGTGAAATCTTACAGGAAAAAAAACCTTGTCTAGAAAAATACCTGGTGGAAAAAAAGTTTTAAAAATAATTATCAATATTTCCCGATGGGTATACCGAGCAATCACACCACTAGATTGATAATGATAAGCATGAAAAAAATCAATGGTAATTAATGGTGCTGATGACACTATTGGTCTTATACTTCAAGATGGGGTAAAAGCCTATCATTGGGCCAGACTTTCCTGTGAAATTAATGGTGAGGCTAATGGTGTCGCTGTTATTTATGTGAAAATGGTACAGCAACTTCAGGTGAGGGGCAAATGAACATCCAAACTCGGAAATCCAAAAGTTGCTGTCCAGAATGTAAACCGTTAGCTTTCTGAAAGCTCTCTGTCTGCCTCACTATTGAAATGCATTGAATGGCATGAATTTGCTGTACTTGTGCAGTAGATAAAAATTGAACTCGCCACAGAAAGTTAAGTGTTGTCATTTCAAGTCTGTTAACAATGTGATAAGTATTAATGACTGCCAATCTCTGGCATTGAAAATAAACCTTTACAAGGGTGGAGTTCATTCCTTCAGATATTAACGTTGAAGATTTTAATCATGTTAAAGTTTTTACTTTTCCTTTGTCTTTTCTTTCTCTCTCTCTCAATACAATCCTTCTTGCCTTCTCTTCATTTCTCTTTTTTCACATGATTTGACATTGAATTCACCTACTTTAACTTACACTTCCTTCTCAGACCTTCTGCTGTTAATTTCACAATCCTTCAACCTGATTGGTTCAGGAGATACATTGTTGATTACCCTGTTCATTCACGTCCCAGAAGCCAGGTTTCTCTCATTGTGATGTTATCAGCTCACACTTTCAGCAACTTAGCAGACAAAAAGTTAAAAAACTTAAACCTGCAAGGAAAGTTTAACTAATGGCAGATGCCGTTAGATGCCCTGCTACAGCAAAGTTTGGGCTATTGTTGACTCAAGCACTATTTTATGAAGCTTAATTAGCCAAATAATCTAAGGTGCATGTGAATTGTACTGCAAATGTCATGGCAAACGTTTTAATCAAACCTGGTCATAGAGTCATTGAGTCATACAACACAGAAACAGGCCCTTCGGCCCATCGTGTCTGTGCCGGCCATCAACCACCTACCTATTCTAATCCCATTTTCTAGCACTTGGCCCGTAGCCTTGTATGCTATGGCATTTCAAGTGCTCATCTAAATACTTCATAAATGTTGTGATGGTTCCTGCCTCTACCACCTCTTCAGGCCGTGCGTTCCAGATTCCAACCACCCTCTGGGTGAAAAAAAAATTTCCTCAAATATCCTCTAAACCTCCTGCCCCTTACCTTAAATCTATGCCCCCTGGTTATTGACCCCTCCGCTAAGGGATAAAGTTTCTTCCTATCTAATCTATCAATGCCCCTCATAACTTTGTTTACCTCAGTCATGTCCCCCCGCAGCCTTCTCTGCTCTAAGGAAAACAACCTTAGCCTTTTCAGTCTCTCTTCATAGCTGAAATGCTCCAGCCCAGGCAACATCCTGGTGAATCTCCTCTGCATCCTCTCCAGTGCAATCACATCCTTCCTATAGTGTGGTGCCCAGAACAGTACACAGTACTCCAGCTGTGGCCTAACTAACATTTTATAGAGCTCCATCATAACCTCCCTGCTCTTATATTCTGTGCCTCAGCTAATAAAGGCAAGTATCCCATATGCCTTCCTAACCACCTTATCTACCTGTGCTGCTGCCTTCAGTGATCTATGGACAAGTACACCAAGGTCCCTCTGACCTTCTGTACTTCCTGGGGTCCTACCATCCATTGTATATTTCCTTGCCTTGTTAGTCATCCCAAAATGCATCACCTCACACTTCTCAGGATTAAATTTCATTTGCCACTGCTCCGCCCATCTTACCAGCCCATCTGTATCATTCTGTACTCTAAGGCTTTCCTCCTCACTATTTACAACACCAACAATTTTCATGTCTTTCGCGAACTTACTGATCATACCTCCTATATTCACATCTAAATCATTAATGTAATTTAATGGTATTCAGATGCTATGGGTATTATTACATTTTTCAATGTTCAGATGTAAATTTATTTGAAGTAAATTGCTGTAAAAGCCTCTCCTTACTTTTGAGAAATATACATATTTGAACAATTATACTTGGTCCCATTGGCAACACTGTTGTTTTTGAGCTACTGGTACAGGTAAATAAGAAAACCCCAAGAAATTAGGAGTGGATTCAAACAATAGACAAATGCTTCTTTCTCTTTCCCCTTTTCCAGAACCAAGACACAATAGCCTAAAAATTACTGTAACCAATATTAGTGGAAGCAGAGGAATGTCTGTAACCAAGGGAGTATGTATATAGTCTGTTCCCAAGCCTTTGTGGTACCATCATGAAATTCACAAGCATGTCACAGCTCCTCTGTGGCTAATTCTACAGGTTAAGTTAAAAGGTTGTGCCATAAGATCACATGCATTTTGTCCCATTTTAGGACTCAAAACTGTTTAGAAAAACTATGTTATGTCCATGTAGAAAGGCAGCTTGTATTTCTAATGAGACATTAAATCAAGGCCCTCCTTGCCCTCTCAGATGGATGTTAAAGATTCCATGGCGCTATTCAAAGAAGAGCAGAGGAGATTCCCCCAGTGCCTCGACCAATATTTGTCCTTCAAGAAACATCATTTCAAAATAAATTATCCAGTCATTTATCTCATTGCTGTTTGTGGGACCTTGCTGTCCTCTAATTGGCTGCTGCATTTGCCTACATTACAACAGTGACTACATTTCAAAAGTACTTTTTGGCTGTAAAAAGTGTTTTGGGACATCCTGAGGGCATGAAAGGCACTGCATAAATGTAAGTTCTTTTCTTTCACCCAGGTCAATTTGGCTTGTGTATTTTCTCATCATTTACAACAGAGCTAGTATTATAGTAATATATATTAATTGGTCCCAAGTATTTGAATATTTACGTTCAAACTCTTTCCAAGTCCTGCACTGTAGAAATAATATATAACAAGGAGGACCAAACAGGCTAAGACTGTATGTTTCAGAGCACATTGTTGAAATTGCTGTCCACTTCACACAGATTCTATAAATGCAACACAGTTTAAATTACAAAATACCAGAAAAGTCCCACATAATGCTATTCAATCAATTTATAATTGAACCCAGGGATAAGTGTGTATTTCATTTAAGTACACCACTTCTTTCCATGCACACTTAAAAAATTATCTCATTGAATTGGCAATTATATAGCCTGTTCTGTGATACGATGATCTATGTTCACCTTTAACTTACAGCATAAATCTCTGTGCGTTACAGTACATGATAGTCATCCAAATGTCTTGCAATGAAGGCCTTATTTATACTATGGCAGACCTTGATTTTCATAAATATCATAGTCTTTTTTGATATATATTGTTTTTGAATCGTCTAAACTTAACAAAAGAGAGTAGCACGTTCCTACGGCATAGCTATAAAGAATTGCAATGTTGAAACCAGATGCTGTGACATTTGGCACACAAGGCTACATACTATACAGTGACTATTATGACTGGATGTGTTGTTCTATTAGCTTTACTTAAGCATATACCTCAGTTAAGTACCATACATTTGATAGAAGTAGACTTTATTGGTGTAAATGAGTTTTTCAGTTATTGAAACTGGTAATATTATCACATTGGTCCAAATAACAATACCTGTATTGAGTGGCTCCTAGTGATCACCAGACTAAATGTGTTTACTGTGTAAGGTGCAGAATATACAATAATGTATTGTTCTTCAACCTAAAAGTTTCTTCAGTGTGTTTCATTTGCCCTGTTCATTATCTGTGTACTCTTCCATTTCCACATCCGAATCGAAGAGTGAGTGGCCGGTGTAATCCGTGTCCGGAGTCTGTGAATAGGAAACGCTGTTCTCAGTTACTTCTTCATCAAAGGTTTCTGTACGAGAGTACAAGCTGAAGTCTTGGAGTGGTGTGGGAGTCAAACTGTCTTCACTGGAGTTATCTTCATTATCATATGAAGCATCATCACTCTCTTCAATCCATTCAGGCCAGAATCTCCTCTTAATCCTCTCACAATACATGGCAAGATTAACCAGCTCATCTGAAAAAAATGCCAGGAAGGATGTGCACACAATTACGCAGCATCTCTGAGCATTCTGTCATTAGAACAACCTCCCAAAAAAATTTCATTAGATTCTCTAGAATAACTTGATTTCCAAGTATGGCAATAAGTAACCTTTGACTTGGCTAAAGCAATGGTTATATTTGAATGAAACAATTTATTTGAATTTTATCACACAAAATAGATCAAGTCAATATTTTTTTTTGTATACAGCAAATATCCTGCCAGTCCCAAGCGTTTCACCAGATTTAGAAATAATGACTATTTCCAGAAATTCCCAAAGTCTGAGCCCACATGATGTCAGAAACTCCTGATGATTAATATATGCTAAAAATCACATCTACCCATTTGTTTTCAGAATTTGTTGATCAATCGAAAAACATGAGCAATCATTTTGTGTCATGAATCTGAAAGCTGGCAGCTTCCTTGTAAGGTCTTCTCCATTCTTTTTAATAAATTTCATCTGCCACATATTGGGAATAATTGTGACAGAGCTGGTTGTAGATTTACCTGTTTTGCATTGATTTCAATGGGATAAAAACTGCGCAGGTTTTACAATGAGCTGCAATGCATTATAAAGGATTAAAAATTAACCCCTCTTTATGTTTAGTTCTTGAAAACCATGGGCCAATTAAGTGGTGCCTTAGGAATGCCAGCAAGATCTCAATGGATCCTGTACACAATGAGCAAGGAAGCTGACTTCTCTTGAGTTTGCAAGGTGAATTCATCTAAAATCATTTGAACACACTCCCTTTGCACAGGCCCATACACTGTGACTGATGTGTGGGTGAGATAT
The DNA here is from genome assembly GCF_036365525.1 of Heterodontus francisci. Classification (NCBI taxonomy): domain Eukaryota; kingdom Metazoa; phylum Chordata; class Chondrichthyes; order Heterodontiformes; family Heterodontidae; genus Heterodontus; species Heterodontus francisci. Next base: position 128,104,583 of record NC_090373.1, read on the forward strand.
CTGTCATGATCCAGCAGCCCCTAAAGAAATTCAGTCACTTAAGTGGTCATACAGGTGGGCAAAAAGTCTTTCAAGCTTTGGAATGGATGATAATAATTTCAGATGTCCAGCCTTGGTTCTCTCATAGAACTCTCAGTTCTGAGTTTGATGGTGATGGGTTCAGGGTCTATTCCTTAAGCACATAATCTAGGCTGGCATTTCAGTTCAGCACTGAGGGAGTGCTGCACTGTTAGAGGTACCGTCTTTCAAATGAGATATTTAAACTGAGGCCCTGTCTGCCTTTGCAGGTAAAAGACCCATGGCACTAGTCAAAGATTTCTCCTTGTGTCCTGGGCAATATTTATTCCTCAACTAACATCACTACAACAGATTATCTGGTCATTTGTCTCATTGCCATTGGTGGGATCTAGCTGTGTGCAAATTGACTGCTACATTTTCGACAACAATAACTACACTTCAAAAGTACTTAATTGGCTGTAAAATGATTTAGGGCATCCTGAGATTGTGAAAGACGCTACATAAACAGAAGCTCTTTCCTTCTTTCTAAATACCTGCTAGCCTCTGCAAAGGCTGTATGGAGAGGAATTGGCAAGACATAGACAGGAAAGGCAAACCTGATGTCATAAAGCAATGCAGCACCCAACAAGCTGGATGTGACATTAAAGCAGGTGGTTACGTTAAGCATTGACCTGTTTCACAGTTCAGGGCTCCTTCCCCAGACGAAGGCATGCCATCATGCTGGCAGGTGCTATTAATTTTGAATACCTCTATTATATCTCTCCTTAACCTTCTCTAATCTAAGGAAAACAACCCCAACTTCTCTAAACTGACTAAAAGTCACTCATCCCTGATATTATCCTGGTAAAACGTCTCTCTACCCTATTTATAAAGCCAAGTACCCCATATGTTATTTTGACAGCCTTCTCAACTTGCCCTTCTGCTTCTGAGGATTTGTGAATGCACCCCCATCCCCCACCCATTCAAAATAGTATCATTTAGATTATACTGCCTGTCCATATTGTTTCTCCCAAAGTGTATTACTTCATACTTATCCATAATAAATTGAATCTGCCATGTTTCCGCCTATTTCATTAGTCTGTCTATGCCCAACTGAAGGCTACTACCACCCTGCTTACTATATACCATTTTGCCAAGTTTTGTATGATCCGCAAACTTTGAAATTGTACTCCCTATAGCCAGGACCACGTCATTTACATATAACAAGAAAAGTAATGGTCCTAATACAGACCCACTGCATACTTCTATCCAATCAGAAAAATATCCATTCACCATTACTTTCTGCTCCAATCCCTTAGCCAAATATGCACCCAAGTTATCACCATCCATTTAATACCATGTGCTTCTATTTACTGAAAAAATGAGTTTCTGGTAGGATGTTTGGTAACAGCAGTGGGCAAGCAAAGAGAAAGGATATCATTGCAACAAGATAAGACAAATGTCCCAGTGCAGTGAAGGAGAAGAAACCATCAAACAGTTACTCGTGCTGCCACCGGTCTGTCTTCTTCAGACCAGAGATATTGCCCTTCCTCAGCCTCCTCTTGCAATGGTATCTGCTGATCATTTTACAACTATAGAGGGATGCCTCATCAATTACAACATTGTGCAGCATGCAGCACAGTAGCACCATTTTCCAGCTTTCAGTTAGAGCAGACACCTGAAGAACTGGAGATATAGGAAACCTTTGCAGTGCTATGGGGAAAGAGCAGAGTAGAGGGACTAATTGAATTGCTCTTTGAAAGACTGGCAGAGACACAAGGGGCCGAATGGCTTCTTTGTGCATTGTCAGATTCTATAGCCGCAGAATTTGGCTCCGTAGCTCCCCCTTTTTTTTGCCGCCACGAGTGCTGTTTGCCTCCAAAATGGCACCCAGTGCACACAGGTCTGGTGCTAGCCTTGCCGGACAGGTGCCTGGTGAGGGCAATAGTGTGTGCACAGTAAGTGTCCAAATCATAGAATCATAGAACAGTTACAGCACAGAAGGAGGCCATTCAGCATGTTATGTCTGTGCTGGTTCTCTGCAATAGCAAGTCTGCTAGTCCCACTCCCCCTCCTTTTTCCCATAGCCCTGCATATTTTTCTCTTCGGGTGCTTATCCAATTCCCTCTAGAAAGCCATGATTGAATCTGCCTCCACTACACTCTCACACAGTGCATTCCAGATCCTAACCACTTGCTGTGTTAAAAAAAGGTTTTCCCCATGTTGCCATTGCTTATTTTGCCAATCACCTTGAATTACTGTCTTCTGGTTCTTCACCCTTCTGCCAACGGGAACAGTTTTGTCCCTACCTGCTCTATCTAGACCCCTCATGATTTTGAACACCTCTATCAAATCTCCTGTCAAACTTCTCTTTTCTATGGAGAACAGCCCAAGCTTAGAACATAGAACATAGAACAGTACAACACAGTACAGGCCCTTCAGCCCACGATGTTGTGCCGACCCTTTAACCTACTCTAAGATCAAACTACCTACATACCCTTCATTCTACTATCATCCATGAACCTATCCAAGAGTCGCTTAAATGTCCCTAATGTATCTGCTTCTACTACCACCGCTGGCAGTGCATTCCACGCACCCACCACTCTCTGTGTAAAGAACCTACCTCTGACATCTCCCCGAAACCTTCCTCCAATCACCTTAAAATTATGCCCCCTGGTGATAGCCCTTTCTGCCCTAGGAAAAAGTCTCTGGCTATCCACTCTATCTATGCCTCTCATCATCTTGTACACCTCTATCAAGTCACCTCTCATCCTTCTTCGCTCCAATGAGAAAAGCCCTAGCTCCCTCAACCTTTCTTCATAAGACATGCCCTCCAGTCCAGGCAGCATCCTGGTAAATCTCCTCTGCACCCTCTCTAAAGCTTCCACATCCTTCCTATAATGAGGCGACCAGAACTGAACACAATATTCCAAGTGTGGTCTAACCAGGGCTTTATAGAGCTGCAGCATAACCTTGCGGCTCTTAAACTCAATCGCCCTGTTAATGAAAGCCAACACACCATACGCCTTCTTAACAACCCTATCAACTTGGGTGGCAACTTTGAGAGATCTATGGACGTGGACCCCAAGATCCCTCTGTTCCTCCACACTGCCAAGAATCCTGTCTTTAAGCCTGTATTCTGCATTCAAATTCGACCTTCCAAAATGAATCACTTCACACTTTTGCAGGTTGAACTCCATCTGTCACTTCTCAGCCCAGCTCTGCATCCTGTCAATGTCCCGTTGCAACCTGCAACAGCCCTCCACACTATCCACAACTCCAGCAACCTTTGTGTCATCGGCAAACGTACTAACCCAGCCTTCCACTTCCTCATCCAAGTCATTTATAAAAATCACAAAGAGCAGAGGTCCCAGAACAGATCCCTGCGGTACACCACTGGTCACCGAGCTCCAGGCTGAATACTTTCCATCTACTACCACCCTCTGTCTTCTATGGGCCAGCCAATTCTGTATCCAGACAGCCAAATTTCCCTGTATCCCATACCTCCTTACTTTCTGAATGAGCCTACCATGGAGAACCTTATCAAACGCCTTGCTAAAATCCATATACACCACATCCACTTCTCTTCCTTCATCAATGTGTTTTGTTACATCCTCAAAGAATTCAATAAGGCTTGTGAGGCATGACCTGCCCCTCACAAAGCCATGCTGACTATCTCTAATCAAACTATGCTTTTCCAAATAATCATAAATCCTGTCTCTCAGAATCCTCTCCAATAATTTGCCCACCACCGACGTAAGACTGACTGGTCTGTAATTTCTAGGGTTATCCCTATTCCCTTTCTTGAACAAGGGAATAACATTTGCCACCCTCCAATCATCCGGTACTACTCCAGTGGACAGTGAAGACGCAAAGATCATCGCCAAAGGCGCGGCAATCTCTTCCCTCGCTTCCTGTAATAACCTTGGGTATATCCCGTCTGGCCCCAGGGACTTATCTATCCTCATGTCATTCAAAATTTCCAGCACATCCTCCTTCTTAACATCAATCTGTTCGAGCATATCAGCCTGTTCCACGCTGTCCTCACAAACGACCAGGTCCCTCTCACTAGTGAATACTGAAGCAAAGTATTCATTAATGACCTCCCCTACCTCCTCCGACTCCAGGCACAAGTTCCCTCCACTATCCCTGATCGGCCCTACCCTCACTCTGGCCATCCTCTTGTTCCTCACATAAGTGTAGAACGCCTTGGGATTTTCCTTAATCCTACCCGCCAAGACTTTTTCATGTCCCCTTCTAGCTCTCCTAAGTCCATTCTTCAGTTCCTTCCTGGCTACTTTGTAACCCTCTAGAGCCCTGTCTGATCCTTGCTTCCTCAACCTTAAGTAAGCTTCCTTCTTCCTCTTGACTAGCTGTTCCACATCTCTTGTCATCCAAGGTTCCTTCACCCTACCATCCCTTCCTTGCCTCATCGGGACAAACCTATCCAGCAGTCGCAGCAAGTGCTCCCTAAACAACCTCCACATTTCTGTCGTGCATTTCCCTGAGAACATTTGTTCCCAATTTAAGCTCCCCAGTTCCTGCCTAATAGCATTGTAATTCCCCCTCCCCCAATTAAATATTTTCCCATCCCGTCTGCTCCTGTCCCTCTCCATGACTATAGTAAAGGTCAGGGAGTTGTGATCACTATCACCGAAATGCTCTCCCACCGAGAGATCTGCCACCTGGCCTGGTTCGTTGCCAAGCACCAAATCCAACATAGCCTCACCTCTAGTCGGCCTATCTACATATTGAGTCAGGAAACCTTCCTGGACACACCTGACAAAATCTGCTCCATCCAAACTATTTGCACTAAGGAGGTTCCAATCAATATGAGGGAAGTTGAAGTTACCCATGACAACAACCCTGTTACTTCTGCACCTTTCCAAAATCTGCCTCCCAATCTGTTCCTCCGTGTCTCTGTTGCTATTGGGTGGTCTATAGAAAACTCCCAATAAAGTGACTGCTCCTTTCCTGTTTCTGATTTCCACCCATACTGACCCAGTAGACAAACCCTCCTCGACGACCTCCCTTTCTGCAGCTGTGATACTATCCCTGATTAACAATGCCACTCCCCCACCTCTTTTACCTCCCTCCCTATTCCTTTTGAAACATCTAAACCCCAGAACATACAACATCCATTCCTGCCCCTGTGATATCCAAGTCTCCGTAATGGCCACAACATCGTAGCTCCAAGTACTGATTCATGCTCTAAGTTCATCACCCTTATTCCTGACACTTCTTGCGTTAAAATAGACACACTTCAACCCATCATACTGGCTGCAACTTTGCCCTGTCAACTGTCTAACCTTCCTCACAGACTCTCTGCACTCTGTATCTGCCTGTTCAACAGCGACCCCATCCACTGATCCGTAGCTCTGGTTCCCATCCCCCTGCCAAACTAGTTTAAACCCTCCCGAAGAGCTCTCACAAACCTCCTGCCCAGGATATTGGTGCCCCTCCAGTTTAGATGCAACCCGTCCTTCTTGTACAGGTCCCACCTTCCCCAGAAGGTATCCCAATGATCCACATATCTGAAGCCCTCCCTCCTACCCCAGCTCTGTAGCCACGTGTTCAGCTGCACTCGCTCTCTGTTTCTAGCCTCACTAGCACGTGGCACCGGTATCAATCCTGAGATTTCTACTCTGCTCGTCCTGCCTTTTAGCTTCCAACCTAACTCCCTATATTCGCTTTTCAGGTCCTCATCCCTTTTCCTCGCTATGTCATTGGTACCGATGTGTACCACGACTTCTGGCTGCTCCCCCTCCCCCTTCAGAATCCTGCTTCTCCAATCTATCCATGTAACTGAAATCTCTCATCCCTGGAACCAGAAAGTGATTTGATTCCCTCAAAGTCCAGCTAGTGTGTGATCATATGCATTCTATCATGCAGGTCAATGCCTGGTATCCAAGCAGCAGTCATGATGCCTTCATTCTGTGGCAGTCTGCTGTGGCATCTGCATTTGAGGCACTGTTACGACCAGGTGAGAAAGGTGTCTGGAGTCCCTTCAGCCTTCACCTGGTCTTACTGTAACAGGATTTAATTTTAAATACACCTTGTTTTGAGCTTCCTTTTGGTGAATCCTAGTTCACCGCTGTCCAATTATAAGGCAAAGAAATAAGCACAAACAGACTTTCTTAGCTTTAAAGAAGAAAAGTGAAATTTATTCAAAGTTAAACTTAAACTCTAATTCTGTTAACGCCTCCAGATACATGCCACACCCCACGCTAGCATACATACGAATATGCACATGCAAATAGAGAGGGAGAAGAGCAGAAGAAAAAAAAGGTGGCGAGATTTGAGGCAATATCTGAAGAGTTTCTTGTTACTGTGCTTTGAGCTCACTGTCGAGTCCTTTTGTAGGTAGTTCTTGCTTGTAGGTAATTCTTGCTTTTCGTTGGGGCCCAGTATTCTTCTTAAACCTTGTTCACTGTAGGAGACTTTTCTCTCCCTTGGGGTTCCTGTGTCTTCAATGGATCCATGAGAACGAGATGAGAGGAGACAGGAGAGAGATGTTCTAAATCCAGGAGCCAGAAGCTTTCCTGTCTTCAAACACACTGTTTCTCCAATTTAAACTCTCAGTTCAAAACTCTGCAACAGCCAGTTAGTCAAGTGACTAAACTGGTCTGACCACATCCATTCTGTGTATTGGTTCCTTTGTTCCAACACTGTCTGCTAGTGTGCAAAAAATGTCCTTCCGGCTAGGAGCCTGGCAATTCCTTGTCATAGGCCCTCTTTTCTTCCCAGCAACAATTTGAAGTTTAATGTCCATGTGGCAAAATTAATGTGCCTCATTCTTGGCAGGTGGGGGCCTGCATGACACCTCCACACCCAGGGGAGTGAAATGCGATTTGAAAAAATGGCGCATTTCATTAAAAGGTTTGAGAGAAATATCAGATGTAAGATACAGAAAACCATGCATTTCTCTCATTCATTTCCATTCACTCATGAATCCTAAAGCTTATTAAAATTGTCTTTTCTGGCTGCTAGTGCTGCTTTAATTTCCCCTTTCTGGCATCCCAGCAAATATGTGGTTCTTTGGGGAAGCTTTTCTTCAGTTTGCCGATTGCCATAACTGCCTAGGGTCTTGGTTCCTGCTGAGGTAATTGTTTTTTTCAGGAGAGTTAGTAATGGGCGGGCCTATCCTGAACTCTCTTTCAGTTCTTTGCTGAGTCATGCAAAGGCTTTTGACTTCAGGGGATGGGTGGTTCCCTTTTTCTCTAACTGTGGGGAGGATTCTTTGTTAATCTCTCCTTTGTTCTCTGGGACACCCCTGCCTGTAGGTATTTGTGCAGACTTGACTGCACGCTCCTGTGGCACTTCAACTAGGTGAGGTATCACCCTCATAGTTTCTCTGCCCCCTAGAGGTCTCTATTTGTCTCTGCTGGTTCCTGTAAATGCTGTTAGCAACTCTGGTGGGGAGATTCTAGTGTCTGCATTTACATAGGAGGATGTGGAGTCTAACATTTCACATTTTTCGGAGTTGGCTGACTGGACAGTAGGGGTTTTCATCGAAGATTCCTCCCGGACATCCTTTAACTTGCCCTCTTGGTCACTTTTTCCCCTTCTCTTTCTAAACTTTTGACAGCCGTGTGCCAGCCTGTCCCCTTTTGTTCTCGGCAGGGGTCCCTTACAGTTCACCAGCCCTTGGCTGGAGAGTCCTCCTAACACCGATACAGGACTTAGGGGTACAGATTTCAATGTAGGTTGGGGTTTCCCCTCAACTTGGCACATGGGGTAACTCCTGAAGGACTCCACCTTGTTTCTGTGGAGTTTTGGCCAGCAAAACTGCTGTATTATACGGGCTTTGTCTTTCGTATACTGGCATGTACAGTCACTGTAGTCTTGTGGGCCCTTATTAATATTTCTCTCTGGTACCTCTGCGGCACCACTAACTGGTGAACTACTGTCCACTCCTTGCTCTCAGGTCTGTCAGGAGAACTCCATTTCCTCATCAGTACCTCTTTCTTTAAATAGTAGCAATCAGGAACTCCCTCTGCTTCACTTTCAGACTGGGCAGCCTGTGCTAACTCTCACAATACTGGGTCGGCTCGCTGAGCCTCAGCTAGGGAAAATCTATTTAATTCATTCCCTGGGTCTCCTAACTTTCCAAAGAAAGTCTCGACCAGGCAAATCTCATGGTCATTTGCCTGCAGTGCCAATTCAGTCTCCTCTGGGGGAGCTGGTTTGATCATGGCCTGTTGCACTACACATTCAGGGAAACTGCAGGGGTCCGTCTCCTGCCACGGCCCTATCTTGCTGACCTCCTGCAGTCTTTCTTTCACTACTGTGGGGGCTGCCACCTTCACCCCCACCAGATCATTACCTAGGAGCAAGTCAACCCCTTCCACAGGCAAACTAGGGACAATCCCTATGGTCACCGGTCCCAAAACTAGGTCGCACTCCAGGTGTACCCGGTGTACAGGTACAGGCATGCACTGCCACCAAATACCAATCACCACCATTTTGGTGTTCACTGCATTCCCTGGAGGAAAAGTCAGGCCTTTTCCCAGTAAAAGGGATCTAGTGGCTTCTGTGTCCCTGAGAATTACCATGGGCTTGCTGGCCCCACTCGAGGGGTATGGGGTTACTCTCCCTTCAAACACAAAACCCTGATAGTCTTCAGGAATCATATTAGCTTTTCCAGCACTGGCCATAGTAAGCTTCCTGGGTCTCACTCTTACTGCAGTTAAAGCCACAGCCTGCATACGCAATATGCAAATGCAAATAGAGACAGAAAAGAGCAGAAAAATAAGGTGGAGAGGTTTGAGGCAATATCTGAAGCGTTTATTGTTACTGTGCTTCAAGCTCACTGTAGAGTTCTTTTGTAGGTGGTTCTTGGGTCTTCAATGGATTCCAAAGCTGGTGAGAACAAGATGAGAGCAGACAGGAGAGAGATGTTCTAAATCCAGGAGCCAGGAGCTTTCCTGTCTTCAAACACTGTTTTCTCCAATTTAAACTCTCAGTTCAAAACTCTGCAACAGCCAGTTAATCATGTGACTAAACTGATCTGACCACGTCCGTTTTGTGCATCGGGAGCAGGGACTGGTTCCTTTGTTCCAACACTGTCTGCTAGTAGGCAAAAAATGTATTTCCGGCTAGGGGCCTGGCAATTCCTTGTAATAGACCCTCTGTTCTTCCCAACAACAATTTGAAGTTTAATGTCCATGTGGCAAAATTAATGTGCCTCATTCTTGGCAGGTGGGGGCCTGCATGACAGCCACCATAACATATGGTGGCACACCAGCTGGTCACTGAGGGAGTAGAATCTCTTTCAGTTGCAGTTTTTCTCAGAGTTACCATGCAGCACCTACAAAGCAATGTGCTTGCAGTCAATGGCACCCTGCACCAGGACGTGACTACTGAGTAACAAGGACTATCCATTGACGGAATGGCTCAAGACTCTGGCACGCAACCCATGCACATGTGACCAGCATGCATATACTGAAATCCATGTTGCCACACAAAAAATGATAGAGCAGACCACTGAGGTACAGAACCAACACTTCCACTGCCTGGACCACTCTGGAGGAGCCCTGCAGTACTTGGCAGAGTGCGTGTCAAGATTCGTGGAGCTCTGCTGCATGTTGCACAATCTTGACATCATGAAGGTACAGCCTTTGCAACCAACTATATGCTGACTAGCTGAGGAGGAGGAGAAGGAGGAAGAGCAGGTGGAGGAAGAAGGAAGGAGGCAACCAACACAGACCCTTTCTGGCCAGGCTGTCATGAACAACTCATCCAACTACAGAAACCGTAATCACAACACCAATTCCCCATTCACCAACAATCCCAGACTCCTTAACTTCTCTCTGTCACTGACCATCACATTGACCTCTTGGCCACAATGCAACAATAAAAGTCACCACAAAATAACATTCCAAACCAAATTTATAAACCATGGCATATTGGAAACAAACTCCAACTAATCACCCTATGCATTCCTTTAGTGCCTATCTTCTGTGTGCCTTTGCCTGTCCTAGTGGTCCTGTGCAGTGCGACCCCAGTGGCTGCAGCATGGGTGACGGAAAGTTGCTGACTTGCAGATGGTTTTGGAGGACAACGTTGAGCAGCTCTGGCCTGGTTTCGGACTGCACCATCTCAGTCTGGGCTGGATGACTGACAGGCAACAACAAGGGTACTGGCGGACTGGCAGTGGTGGAAGGGCAAATACTGTCAGTCAGAGAGAAAATATCAGGATTGTGCACCACAGAGCCATTGCCACTTCCCTGAGGTGGCATCCCAGCAAGGTTAGTAAATTGTTGGAAGAAGGATTGCTGGACTGCTGTGACACCCTATAAGCCCCTTTGAATACTGGTACTTACAGTTATACGGGCAGCGGTCTGAGCTTCTGTGGCAGCAAGCTGAGCTTGCATAAAAGCAGCCTGACTTTGCATGGCAGAAGCTGAGCTCACATGACTTTAGTCTGAGCTTCTACTCCAATACCCAGATGTTGAGTCTTTTCTGCCTGAGCTGCAATGGAAGCCAAGACATCAATCATTACACTCGCAACATGGTTGGGTCCACAAGTTTGCTAATGGAATTGGCCAGCACTTCCATGCTGGAAGGGATGGGCTTCAAGCTCTGTGCAAAGCCCTGCGCCACGTTGGTGCTGGATTCCGCCTGTTCCTTGAAAGTGACCAAAGGCTTTCTGACAGACCAGCCAATGCACCAAGCATTCATTGTACGTACCCATCAGACTTTTTCTGTTGGTGACTCCATCGAAGTCCTCTACTGAGTCCTCTGCAGCAGAACGTGTGTGCGACCTCGCTCTCCCATGAGCTGGCACCTGTGCTAACCTTGCCCCCTTTCCTGGCTACAGGCCACTTGTGCCCGGTGTCTCACCACATGCAGATCTCATCTCTAAGCTATTCTCTAATGTACGTGCAGTGTCAGTATCTGAGCTGATGGCTGCAAGTGCGAGCTCAAGCGATGGTGTGTTTTCTTCATCCCTGTCTTCCTGCTCTTCCACCTCTGGCTCTTCCACCACTGCCCGAACAGGCTGCAGTTCTTGCATATCTGAAAGGGGAAAGGCAGAAGGGTTGGGTTGTGGTGAAGGGAGGGAGGGAAAGCAAGAGGTGCATGCTTACACCATTTGCAGCTTGTCAATCAGAATAGACTGTAGTATGAGGGGGAAGTGGGATATGAGAAGAAGGATTAGGTATGAGGATACTCTCATCTTTGATGGTTTCAGCCCTGCTACTGGCCATCAGCTCAGTCAAAGCTGTTCTGATGATGGCGACCACTGTCTCCTTCATGGGGATAAGGACATCCAGTTGTGCCTGTCCCTGCTGATTAGCTGATGCTGCCTGCAGTTATGCACCACCACCATTTATTGCCCATTCCTAATAAATTATTATACTATCCAAAATCTCCAATTAACCAATACTAATATCATATCAAGTAGACAAGGGTTACAAATAACAACGCCTTTTTTTAAAGTATTTTCCTTTTACTCTTTGTTCAGTAAAATTAATAAAAGGGAACAAAAATCCTCAAGTTGCATATTTCCTTCAATCACAATTACATCCTTTCGATGTGAGTCTATCTGGCTGCATCTTGCTGCAGGGTTTCAAGCACCACCTTAAAAATGCACAAAATAATGTTAACCATGTGCTTTAAAAATTACATTAAATATATCTGTGCACCTTAGCTATAATGTGGTTGCTATTAATATATTTGTTTTGTTTTACATTCTGTTCTAAACAGGCTTAACTTTAACTATTTGTGATATACTATTTACAGAGATATAATTCCATCACTTTCAGGCAAGTTGTAAGAGGAGACACATTTCCAAATGTTCCTTGAAGCACTGGAGCAAATGCAAAGATGTTTTTCCCATAGCACCACCTTGCAACCACATTGAGAATTTCATGAATTAGATACTGGTAGATGTGACTTAGCATTACCACCGGAGGTCACTGTTTTTCAGAATACCAAAGGCTGCATTTTAAAACATTAATGGCCCAGAATTTCCTGACAACTTAAGCTGAAACAATGGCGGAAATACAGGGAAATGCTGATTTTTGACATAAAAGATTGAGGAACTACGGGTGCAAGTGATTTATGCTACACCGGAATTTCCTTGATTTTTTACGATAATTCCACAAAACCTCTGTTGAAATTTTCTGCAGGTCATTATCACAGCTCTGTTTTCCATGCAAAAGCAAGTTTTCTGAATTAACTCCATTGCTGAGCAGGTTTTAAATTAACTCAATTATTTTGGGTGCAACAGGGCCCAATTCATATTTCTGCTCTTCATGGTGATTTTTTTAAAGCTTTGTCTTCTCCTCACTGAGACCTATCATGTATTTTCTGTCTCTTTAAATGCATCTTTATGGCACCAGAATGATTTGCATTAAAGAATTTAAAAACTTACACAATTGCATTTTCTTAAACAAGCTGTGCCTAATGTGCATAAATGATAATTTGAAGGCTTTAAACTTTCAATGTCATACATAAAGAGCAATTTAAAACAGGAAATAGATTAAGTTCATGCTTTACTTGGGCCTTGATTGTTTACGCTAACTAAATAAAAGTATCAACATGCCAGAAATAGTTCTGGATCAGACATGAAGCTAAATAATAAAGCAATCTCCCTGGTGTGGTGCAAACTCTGAATGCATGCTTGCCTCATGATGCACTGCTGCCCTAATTGTCATGGCCTCATATGTCAATAATTACATTGGAACAAGAGGGTTTCTACAGTCAGGGTTAAAACACAGATATCCAGTCACAAGATTGCTATTGTTTCAATGTTTTCAAGCTGCATGACTCACAAAAGGGTGTAATGAGGTAACTTTCAGTTCTGACACAGAAATATAATTTTTTTTTTATTCATGGGATGTGGGCATCGCTGGCTAGGCCAGCATTTATTGCCCTTGAACTGAGTGGCTTGCTAGGCCATTTCAGAGGGCATGTAAGAGTCAACCACATTGCTGTGGGTCTGGAGTCACATGTAGGCCAGACCAGGTAAGGACAGCAGATGGGTGAACCAGATGGGTTTTTACAACAATTGACAATGGTTTCATGGCCATCATTAGACTAGCTTTAAATTTCAGATTTATTAATTGAAATTCAAATTCGAGCCCATGTCCCCAGAGCAATACCTGGGTTCCTTACTCCAGTGACAATACCAGTACGCCACCGCCTCCCCTAATGGAAGCAAGGGTTTGGTATATATTACTACAATGAAATAAATACAACATATTTTAAACAATATGATAGCATAATCTATATATTTAATTAAAAAGCAGCTTAATGGAACAGAATCAAAATTATAAATCCAAAATGTAGCTTGATAAGTAAAGCAATTTTTCCTATCCTACCAAAAGACTCCCATAATCAAATACAGCATAGTGTGCTAGTGACCTAACTGGAAAATTGCTTGCTAAGCAATAATATTAGCTTGAGTTTTGTGGATCTTTCTTATAACCTTGATAACATCTCACCTCTGATCAGTCTTTCCGGCCTGGTTCCTGGCAGCGTCCACATTGCCTGAGCCAATTGCCCAAATACAGCAGCATCCACTGTGGAAGGTCTTGGGCCCATGATGTACTTCTTATCGCCTACAAACATCAGGCCAGATCAGTTCAGATTTGTTTGTTTTTCCCATCGTCTCCTCATTGTGATCATTACCCTCCCCCCAATCTCCATGCTTTGCACGACTCTCTTGTTAGGAGGGCAGAAAGGGACCTGTTCACAGCCCTTTACCATCGTCACTCTTGAACCAGGGATTGCAAAGTGTGTAAAAGCAGCTCAGACTGATTCTCTTTCCAGTATCCTTTCCTTCAATTTTCCCTGCCTTCAATCTTTGTCAAAGGTTACATTTTTATACAAAAACACAAACAAAAACAATACTATGTCTGGAGGTTGCTTTAGAATTTCTATGAAAAAAGTAGACCTAAACAGCATACATTTGATCACTACTCAGTCAACTATTTACCTCACCCTTATCAGAGTCTACACATACCATGCACACATTTCATTAACATAAAACACCTTCATAGAATAACCTGTACTTTAACTTACCAAGTTAAAATAGTATTAGTATATAATACTCCACAGCCCGATAATATCAGCATGTTGTGTTGTAATGCTAACATATTAGACTACATTACTCTGTAACAAGTGTATAACACTAGTGCATTGTAATGTGGTACGCAGTAATGCCCAAGTAGTACTAATCTATTACATGCCCAGTAGTGCTCGAGTATTAGAGTGTAATATTGTTATATTATATTACACAGTCATATTAGCATATCATGGTGCATTGACAGTAATGCTGCTATATTACATTCTACTACTCAAGTGGTGTTAATATGTCATGTTATTATTAAGTATAACAGAAATAAGTTGTTTAAAAGTTGGCAAGTTTCGGGAACCTTGGATAACGCGGGATATTGTGAGCCTGGTCAAAAAGAAAAAGGAAGCATTCGTAAGGGCTGGAAGGCTAGGAACAGACGAATCCCTTGAGGAATATAAAGACAGTAGGAAGGAACTTAAGCCAGGAGGGCTAAAAGGGGTTATGAGAAGTCATTGGCAAACAGGATTAAGGAAAATCCCAAGGCTTTTTATAGATATGTAAAGAGCAAGAGGGTAACTAGGGAAAGGGTTGGCCCACTCAAGGACAGAGAAGGGAATCTATGTGTGGAGCCAGAGGAAATGGGCGAGGTACTAAATAAGTACTTTGCATCAGTATTCACCAAGGAGAAGGACTTGGTGGATGATGAGCCTAGGGAAGGGAGTGTAGATTGTCTCAGTCATCTCATTATCAAAAAGGAGGAGGTGTTGGGTGTCTTAAAGCATTAAGGTAGATAAGTCCTCAGGGCCTGATGGGATCTACCCCAGAATACTGAGGGAGGCAAGGGAAGAAATTGCTGGGGCCTTGACAGAAATCTTTGCATCCTCATTGGCTACAGGTGAGGTCCCAGGGAACTGGAGAATAGCCAATGTTGTTCCTTTGTTTAAGAAGGGTAGCAAGGATAATCCAGGAAATTATAGGCCGGTGAGCCTTATGTCAGTGGTAGTGAAATTATTAGAGAGGATTCTTCGGGACAGGATTTACTCCCATTTGGAAACAAATGGACTTATTAGCAAGAGGCAGCATGGTTTTGTGAAGGGGAGGTCGTGTCTCACTAATTTGATTGAGTTTTTTGAGGAAGTGATGAAGATGATTGATGAAGGAAGGGCAGTGGATGTTGTCTATCTGGACTTCAGTAAAGCCTTTGACAAGGTCCCTCATGGCAGACTGGTACAAAAGGTGAAGTCACATGGGATCAGAGGGGAGCTGGCAAGATGGATACAGAACTGGCTCGGTCATAGAAGACAGAGGATAGCAGTGGAAGGATGCTTTTCTGAATGGAGGGATGTGACTAGTGGTGTTCCGCAGGGATCAGTGCTGGGACCTTTGCTGCTTGTAGTATATATAAATGATTTGGAGGAAAATGTAGCTGGTCTGATTAGTATGTTTGCAGACGACACAAAGGTTGGTGGAGTTTCGAACAGTGATGAGGATTGTCAGAGGATACAGCAGGATATAGATCGGTTGGAGACTTGGGCGGAGAAATGGCAGATGGAGTTTAATCCGGACGAATGTGAGGTAATGCATTTTGGAAGGTCTAATGCAGGTGGGAAGTATACAGTAAATGGCAGAACCCTTAGGAGTATTGACAGGCAGAGAGATCTGGGCGTACAGGTCCACAGGTCACTGAACGTGGAAATGCAGGTGGATAAGGTAGTCACGAAGGCATACGGCATGCTTGCCTTCATCAGTCGGGGCATAGAGTATAAAAATTGGCAAGTCATGCTGCAGCTGTACAGAACTTTAGTTAGGCCACACTTAGAATATTGTGTGCAATTCTGGTCGCCACACTACCAGAAGGACGTGGAGGCTTTGGAGAGGGTACAAAAGAGGTTTACCAGGATGTTGCCTGGTCTAGAGGGCATTAGCTATGAGGAGAGGTTGGATAAACTCGGATTGTTTTCACTGGAACGACGGAGGTGGAGGGGCGACATGATAAAGGTTTACAAAGTTATAAGCGACATGGACAGAGTGGAAAGTCAGAAGCTTTTTCCCAGGGTGGAAGAGTCAGTTACTAGGGGACATAGGTTTAAGGTGAGAGGGGTAAAGTTTAGAGGGGATGTGCGAGGCAAGTTCTTTACACAGAGGGTGGTGAGTGCCTGGAACTTGTTGCCGGGGGAGTTGGTGGAAGCAGGTACCGTAGAGACGTTTAAGAGGCATCTTGACAAATACATGAATAGGATGGGAATAGAGGGATACGGACCCCGGAAGTGCAGAAGGTTTTAGTTTAGGCAGGCATCAAGATAGGCGCAGGCTTGGAGGGCCGAATGGCCTGTTCCTGTGCTGTACTGTTCTTTGTTCTTTGTTCTTTGTAACATTATTGTGACTGGTACTTTTACATTATCCTTTAATTTGGTTGAATCACGTAATTTAACTGTTATGAACTCATCACAAATACTTTTCCAAAACTTGGGCCCTAAAGGATACAACCTCCCTTTGTTTCTATGACTTGATGAAAACAATCTGTGGCTGCTATATATAAAAAAGCTTTGGATGAATATTCCCGCATTTTCAGGTTTCAACTTCATTTATGGAGTTCAGACAGTTGAATATGATCCCATCCACAAAACACAAATGCAAGACACTAGGGAATTTAGAAGCACACCATTGGAAAAAACAGACACAGACTATCAGTAAAAATAAAGGAAGGTGCTAGGAAATGCAAGCATAGCTATAGATAGGAACAGATAGAGACCATCAGGAAAGAAATAAAGAAAGAAAGAACTTGCATTCATATGCACTTTCCATGACCTTAGGCATCCAAAAGTCTTAGTAGATGAAGTACTTTTGAAGTAAAAACAGAAAATGCAGGAAATATTCTCTGATGAAAGGTCATTGACCTGAAAGGATAACTCTGTTTCTCTCTCCACTTTGCTACCTGACCTGCTGAGTGTTTCCAGCATTTTCTGTTTTTATTTCAAATTTCCAGCATCTGCAGTATTTTGCCTTTGTATCAGTGTTTAATTCACTGGTACTTCTCTTGCAGGAATGCCCACCTTGAAGAAGTTCTCTTCTTCTCTCCAACGGGATTTCTGTTCTCTCTTCTACCTTGTTCACCTTCATTGCTTTCGATTTCCCTTCCCATGTTTAATCAGGTATCCACCATTCTAATGTCATTGGCCTGAAACATTTCTCTCTCCACAGGTGCTGCCTGACCTGCTGAGTATTTTAGCATTTTCTGTGTTTATTTCAGATTTCCAGCATTCTGCTTAATTATTTTTGAAGTGTTTCCATTGTTGTAATGTAGGAAATGCAGTTGCCAGTCCCACAAACTTGCTCTAGCCATATTCCCAAAGGGCTATAGGCATCTCTCCCCATTAGAGAGAGATAGTTGGAAATGTATAGCTTGAGGGTCACCACTCCTCAAGCATGGGGCAAGGTGAGGAGGCACGCCTCCATGAACTACCACAGCTGGTATGAGGATTGAACCTGCGCTGTTGGCATTTTTCTGCATTTCACGCTAGCCATCTAGCTAACTGAGCTAACCAACCCCCTAGTCCCACATACTGCAATGCAATATATGACCAAATAATCTGTTTCATTGATGTTGGTTGAAAAATAAATATTCACCAGGACACTGGGAATAACTTTCCTGCTCGTCTTCAGAATAGTGGTATGGGATCTTTTCTGTCCACTTGAGAAGGCAGGCAGGCCCTCAGTTTAACATCCTATCCAAGCTATGGCACCTCAGACAGGGTAACACTCCCACTGCATTGCACTGAAGTGTGAGCCTAGATTACGTCCTCAAGTCTCTGAAGTGGGACTTGAACCCTTCTAAATCAGAGTCAAGAGTACTACCACAGAGGCAAGGATACCAGAAAAGGGATAAGAATGATTAATGAAAATGTAGGCTTCTATTAGAGCAGCTAAAAGGCTAACAGAAAATAGGATCATAGACAATTGTGAAAGTAATGCAAAATGATTTTTCACTATGTGAAAAGTCGAAAAACTATCAAAGACAGTCAGGCTATTGAAGGATGCTCAAGGACAGGTTACAAAGGACTCCCTGGGTATGGTGGAAATATTAAATAAGCATTTTGCATCAGTCTTCTCTCTTGGAGATGATGCTCAACTATTAGAATTGACTGATATTAATAATAAAACTAGTAATATTAAATTAGCTGAATATATTATTTAAGATGGAATTAAGAATTTGAAAATTGATAGAGCAGCTGAACTGGATGATATCCACCCAAGGGCCCTCAGGGAGATGGGAAACATAAGAAGATAGGAACAAAGTAGGAGTAGGCTATTTAGCCCCTTGAGCCTGCTCCACAGTTCAATGAGATCATAGCCGAGCTGCGACCTAACTCCATAATCCTTTGCCCCATATTCCTTAATACCTTTGGTTAACAAAAATCTATCAATGTCTCATTTAAAATTACGAATTGAACTAGCATCAATTGCCATTTGTGGAAGAGAATGTCAAACTTCTACCACCCTTTGTAGTAGTGTTTCCTAATTTAACTCCCAAAAGGTCTGGCTCTAATTTTTAGACTATGCCCTTAGTGCTAGGCTCCCAAACCCAGCGCAAGTAGTTTCTCTCTATCTACTCTATTTGTTCCTCTTAATATCTTGAAAATTCGATCAAGTCACCCCTTAACCTTCTAAATTCCAGGGAATACAACGTTAGTTTGTGTAATCTTGCCTCGTAATTTAACCCTTGGAGGCCAGGTATCATTTTGGTAAATGTACGCTGCACTCCCTCCAAGGCCAATATATCCTTCCTAAGTTGTGTCCAGGTCTACTCACAGGTGTAGTCTAACCAGGGCGTTGAATAGCTGAAGCATGACTTCTCCCCACTTATATTTTAGTCTTCTAAATATAAAGGCCAGCATTCTATTTGCTTTTTTTGATTATTTTCTGTACCTGTCCATGACATTTTAATGATCTACGTACCTGGACCTCCAAATCTCCTTGCACCTCCATTGTTTCTAGTTTTTCACCATTTAGAAACTATCCTGCTCTATCCTTTTTAGGTCCAAAGTGGATAACCCTCACATTTGCCTATATTGAAATCCATTTGCCAAAGTTTACCCATTCACTTAATCTATCAATATCATTTTGTAATTTTATGCTTCCGTCTATTATGCTGTTTGCAATCTTTGTCTAATCAGCAAATTTGGATATGTAGATTTCTATCCCATCATTTAAGTCATTAATAAATATTCTGAATAATTGAAGCCCCAAGGCAGATCCTTGTGGACACACTGGTCATATCCTGCCAACTAGAGTCCCTGCCCATTATCCCTATTCTCTGTCACGTACCGCTCAGCCAATTTCCTAACCAGGTCAATATTTTGCCTTCAATTCCATGAGCTTCAACTTTAGTGAATAATCTCTTGTGGAACTTTATCAAATGTCTTCTGGAAGTCCATATAAATTACAACCATAGACATTCCCTTGTTCACTACTTTTGTTGCCTCTTCAAAAAATTCGATCAGGTTCATCAGGCATGACCTACCCTTTACAAATCCATGCTCTCTCTGATCAGCTGAAAATTTTCAAGGTATCAGTCACCTATCCTTAATTATAGACTCTAGTAGTTTCCCAACAACAGACGTTAGACTAACTGGTCTATAATTTCCTGGCTTCCCTCTCTCACCTTTCTTAATTAGCAGAGTGACATGTGCAATTTTCCAATCTAAAGGAATGGTTCAAAAGAACTTTGGAAGGTTATAGTTAGGGCAGCTGCAATGTTCTCACCTACTTCCTTTAAAATCCTGGGATGGAAACCATCTGGTCCTGGGGGGGTTTGTCACTCTTTAGTACCATTATTTTATCATTACTGTTATTTTGCTGACATTAATTTTGGTGTCCCTGTCCCCGATTCAATATTAGTCTCCTTGGGATTTCCAGCATGCTGACCTCTTCCGCTACTGTAAATTTTCATTGACAATATTACCGTTATCAGTTTTCAAGTGGCTGACATTGTTCCTGATTACTCTCTTTTTCCTAATGTAACTGTAAATTATTTTTGTGTTCATTTTGATATCCCTTGCAAGTTTCTTTTCATACTCCCTATTTGAAGCTCTTGCTATCTGCTTTGTAACCCTTTGTTCTCTCTTACCTGTTCAGTTGTTCATGACTGTATTTTTTGGCAAGTAGAACTCTAGCCCTTTCAGGGAATAAATTGATTCTGTATCATAGTAAATTCTTTTTTGAATTGTATGTAGGTGTTGTGAACATCTGTTCAGACTGTAAATGATACTCAACTGCTTCAAGTGGATCTTAATGTATTGAGAGATTGGGCTTTTGACTGGGCAAATGATTTTTAACTTTGGTTAAGTGCATTTTTATGTATGTGGGCAGGGCAAATGCTCAACATTCATACATGCTTCAGGGAAAAGCATTAAAGGTGCATAAAGAGAGATCTGGGTGCGCGAGTGCATAGATCTCTGAAAGTATATGAGCAATGCTGTGAAGCAAAAGCTAGAGCAAATAGAGTGTTGGGGCACATTCAAAAGACAACTGAGTATAAGACGAGCCATACTATTTTGTCCTTGTACAAGATCTTATTCAGGCCTCACTTAGAATACTGTGTCCAGTTTGGGTCTCCTCACATGGTGGGCTGAATTTTGTTGAGCTCTCAATGTTGGGGTCCATGGTGGGGGGGCCGGAAGATCGCAACAGCAGCGGTCCCCCAAAGGAGCCTGAAGCCGTGATTGCCAGGCCCAATCTTCTCAGCGGTGGCAAGGCTCCATGGTGGCCCCACCACTGCTCAGCAATGGGACCCAACTTTAAATGTTTAATAAAGGTAATGAATCAATTTAAATACCGTTCACCGCGATCTTACCAGCTTCCCGGGATCTTCCATCTTCCAGGAGAGTATTACAGCGACAGAAAGGACGTTTGAGGACTCGTCTACTGAGGTAGTATGGGCCGAGGTTAGAAACAGGAGAGGACTGCCTGTTGGCAGTCTTTTATAGACCTCCGAATAGTTCCAGAGATGTAGAGGAAAGGATAGCGAAGATGATTCTCGACAGGGGCGAGAGTAACAGGGTAGTTGTTATGGGGGACATTAACTTTCCAAATATCGACTGGAAATACTATAGTTCGAGTACTTTAGATGGGTCAGTTTTTGTCCAGTGTGTGCAGGAGGGTTTTCTGACACAGTATGTAGACAAGCCAACCAGGGGCGATGCCACATTGGATTTGGTACTGGGAAATGAACCCGGCCAGGTGTTAGATTCAGATGTAGGTGAGCACTTTGGTGATAGTGATCACAATTCGGTTAGGTTTACCTTAGCGATGGGCAGGGACAGGTATATACCGCAGGTCAAGAATTATAGCTGGGGGAAAGGAAATTATGATGCGATTAGGCAAGATTCAGGATGCGTAGGATGGGGAAGGAAACTGCAGGGGATGGGAACAATCGAAATGTGGAGCTTATTCAAGGAGCAGCTACTGTGTGTCCTTGATAAGTATGTCCCTGTGAGGCAGGGAGGAAGTTGTCGAGCGAGGGAGCCGTGGTTTACTAAAGAAGTTGAAGAGCTTGTCAAGAGGAAGAAGAAGGCTTATGTTAGGATGAGACGTGAAGGCTCAGTTAGGGCGCTTGAGAGCTACAAGCTAGCCAGGAAGGAGCTAAAGGGAGAGCTAAGAAGAGCAAGGAGAGGACACGAGAAGTCATTGGTGGATAGGATCAGGGAAAACCCTAAGGCTTTCTATAGGTATATCAGGAATAAAAGAATGACTAGAGTTAGATTAGGGCCAATCAAGGATAGTAGTGGGAAGTTGTGTGTGGAATCAGAGGAGATAGGGGAAGTGTTAAATGAATATTTTGCGTCAGTATTTACAGTAGAGAAAGAAAATGTTGTTGAGAATACTGAGATTCAGGCTACTAGGCTAGATGGGATTGAGGTTCACAAGGAGGAAGTGTTATCAATTTTGGAAAGTGTGAAAATAAATAAGTCCCCTGGGCCAGATGGGATTTATCCTAGGATTCTCTGGGAAGCTAGGGAGGAGATTGCAGAGCCTTTGTCCTTGATCTTTATGTCGTCATTGTCGACAGGAATAGTGCCGGAAGACTGGAGGATAGCAAATGTTGTCCCCTTGTTCAAGAAGGGGAGTAGAGACAGCCCTGGTAATTATAGACCTGTGAGCCTTACTTCGGTTGTGGGTAAAATGTTGGAAAAGGTTATAAGAGACAGGATTTATAATCATCTTGAAAAGAATAAGTTCATTAGAGATAGTCAGCACGGTTTTGTGACGGGTAGGTCGTGCCTCACAAACCTTATTGAGTTTTTCGAGAAGGTGACCAAACAGGTGGATAAGGGTAAAGCAATGGATGTGGTGTATATGGATTTCAGTAAGGCGTTTGATAAGGTTCCCCACGGTAGGCTATTGCAGAAAATACGGAAGTATGGGGTTGAAGGTGATTTAGAGCTTTGGATCAGAAATTGGCTAGCTGAAAGAAGACAGAGGGTGGTGGTTGATGGCAAATGTTCATCCTGGAGTTTAGTTACTAGTGGTGTACCGCAAGGATCTGTTTTGGGGCCACTGCTGTTTGTCATTTTTATAAATGAACTGGAAGAGGGTGTAGAAGGGTGGGTTAGTAAATTTGCAGATGACACTAAGGTCGGTGGAGTTGTGGATAGTGCCGAAGGATGTTGTAGGGTACAGAGAGACATAGATAGGCTGCAGAGCTGGGCTGAGAGATGGCAAATGGAGTTTAATGCGGAAAAGTGTGAGGTGATTCACTTTGGAAGGAGTAACAGGAATGCAGAGTACTGGGCTAATGGGAAGATTCTTGGTAGTGTAGATGAACAGAGAGATCTTGGTGTCCAGGTGCATAAATCCCTGAAGGTTGCTACCCAGGTTAATAGGGCTGTTAAGAAGGCATATGGTGTGTTAGCTTTTATTAGTAGGGGGATCGAGTTTCGGAGCCACGAGGTCATGCTGCAGCTGTACAAAACTCTGGTGAGACCGCACCTGGAGTATTGCGTGCAGTTCTGGTCACCGCATTATAGGAAGGATGTGGAAGCTATGGAAAGGGTGCAGAGGAGATTTACTAGGATGTTGCCTGGTATGGAGGGAAGGTCTTACGTGGAAAGGCTGAGGGACTTGAGGTTGTTTTCGTTGGAGAGAAGGAGGAGGAGAGGTGACTTAATAGAGACATATAAGATAATCAGAGGGTTAGATAGGGTGGATAGTGAGCGTCTTTTTCCTCGGATGGTGATGGCAAACACGAGGGGACATAGCTTCAAGTTGAGGGGTGATAGATATAGGACAGATGTGAGAGGTAGTTTCTTTACTCAGAGAGTAGTAAGGGCGTGGAATGCCCTGCCTGCAGCAGTAGTAGATTCGCCAACTTTAAGGGCATTTAAGTGGTCATTGGATAGACATGTGGATGAAAATGGAATAGTGTAGGTCAGATGGTTTCACAGGTCGGCGCAACATCGAGGGCCGAAGGGCCTGTACTGCGCTGTAATGTTCTAATTCTAATTCTAAAAAAACAGGTGGTACTCACCTGCCTTCACTTTCCTGTTCAGGGAAAGCTGGCACCACCGAGGTGGGGTACTTAGGATTCTTCGTGCAGTGGAGCGGGGGGGCGGTGGCGGAGATGGGGTCAAATCTGCATTTCTAGTGTGGAAGGGGGAAGGGGTGACCTCTGCACTTTGTGCAGTTTGGTGCCGGGGTGGGGGAGAGAGGTCAGCTCGGCAGTTTTTAAGTATTTTGGGGGGGAAATGGGGCGAGAATTTATTTGCGGTGTAATGGGGTGGGGGGGGCTACGGGGTTCAACTTTATACTTTTTGTGGCAGGTCTGGCAGCTCTTTAAAAATGGCGCCTGCACAGAGGCAGCTGATGCCGTTCACGGCGTCGCTGAGGTTGCCTCCGCCACGTGATTGGGGACTGACTCACCCAGTGTATTTAAATGAGCCGCCACTTATTTATTTCACCCGCTACCGCTCCTGGCAGCAGAATACAATTCAAGCTGGTGACTGATATTGAGTCTTTGGAAACGATGCAGAGGGAGCCATGAGACAAATTCCCAGTATAAAGCTTTTTAATTATCAAGATAGTCTAAAGGAGTTGGGAATTTATACTTTAGAGAACCCTAAAGCCCCGGAAAAGCCCCTGGGAAGGACGGCATTACCCCTGAAATAATCAAGAATGCCAAGCCTGCTATACTCTCAGCACTCTACGAACTGCTTTGCCTGTGCTGGGATGAGGGAGCAGTACCTCAGGACATGCGCGATGCCAATATCATCACCCTCTATAAAAACAAAGGTGACCGCGGTGACTGCAACAACTACCGTGGAATCTCCCTGCTCAGCATAGTGGGGAAAGTCTTCACTCGAGTCGCTTTAAACAGGCTCCAGAAGCTGGCCGAGCGTGTCTACCCTGAGGCACAGTGTGGCTTTCGAGCAGAGAGGTCGACCATTGACATGCTGTTCTCCCTTCGTCAGCTACAGGAGAAATGCCGCGAACAACAGATGCCCCTCTACGTTGCTTTCATTGATCTCACCAAAGCCTTTGACCTCGTCAGCAGATGTGGTCTCTTCAGATTACTAGAAAAGATCGGATGCCCACCAAAGCTACTAAGTATCATCACCTCATTCCATGACAATATGAAAGACACAAATCAGAATAGCGGCGCCTCATCAGACCCCTTTCCTATCCTGAATGGCGTGAAACAGGGCTGTGTTCTCACACCTACACTGGGATTTTCTTCTCCCTGCTGCTGTCACACGCATTCAAGTCTTCAGAAGAAGGAATTTTCCTCCACACAAGATCAGGGGGCAGATTGTTCAACCTTACCCATCTTAGAGCGAAGACCAAAGTACGGAAAGTCCTCATCAGGGAACTCCTCTTTGCTGACGATGCTGCATTAGCATCTCACACTGAAGAGTGTCTGCAGAGTCTCATCGACAGGTTTGCGGCTGCCTGCATCGAGTTTGGCCTAACCATCAGCCTCAAGAAAACGAACATCATGGGACAGGACGACAGAAATGCTCCATCCATCAATATCGGCGACCACTCTCTGGAAGTGGTTCAAGAGTTCACCTACCAAGGCTCAACTATCACCAGTAATCTGTCTCTCAATGCAGAAATCAACAAGTGCATGGGAAAGGCTTCCACTGCTATGTCCAGACTGGCCAAGAGAGTGTGGGAAAATGGCGCACTGACACGGAACACAAAAGTCCGAGTGTATCAAGCCTGTGTCCTCAGTACCTTGCTCTGCGGCAGCGAGGCCTGGACAATGTATGTCAGCCAAGAGCGACGTCTCAATTCATTCTATCTTCGCTGCCTCTGGAGAATCCTTGGCATCAGGTGGCAGGACCGCATCTCCAACACAGAGGTCCTCGAGGCGGTCAGCATCCCCAGCTTATACACACTGCTGAGTCAGCGGCGCTTGAGATGGCTTGGCCATGTGAGCCGCATGGAAGATGGCAGGATCCCCAAGGACACATTGTACAGCGAGCTCGCCACTGGTATCAGACCCACCGGCCGTCCATGTCTCCGCTTTAAAGACGTCTGCAAACGCGACATGAAGTCCTGTAATATTGATCACAAGTCGTGGGAGTCAGTTGCCAGCGATCGTCAGAGCTGACGGGCATCCATAAAGGCGGGGCTAAAGTGTGGAGAGTCGAAGAGACTTAGCAGTTGGCAGGAAAAAAGACAGAAGCGCAAGGGGAGACCCAACTGTGTAACAGCCCCGACAACCAATTTTTTCTGCAGCACCTGTGGAAGAGTCTGTCACTCTAGTATTGGCCTTTATAGCCACTCCAGGCGCTGCTCCACAAACCACTGACCACCTCCAGGCGCTTACCCATTGTCTCCCGAGACAAGGAGGCCGAAGAAGAAGAAGAAGAAGACTTAGGGATGATCTGACTGAGATTTATAAAATTATGATTGTGCTCCAGCTGGCAGTTTGTTCCAATTAAATAGGTTATTGATGACCTGGAGTCACAATTTTAAGTTGTGTGAGGCTAGATCTAGGTTCGATGTCAGGAAGTGCTTTTTTCCCCGGAGAAAACTGGACCTCTGGATCAGGCTGCCGAGTCATGCAGTGGACACTGATTTGCAGAATTCCTTCAAGTGAGAGCTGATCCAGTAGGGGAAGAACATCACCTCTTACAAAAGGTACATACTTCAGGGAATTCAGGGCCACATTGATCACCCGGACTAGTTTTGATCATATAGAAGGGTCAGGGAAGAATTTCCTTCATTTTTTACCCCCAAATTAATCTGGGGGTTAATCTGTTTCTTCGCCTTGTCCAAGATGTCACAAGGGTTTGGTGGGGTGGAGATACACAAGGTATCACAATAGTGTGGGACTGGATGGGCCAGAAGGTCCCATTATTGGTTGTCTGCTCGGATGTTTGTATGAGACAGATATAGATAGGAACAGATACATACCGGCAGGAAACACAGATAGGCAGAGATACAAACCAGCAGAATACATGGATATAGATACAGAGAGGTACATACTGGCAGGAAACACAGATATAGATGGGAACAAATACGTACTGGCAGGAAACATGGATATAGATACGGAGAGATACATACCGGCAGGAAAGATGGATATAGATGGGAACAAATACATACCAGAAGGAAACACGGATATAGTTGCAGAGAGATAAATACCAGCAGGAAAGATGGATATAGATGGGAACAGATGCATACTGGCATGAAACACGGATATAGATGCAGAGAGATACATACCGGCAGGAAAGATGGATATAGATAGGAACACTTACATACCATAAGGAAGCACAGATACAGATAGGAATAGATACATACCAGCAGGAAGCACAGATATAGATAGGAACAGATAAATACCAGTAGGAAATATGGATATAGATAGGAAGAGATATGTACTGGCAGGAAACACGGCTATAGACACGGAGAGATACATACTAGCAGGAAACATGGATACAGATAGGAACAGATAAATACCAGCAGGAAACACGAATATAGATAGGAAGAGATATGTACTGGCAGGAAACACGGCTATAGACACGGAGAGATACATTCCAGCAGGAAACACAGATATAGATACAGAGAGATACATTCCAGCAGGAAACATAGTGTTACAAAGGTTTGTTTTATACTCATAACTGAGAATTCTGTGTGTTTTAAAAAACTGAAAAAGGATGTTCAATGGACATTTAAGATACCTGCAAATAGTTGGAATGTCTGCAATGTTTTGAAAGAAAGTTCATAACAAAAGTTGAACTTTATGGGTGCTTTGAAAGGAAATTGAACTTGTACAAGGACAGGAAAGCAGGCAATTTCAAGGAAACTACAGGGGTTTAGCCTTCCTGAGAGCAGTTATTTTTTGAATGACAAACGACACTGGCCTCAATTCTATTCGGGCACCGCACTCCACGGCGGCGCCCTTTGAAGACAGCGGCGTGCCCGCTATTTTGCGCGGGGGCTCATTTAAATAGAGGGGGTATCCCCAGCAACGGCGTCCAGTGCCACCGTGCCATTTTTAAAGGACTTTCAGCCTTTACAATTAATTTTAATTTTTTAAAGGGAAATCATTAGTGATTTTTATGAAATATAAAATTAATTAATGGAGGCCCTTCCGCAAGCCCCCCCACCCCAAATAGTCATTTCATTGCCCAAAATGACCAACAATTGATTTTTCAAATACCCGAACATCCCCCCACAACCTTCAATCTCTTGCCCTTCAACCACTTCCCACCATCCCCACATCCAATCAAAATTGTTTTCCCCACTCCTCCACCCCTCCTGCCCCTTCCCCACCAGGTTCTTGCCTCATAACTCCGTGTGGAGTTCCAAAGGCGTGCAAAGGCCGAAAGGAGGCCATAAAATCAGCGTGGGACGGCAGGTAAGTTAATTTGAATATCTTTAATGTCAATTTACATATGGAGATGAAGGGCCCGCCACCAGGCAACAGGGGGGCCGCACTGAGGCCCCCCCGCCGCCGATAATATGTGGCGGGCCCTTCTCAACATTGCGGCCGAGGCGGGCCTCTCCCCACAGAATTTTACTGGCCCCCACGCCACAACCCACGCGTCGAGGGGCCGGTAAAATTCAGCCCACTGTCTCTGGACATGTGACCATGTTCAGAAAGGTTTTTTCACTTTGGACCCTTTAAAAGTCAGTGAGTTGGACAAAGAGCAGGCATTTAAAATCTTTGCTTTGACCTGTCTGGAGCAAGAGAGGAAGACCTAGAAAAGTGTTACCTCTCTCTGTAAAGGAGACTTGCATCTCCTGAAAAGGAATCCTGCATTTGAAAGGTGGCAGATTCCTGTTGCCTCCTGTGTTCTAACAAATCCTGAAATCTGAAGAATTCTTCTACTGCTAGACTGCTGCTGACATAAGCAGACCTGTTGCTACACCCCTGATGGAAGAACGACGTGATGCCTGCTGCAGTTAAATTGCCCTGAACGCCTAATCATCAAAGGCTGTTCATCAACTCGCCTGGAGAGACTGTGAGTGGCGTCTGACTATTCAACTCTGGGACACCTCGCCGTACTGAAAACATCTACCCGAACGTGATAAACTTAAACATTTTTATTATTCCTTTTATTCCTAAAAACCGCTGTAACCCAAAAATGTTTTCCCCGGTTCACCATTTTTTAAAATGTATGTGTGTGTGCATGATAGTTAAGGAATTAAGGTGTTTTCAAATATATATAGATTTATCTCATTAGTAGTTCATACCTATTATTTCTTTTCTAATAAATAGTTAATGTTGTTTTTGTTTAAAGAAACCTGGTTTGGTCTGTTTTATTCTGGGGAGAAAATAAAGTGTTTAATTTGGCTCTTTTTCAGTAGATGGGAAACTTTATTTGATATGCTATGACCTGTGGAGTAGTGGGACTGAATTAACAGTGCTTTACTCCTACCTTGGTAGTAACAACGTGTATAGATGGGAACAGATACATATCAGCAGGAAGCACAGATACAGATAGGAACAGATACATATCAGCAGGAAGCACGGATATAAATAGGAAGAGATCCATGCCAGCAGGAAACACAGCTATAGATTGGAAGAGGTACCTACCAGCAGGAAACACAGATACAGATAGCAAGATAAAAGCAAAATACTGCGGATGCTGGAAATCTGAAATAAAAACAGAAAGTGCTGGAAAAACTCAGCTGGTCTGGCAGCATCTGTGGAGAGAGAGGCAGAGTTAACGTTTCAGGTCAGTGACCCTTCTTCAGAACTGGCAACTATAAGAAATGTAAAAGATTTTAAGCAAGTAAAGTGGGGGTGGGGCAAGAGATAACAAAAGAGAAAGTATTGCTAGGACAAGGTCACAGAATAGCTGACCAGAAGGTCATGGAGCAAAGGCAAACAATATGTTAATGATGTGCTGAAAGACAAAGCATTAGTACAGATAGAACATAGAACATAGAACAGTACAGCACAGTACAGGCCCTTCGGCCCACGATGTTGTGCCGACCCTTTAACCTACTCTAAGATCAAACTACCTACATACTCTTCATTCTACTATCATCCATGTACCTATCCAAGAGTCACTTAAATGTCCCTAATGTATCTGCTTCTATTACCACTGCTGGCAGTGAATTCCATGCACCCACCACTCTCTGTGTAAAGAACCTACCTCTGACATCTCCCCGAAACCTTCCTCCAATCACCTTAAAATTATGCCCCCTGGTGATAGCCCTTTCCGCCCTGGGAAAAAGTCTCTGGCTATCCACTCTATCTATGCCTCTCATCATCTTGTACACCTCTATCAAGTCACCTCTCATCCTTCGTCGCCCCAATGAGAAAAGCCCTAGCTCCCTCAACCTTTCTTCATAAGACATGCCCTCCAGTCCAGGCAGCATCCTGGTAAATCTCCTCTGCACCCTCTCTAAAGCTTCCACATCCTTCCTATAATGAGGCGACCAGAACTGAACACAATATTCCAAGTGTGGTCTAACCAGGGCTTTATAGAGCTGCAGCATAACCTCGCGGCTCTTAAACTTAATACCCCTGTTAATGAAAGCCAACACACCATACGCCTTCTTAACAACCCTATCAACTTGGGTGGCAACTTTGAGGGATCTATGGACGTGGACCCCAAGATCCCTCTGTTACTCCACACTGCCAAGAATCCTGTCTTTAAGCCTGTATTCTGCATTCAAATTCGACCTTCCAAAATGAAACACTTCACACTTTTCCAGGTTGAACTCCATCTGCCACTTCTCAGCCCAGCTCTGCATCCTGTCAATGTCCCGTTGCAACCTACAACAGCCCTCCACACTATCCACAACTCCAGCAACCTTTGTGTCATCGGCAAACTTACTAACCCAGCCTTCCACTTCCTCATCCAAGTCATTTATAAAAATCACAAAGAGCAGAAGTCCCTGAACAGATCCCTGCGAACACCACTGGTCACCGAGCTCCAGGCTGAATACTTTCCATCTACTACCATCTTCTATGGGCCAGCGAATTCTGTATCCAGCCAGCCAACTTTCCCTGTATCCCATGCCTCCTTACTTTCTGAATGAGCCTACCATGGGGAACCTTATCAAACGCCTTGCTAACTAGAGGGTACACCCGTTAGGGTGTTAATGGACTGAAATTGAACAGCCACAAGCACAAACATGAAAAAAAACAGTGGGTAGGCACAGTGGAAATAAACTGAACAAACAAAAATAAAATAACCACAAAAAGTAAAAGACAAAAGAAAAAATAACTAAAAATAAAAGTAAAATAGGGGGCCCGTCATGCTGTGAAATTATTGAATTCAATGTTCAGTCCGGCAGGCTGTAGCGTGCCTAATCGGTAAATGAGATGCTGTTCCTCGAGCTTGCGTTGATGTTCACTGGGACACTGCAGCAATCCCAGGACAGAGATGTGAGCATGAGAGCAGGGGGGAGTGTTGAAATGGCAAGCAACCGGAAGCTCGGGGTTATGCTTTTGGACTGAGTGGAGGTGTTCCGCAAAGCGGTCACCCAGTCTCCGTTTGGTGTCCCTAATGTAGAGGAGACCACATTGTGAGCAGCAAATACAGTATACTACATTGAAAGAAGTACAAGTAAATCGCTGCTTCACCTGAAAGGAGTGTTTGGGACCTGGGATAGTGAGGAGAGAGGAGGTACATGGGCAGGTATTACACCTCCTGCGATTGCAGGGGAAGGTGTCGTGGGAAGGGGATGAGGTGGTGGGGGTAATGGAGGAGTGGACCAGGGTGTCGCGGAGGGAACGATCCCTTCAGAATGCTGACAGGGGAAGGGAGGGGAAGATGCATTTGGTAGTGGCATCACGCTGGAGGTGGCGGAAATGGCAGAGGATGATTCTTTGGATATGGAGGCTGATGGGGTGGAAAATGAGGACAACCCTGTCGCGGTTCTGGGAGAGAGGGGAAAGGGTCAGGGTAGAGGTGCGGGAAATGGGCCGGACACAGTTGAGGGCCCTGTCAACCACAGTGGGGGGGGAATCCTCGGTTGAGGAGAAAGGAAGACATATCAGAAGCGCTGTCATGGAAGGTAGCATCATTAGAGCAGAGGCGTCAGAGACGGAGAAACTGGAAGAATGGAATGGAGTCCTTACAGGAGGCAGGGTGTGAAGAAGTGTAGTCAAGGTAGCTGTGGGAGTCAGTGGGCTTATAATGAATATTAGTAGACAGCCTATCCCCAGAGATGGAGACAGAGAAGTCGAGGAAGGGAAGGGAAGTGTCGGCCAGAGACCATGTGAAGGTGAGAGAAGGGTGCATAACTAGGGCCCATGCAGGTACCCATAGCAACACTTTTTACTTGAAGAAAGTGAGTGGAGTTGAAGGAGAAGTTGTTCAATGTGAGAACAAGTTCAGCCAGGCAGAGGAGGGTGGCAGTGGATGGGGACTGGTTGGGCCTCTGCTCAAGGAAGAAGCGGAGAGCCCTCAGACCGTCCTGGTGGGGGATGGGGGTGTAGAGAGTGTACAGATAGCAAGAGATACATACCAACAGGAAACATGGATATAGATGGCATCAGATACATACCAGCAGGAAACATAGATACAGATGGAAAGAGATACATACTAGCAAGAAACACTGATATAGATAGGAGCAGATACATACCAGCAGGAAACATGGCTATAGTTAGGAAGAGATATATACCGGCAAGAAACGTGGATATAGATGGGAACAGATACATACCAGTAGGAAACCTGGATATAGATAGGGAGAGATACATACCAGCAGGAAACACAGATATAGATAGGAGCGGGGACTGTTTCTTTAGAGCAGAAAAGGCTAAGATGAGATTTGATAAAGGTATTTAAAATCATGAAAGGTTTAGATAAAGCAAATAAAGAAAAACTGTTTCCAATGGCTGAAGGGTCAATAACCAAAGGGGACAGATGTAAGGTTAATGACAAAAGAACCAGAGGCGACATGAGGAAGAAATAGTTTACATAACAAGTGGTTAGGATTTGGACTGCACTGCCTGATAGGCTGGTGGAAACAGATTCAATAGTAGCTTTAGAAAGGGAATTAGATAAATACTTAAAGGAGAACAAAATTGCAGTGATATGAGAAAAGAGTCAGGGAGTGGGATTATTTGGATTGCTCTTAGAAAGAGTTGGTGCCGACTTGATTGGCTGAAAGGCGTGCTTTTGTGCTGCACTATTCTATGATTCTGTAACAGATAGGGGCTCCCAGGAAACCCAGATGTAGATAGTAATAGGTAGAGACCATCAGGAGATATACACTCTAGCTACTTTTGTATTACATTAATGCTGTTGGCTTTGTCAGCAAGTCCTTGTTAGCCAGCAACATTACCAAAAATAAATGTGTTCTAAGCTCACTGCCATTATAGATCCAAGCTCTGTTTTGAGTTTATGAATGCATTCCACATTCAGTGGAAATTCCTCTCTGTTATTTAATGGAGGAGTTATCCTATTCATTTTAAATGGCTAACAAACTGCTAAACTATAACAGAATTTCAGATTAATCTCTTAAGAATTTGTATACAAGTGTTGTAATTTCAATGTCCCCCAGTTTTTGCTGCATCGCCCTAACTCCCATTGATGCTGGAACTCCTACCACTGGCCAGTGAAAGTGCTGTGGCAGACTGAGTACTTGTATGATTTGTTGACATGACATGAATCCCTGTAAATTACAGACAATAACATAGCTTTGCACATGGGCTTTGGCCAAGGTGGCAAAGTCATGGATTCATTGGCCCAGATTTTGCAGTAGAAATAACAGTGAGGCTATCAGCGCTTACCGCCATTAAGGCGTAAACTGGACAGCATATTCTGCCGTGTGCATATGCGCAGTTAAATGCAGAAATCAGGATGTTGCTGTCCGAGTTGGCCTGCTCCTTTAGACCTTCCCTGTAACAGTATCTAACCGAGAGACTCAGCATGCGCTTACATGGAAGGGTGTGAATTTGTGGTACGTACCCACTAGATACTGGCTGATTTTCAGACTGGAGGGAGGTGTACAGTGGCATTCTCCAAGGTTCAGTACTAGGACTGCTGTTTTTGAAATACTTTAATGACTTAGACTTTGGGATCCAAGGCGCAATTTTGAAATTTGCAGATGGCATGAAACTTGGAAGTGTAGTAAACAGTGAGAAAGATAGCAATAGGCTATCATGCTATTCTATGATTCATGATACCCACTAAACACGCCAGAAAAGTTAGGACTTATCCATTCAAGTGTAAGTGAATTTTCAAGGGATGCTAAGTCTTAATTACTGACAAACAACCTTTCTGGCACTGAAAATTAACAACTTAAATGAATAAAACAAATTAATAACTTTTACGTGTGGAATTTAATTTCTCAATTTTAATTAATGTTGGAGATTTTTTTTTAATGTAAATTTTGTTCACTTTTCCTTTCTGTCTCTTCTATCTCTCTTGCTTAATCCTATATTTCTTTCCCTCTATTTCACTTTTTGTATATGATTAGACATTGAATTAAATATTTTAATTTACACCTCCTGGTTTAGACTCCATGAGGGTAATTGTAACCACAAAAAATATGTGGATTTAGGTTAAATGATATGTGAAAAATTTTATAAAACTCAAAACCCATTCCAACTCACCTCCAACCTGCCCATTTCCAGTTTAACCAGTGGGATGAGAGGCGGGAAACTAACCCACTCCCAGGATGCAGGTTGGCCACTTAAATATTATAATAAGGCTGTGTGCCTCATATTTAACCTATCTTACAGTTTATTTCTAGCTGGCTGCGTTTCCCAGGCGTTGGGAAACCCAGCATCTGAAAGGAAGTAAGGACTGCTTCCTGGAAAAGGTAATATACGAACATACTGTCATGCCAGGCCCACACCTGCCAAGAATGAGGCACATTAATTTTGTCACGAACATTGATTTTAAACTGTTACTGGAGTGAGGGGAGGATTTGTTGAACAGATCAGCAGTGGCTGGAAAAGATATTTGCATATTAACAGACAGTGTTTGGAAGGACAAAGCAGCCATTCCCTGACATTCAACCAACAATGGACTTTTGATCACCAGACATTGAAGATGGGGGAGCTCACATTCCAGCTGACTGCTAATATGGCCGAATACACAAACGGACATGGTCAAACCAGCTAGTCACATGAATAACCTGCTGGGCAACCTGAGTTTTTTGAATTTGCACAAACAGTTTTGGGTAGAAAGCTGTTTGCTCCTGGACTGAGAAGATCTCTCTCCTGTCTGCTCCCATCTCCTTCTCACAAGCCTCTGAATCCACTGAGACACATGAACCTCAAGAGGGAAAAGTCTCCAACAGCGAACAAGGTTTAAGAAGAATACTGGGCCCCAGCAAAAAGCAAGATCTACCTACAATCAAGGACTCTACAATGAGCTCAAAGAAACGTAACAGCAACTTTTCAGATACTACCTCAAACCTTTCCACTTTATTTATCTTCTGCTTTTCTCAGTCTCTATTTGCAAGTGTGTATTGCGTACGCATGCTAGCGTGGGGCGCAACGTGTATCCGTAGGAGTTAACCGAATTAGAGTTTTTAAAAAAAATTTTATTTAGAGATACAGCACTGAAACAGGCCCTTTGGTTCACCGAGTCTGTGCTGACCAACAACCACCCATTTATACTAACCCTGCAGTAATCCCATATTCCCTACCACCTACCTATACTAGGGGCAATAGTTAGGAAGAGATATATACCGGCAAGAAACGTGGATATAGATGGGAACAGATACATACCAGCAGGAAGCCTCACAGCTCCAGCGACCTGGGTCCGGTTCTGAGTACTGCCTGTGCAGAGTTTGCAAGTTCTCCCTATGACCGTGTGGGTTTCCTCTGGGTGCTCCAGTTTCCTCCCACATGTCAAAGACTTGCAGGTTGGTAGGTAAACTGGCAATTTAAAAAAAAAATTGCCCATAGTTTAGGTAGGTGGTAGGAGAATTGAGGGAAGGTGGGGATGTGAGAGGGGAAAAATGGGATTAATGTAGAATTAGTATGAATGGGTGGCTGATGGTTGGCACAGACTCAGTGGACCGAAGGGCCTGTTTTGGTGCTGTATCTCTCTATGACTCTATGACAACCTGCCCAATCCAGGTATTAGTTGAGTAAACCTTCTCTGAACTGCTTCCAATGCATTTACATCCTTCCTTAAATAAGGAGACCAATACTGTACAAAGAACTCCAGATGTGGTCTCACCAATGCCCTGTATAATTGAAGCATAACCTCCTGACTTTTATATTTAATTCCCCTTGCAAATGATAACATTCTATTAGCTTTCCCAATTACTTACTGTACCTGCATATGAACCTTTTGCGATTCATGCACTAGGACACCCAGATCCCACTGCATCTCAGAGCTACGCAATCTCTCACCATTTAGAAAATATGCTTCTTTTTTATTCTTCCTGCCAAAATGGACAATTTCACATTTTCCCACATTATACTCCATTTGCCAGATCTTTGCCCACTCACTTAACCTATCTATATCCCTTTGTAGCCTCCTTACATCCTCTTCACAACTTACTTTCCTAAATATCTTTGTTTCATCAGCAAATTTAGCAACCATACCTTCAGTCCCTTCATCCAAGTCATTTATATAAATTGTAAAAAAATTGAGACCTCAGCGCTGATCCCTGTGACACACCACTCGTTACATCTTGCCAAGCAGAAAATGACCCATGTATGCCTACCCTCTGTTTCCTGTTAGCTAGCCAATCTTTTATCCATGCCAAAATGTTACCCCCTACACCATGAGCTTTTATTTTCTGCAATAACCTTTGATGTGGCACCTTATCAAATGCTTTTTGGAAATCTAAGTACAGTACATCCATCCGTTCCCCTTTATCCACAGCACATGGTACTTCTTCCAAGAACTCCAATAAATTGGTTAAACATGATCTCCCTTTCACAAAATCATGTTGACGCTGCCTGATTACCTCGAATTTTTCTAAGTGCCCTGCTGTAACGTCTTTAATAATAGCTTCTCACATTTTCCCTATGGCAGATGTTAAGCTAACTAGCCTGTAGTTTCCTGCTTTCTGTCACCCTCCCCTTTTGAATAAAGGAGTTACATTGGCTATTTTCCAATCTAATGGAACCTTCCCCAATCTAGGGAATTTTGGAAAATTAAAACCAACGCATAAACTATCTCACTAGACACTTCTTTTAAGACCCTAGGATGAAGTCTATCAGGATCTGGGGGCTTGTCCAACAATTTGCTCAGTACTACTTCCTTGATGATTGTAATTTTGAGTTCCTCCCTCCCTTCCATTTCCTGATTTACAGCTATTTCTGGGATATTACTTGTATCCACTACGGTGAAAACCGATGCAAAATACCTGTTCAATTCATCTGCCATCTCATTTTCCCTTAATAATTCCCCAGACTCACCTTCTATAGGACCAACACTCACTTTGTTAGCTCTTTCCCTTTTTTAAATATCTATTGAAGCTCTTACTATCTGTTTTTATATTTCTAGCCAGCTTTCTCTCGTACTCTAATTTTCCCCTCCTTATTAACCTTTTAGTCGTTCTTTGCTGCTTTTTATATTCCGCCCAATGTTTTGACCTGCCACCCATCTTTGTGCAATTCTATGCTTTTTCTTTAAGTTTAATACTATCTTTAACCTTTTTAGTTAACCACAGATGGTGGATCCTCCACTTGGAATTTTTCTTTCTTGTTGGACGATATCTATTCTATGTATTCTGAAATATCCCCTTAAACATTTGCCACTGCATCTCTATTGACCTATTCCTTAACCTGATTTGCCAGTTCATTTTAGCTAGCTCTGCTTTCATGCCCTCATAATTGCCCTTATTTAAGTTTAAAATAGACCCACTCTTCTCTCCCTCAAACTGAATGTAAAATATTATGATCTCTGCTAATTAGGGGTACCTTCACTATGACGTCATGAATTATTCCTATCTCGTTGCACAATGCCAGATCTAGTACAGCCTGCTGTCTGATTGGCTCCAGAACATGCTGTTCTAAGAAACTATCCTGAAAACATTCAATGAACTGCTCATCTAGGCTACTTGTGCCCATCTGATTTTTCCAGTCTATATGTAGATTAAAATCCCCCATGATTATTGCAATACCTTACTGACAAGCTCCCATTATTTCTTCCTTTATACCCCGTCCTACCATGTGGTTACTGTTAGGAGGCCTGTACACCACTTCCACAAGTGACTTCTTGCCTTTATCATTTCTCATCTTGACCCAAAGCACTTCTACATCCTGGTTTCCTGAACTTAGGTCATCCCTTGTGCTAATACCATCATTAATTAACAAAGCCACTCCTCCACCTTTTCTTAGCTTCTTGTCCTTCCTAAATGTCATGTACCCTTCAATATTCACGTCTAATCTATATCATCCTGCAGCCCATGTCTCTGAAATGGCTATCAAATTGTACTTATTTATTTCTATTTGCGCTTTCAGTTCATCTGTTTTGTTTCAAATGCTATGTGCATTCAGATATACAGCCTTTAATTTTGTCCTTATATTATTTTTGTAACCTCTAGCCTTGTCTGCTGATTTACTCTTAGATTTGTACTCACTGTCCCTTCCTGTCACAGTCTGTTTATCTTTTCCCCTATTAATATCTATCTCTCTTGCCTTGTCTCTACTCTTTGATTTACCACATCTTCCCAAATTTGATCCCTTGCCCCCACTATTTAGTTTAAAACCCTCTCTACTTCTCGAGTTATGCGGCTCGCTAGAACACCAGTCCCAGCACGGTTCAGGTGCATACCATCCCAACAGTACAGCCCCCAGCTGCCCCATTACTGGTGTAATGAACAGCTAGCACTGTTTCAAAAACAAGAAATGCTGGATTCTGAGTGAATCCAGCATTTCTTGTTTTTGTTTCAGATTTCCAGCATCCGCAGTATTTTGCTTTTAAGCTAGCACTGTTTGTTTGCCGCTGACCACAAAATCCAAGCCAGTGCGTTTCCACTGCAGCCGCTACAGGGATACTTGTATGTGAAAATATAGGTGTATCTGCACTTAGGTCACTCTTGAGTAACCCAGACTATAATATAAATATGCCTGCGGATTCTCAGAGATCACAGGCACACGGGGCTGAAATTTTAAAGCTCGGCAGCAAGCTTCAAGAACGATGCGGCGCACATGTGAAATGTGCTCCGTGGAGCCACCGCGATATTTCACGTGGCGGCTCATTAACATGAGGGGGCGGAATGACAGCCCCCAATGTCGTAGAGGAGACAGGCGCTTCGTCCCTGGCAATGCGGCCGCGTGCCACCGCGCAGGCGCCGGTGCCATTTTTAAAGGGCTTTAAGCCCTTCAGTAAGATTAAAATTTTTAAAGGTCCCACTGTCCAAAAAATAAAATTAAATTTTTAATTGTACTGTGAATCCCCTCTCCTACCTACCCAATGAGTAATGAATATGTAAATTGCCCTCGTGCCCCCAAAAAAACATTTTTTGCAATCCCAAACTTTCCCCCCGGACTTCATAGACTTTGACCCTCAGCCCCTTCCCACCATCCCCGCAACCAATAGGAACAGTTTTCCCCGTTCCCCCCACCCCGGAAACTTCACTCCTCCACCCTCCCCACCAGTGTTACGCCTCAGCTCTCCGAATGGAGATCCGTAGGTCCGGGAGTCCCGGCATCCGACCGCAATATTGTGTGGGAATACCATCGGGACGTGGTAAGTGATTATTCATTAATTAACATTTATTTGACTATTTAAATTAAGGCTCCGTCGCTGAGCGGCGGGGGTAGGGCCGCCACGAGGCCTCGCCGCCACGGGTAAAATGGGGCGGGGCCTTCCCGGTGTCGAGGACCCCGTGGCGGGCTTCTCCCGGAAGTATTTTCCGGGCCCCCACCACCACAAACCCCAGCCCCTAATACTAGGGAACATAGGCACAGACCACCAGTGATCACAATCACAGATCAATATGGAATGCAGATCTGATGTTGAGGGATTGCAAACACAGATTATTTGAGAACACATATGCATATGTTGAGGGTTGACAGACACAAATCAAAAAGAACACAAATGCAGAGCGCTGGTTTGCAGATTGCTAGGAATTATAAATACAAATCATGGAACATAAATTAAAGAACATAAGAGATGATTCCATACAACATTGCTCCCAGAGAGGATCACAGCTCCCCACTGGAAACCCAGGTTCATAGAATCAGCCCTAACAATCTAAAAAAGGCAGAGATTAAAGATGCAGATCAGGAAAGAACACAAAGGGTAACAGAGATGAAATGCACCAAGAAATAGAAGCAGGCTAATAGGAAACACACAAAGAGATTACTCGGGAACGTAAGACAGAGACAAGATAATGTAATTTCTTTTGTAGTAGCCATCATTAAGGTTCATGTAAAACATACATTGAGGGAGAGAATATGAAATGGGCAAGATTATTTATTTTAATGCAGGCTATAAACAATGGAGGTTAGGATTGCATTCAAGTGAGGGTTGTTTCTGTGAAATATATAGCACATGACAGTAAAATAAGGTTTCATCTCACCCAAAATCACTGAAAGTGATCGCATATCCTTTTCCATTAAGGTATATATTTCCTCCTTTGAGAAGCGGCCAATGCCTTGACCATACATTTCCCGTTTAACAATTCCTCTTGTTAGATGGCACAATATCCATTTCAGGAAACCACTGAACGGGCCTGAGACAGACAGTATTTTTCGGGTCTCATGGAGGTTATCGATCCACTGACAGTAAACTATGGCCCTGTAATATTAAAAGAACAACAGTGTAGCATTCACATACAGCATTTTAGGCCTGACTTTAATGCATGGATGCGAACAATATATACACAGAAGCAAGGATTAGTACATCTCTTGTTCCCCTTCCACATTCACCTGTAATATTAATTCCACAACGGAATTGGACAAAGTCAGCATGGCTTTATGAAAGGGAAACCATGCTTAACAAATCTACTGGAGTTTTTTGAGGATGTAACTAGTAGAATAGATAAGGGAGAACCAGTGGATGTGGTGTACTTGGATTTTCAGAAGGCTTTTGATAAGGTCCCACATAAGAGGTTAGTGTGTAAAACTAAAGCACATGGGATTGGGTGTAATATACTGGCATGGATTGAGAACTGGTTGACAGACAGGAAACAGAGAGTAGGAATAAACGGGTCTTTTTCCGGGTAGCAGGCAGTGACTAGTGGGGTACCGCAGGGATCAGTGCTTGGGCCCCAGCTATTCACAATATATATTAATTACTTCGGTGAGGAAACTAAATGTAACATTTCCAAATTTGCAAATGACACAAAGCTGGGGGGGAATGTGAGCTGTGAGGAGGATGCAAAGAGTCTCCAAAGTGATTTGGACAAGTTGGGTGAGTGGGCAAATGCATGCAGATACAGGATAATGTGGATAAATGTGAGGTTATCCACTTTGGTGTAAAAACAGAAAGGCAGATTATTATCTGAATGGTGATAGATTGGGAAAGGGGGAGGTACAGTGAGACCTGGGTGTCTTTGTACACCAGTCACTGAAAGCAAGCATTCAGGTGCAGCAAGCAATTAGGAAGGCGAATGGTATGTTGGCCTTCATTGCAAAAGGATTTGAGTACAGGAGCAATGATGTCTTACTGCAGTTATACAGGGCCTTGGTGAAACCACATCTGGAGTATTGTGTGCAGTTTTGGTCTCCTTATCTGAGGAAGGTGTTCTTGCCATGGAGGGAGTGCAAAGAAGATTTATAGGCTGATTCCTGAGATGGCAGGATTGACCTATGAGGAGAAATTGGGTCGACTAGGCCTATATTCACTAAAGTTTAGAAGAATGAGAGGGATTCTCATAGAAACCTATAAAATTCTAACAGGACTAGACAGGCTCGATGCAGGGAGGATGTTCCCGATGGCTGGGGAGTCCAGAACCAGGGGTCACAGTCTCAGGATACGGGGTATGCCATTTAGAACCGAGATGAGGAGAAATTTCTTCACTCAGAGGGTGGTGAACCTGTGGAATTCTCTACCGCAGAAGGCAGTGGAGGCCAAGTCATTAAATATATTCAAGAAGGAGATAGATATATTTCTTAATGCCAAAGGGAATCAAGGGATATGGGGAGAAAGCAGTAACAGGGTACTGAATTAGACGATCAGCCATGATCTTTTTTGAATGGCGGAGCAGGCCCAAAGGGCCGAATGGCCTATTCCTGCTCTTATTTTCTATGTTTCTATGTTTCTAGTGGGAAGGGAGTGGGAGTGGGAAGCTGGCAAGACTGGAATATGAATAGGGGTAGAATGGTCTGCATATCAGCAGTTTCATCAAGCAACTTCCCCCAAATTATAGATGGAGAGTTTTAAAAGATATATACAGAAAAAACTACCAAAACAAAAGTTGGTGTGATTTGTACACCTTCATTCAAAGAAGGAACTTTTCATTTTGAAACCCAAACAGGATTTTGATAGTGTTTATGTCATTTCAAATTTTACTATGAGGAAATTTTTGAGATTGTGAGTAAAGTTCCCAAGAAAATTCTTCCTGCCTTCAGTGCATAGAAGGCCAGCCAAGGTCAAAACCTACATCAAATATGATAACAATGCACAATCCATGCAACAGTGGAGATGAGCTGTTTGTGCACTGGCATATCAACCATATGTCTGGGGTTAAGCCCAATATAGTGTTTTTGATGGGAAAGCTGGTGCCTAAAACCATAAAATATTTGTATAATTCAAATGGTAAAATGACAAGATCTCTCTCCAACTCCACATATTAACTCAGTGAAACCCTTTTAATATCATCTCCAACTTGGCATCAAACAAAAACAAAAGAAACAACGATGATGTGAAATTTAGCAACCAACTGCTAAGGCTGTCTGAGACAGTCTCCAGTCTCTAGGCAACCTCAGCACCCTGCTTTTAATAGAGCTTTGAAATGGACCAATAAGCTGCTAGCTGTGATAGAAAAATAAATGCATGAGCTGCAACTAATATCAACAGTGACAAGATTAAAATTATGCTAAACCATTTTCAGCCCTCTGACTGACTTTTATCAATCCAATCCTGCAAGAAATCTCTTGTCTTAAGTCAAATTGTTTGTCTCCATTACTCGTGGTAATTCTTACTTATCATGATTATCAGTTGTTTTTCTCACAATTATTTGATTTTAAAAGTTGACTTTTTGATAGTCACCAAAGGGTTTAATTTGAAAACATGGAGGATATAACATAGCACTTACCATGAAAAATGGTGATATATGGTGATAAAGATTCCACACTTTTTTCCTGCACTTTCATTAAAATGGCAAACAGTTGGAGACATTACCCCTCAGCACTGACTTCCTCTAGCAGGTAAGATTTTCCTCTATTCTTGTGGCAAGGCAAATATGGATTTAAGCCATGTCTTATGATATTGATATCCCATGTGCTAACACATTCATAGGAACAGTAGGCCATTCAGCCAGTGAGCCTTGATTATTAGATTTGATAATTATCATTGGCGCAGTGGTTAGCACCGCAGCCTCACAGCTCCAGGGACCCGGGTTCGATTCCGGGTACTGCCTGTGTGGAGTTTGCAAGTTCTCCCTGTGTCTGCGTGGGTTTTCTCCGGGTGCTCCGGTTTCCTCCCACAAGCCAAAAGACTTGCAGGTTGATAGGTAAATTGGCCATTATAAATTGTCACTAGTATCGGTAGGTGGTAGGGAAATATAGGGACAGGTGGGGATGTTTGGTAGGAATATGGGATAAGTGTAGGATTAGTATAAATGGGTGGTTGATGTTCGGCACAGACTCGGTGGGCCGAAGGGCCTGTTTCAGTGCTGTATCTCTAATCTAAAAAAAACACCCCCAACCATCTAAACTCAAGTGAATACACTGATATAAAATTCCTCCATCCACTATTTTAACAAAGTCATTACTACAGATGAAATTTTAAAATTCATATAACATTAAAATAGCAGGCTGGAAAGAATAAAAGAACAGTGGGTAATAAACATGGTTTATTCAGTAAGCGTTAACTTGTTCCTAAAAGCAGGTAATAGAATTGAGAATTTTAACATTTTGCGCATTTATGTTGGAAAACCAAGTAATTTTCCTGAACTGTCAATTATGTTTCTAAAAATGTTTCATGTTGTCAGACTGTGAGCAAGTAGTGTTGAATGGTGTCATATTTTAAAATGACTACTTTGCACTTTTGTTGGCCAACCTATTGTCAACCTTGTCATTTTAATCTACCAGTGATGTAAAAGCAACAATAAAGCTCCAGTCAATGATGACATTAATGGTGCTACTCAATGTCAGTGATTGACTGATTTTAAGGTGAAGATGACAACCAAAAGGAACACAAAAGACTTTGAAATAAGAACTGGTTGAATTGTACTGTCTCATACATTTTGTGTAGTAACTAATGGATTGTTTTATGCTCCTGATTTTTACACTCTGAAAGTTGTGATATACTCATCTGTCCGCAAATTCAAAATTATGGTAGTAAAGCCATTGATGCTGGTACTTTGTTTTTCCATTACATCAGCCAAAGTTTTGTTTATAAAAATGGAACAGTTCAGAGGAAATTTATTCCAAAAATCACAGAGTCAACAGAAAATATTTATTTTGCCTATGACCCTATTCCAACCGTTCGGTATTTTCCTATCGAATGCCTACTTCACAGCTTTATAGTCAGGTTGGTGGTTTAGCATCAGTCTCCTCAGCCACAACTTTGCAACAGCTCCAGTACTTTGTAACGTCTTCAGTTTCCCTATCTAATCATGAGCCTCATAGAGGACTATATATACAAACAGTCCACAGAGCCATTAATAACAGAGCCATTAATCATAGTCAAATTTATACAGGAGCAAATAGATTTTTTATTTGTTTGGGGGATTTGGGTGTCGTTGGCTAGGCCAGCATTTATTGCCCATCCCTAATTGCCTTTGAGAAGGTGGTGGTGAGCTGCCTTCTTGAACCCCTGCAGTCCTTGGGGTGTAGGTACACCAACAATGATGTTAGGGAGGGAGTTACTCCCTACCCATAAT
This sequence comes from Heterodontus francisci, assembly GCF_036365525.1. Classification (NCBI taxonomy): domain Eukaryota; kingdom Metazoa; phylum Chordata; class Chondrichthyes; order Heterodontiformes; family Heterodontidae; genus Heterodontus; species Heterodontus francisci. Next base: position 128,148,990 of record NC_090373.1, read on the forward strand.
GTGCTGACAAAGAGATTGTCAGTAAGTTAACTCTAAAGATCTACTATCAGTGAGCAATTTCTAAGTTAAAATTTAATGTAAGATTCTCCATTGTACCAAGTTTTGTTAATAAGCCTCCTGTCATATTGGTTCAACTAAACAGGCTAAAGAGATTACTTCACTTGCATATGGAAGTAATAGATAACCTACCTTCCAAATTATATGCATAATGCATGTACCCAAACCCAAGCACCATCACTAAAAGATCAAGGGTGCAGATACTTTTGATTCAAGAGATTCAGTACTAAAGACTTCTAAATAAAGAAAACTGAGGACATCGTTACATACATGTCAATTGCCCACATTTCATACAGCCACTAATTGGAGGCATGTCTACTTGCTTACATTTGCAGAGGAAAAGTAGCCCTCCTCCAGACTCTGTCCCTCTATCTCACTGTTGCTTCGATGTGATGCTGCTGCTGCTGCTGCTGCTCCAGGGGATGGAGCCCTGTTCCCGGTGGGAATTCTTGCAATATCTTTGCTAAATCAGAAATTCCCACTCACTGCAATGCTTCATCCCAGGAATGTCAACAATGTCAGGTTGGAGCTGGGGGGTAGTAGCCAATTCTCAGATCTGTTCCTGGCTGCAGCCAGAGGAAACGTTGAACACTTGCAAGACATTTAGACATTCTACTGAGATATGGTGGTGGACGGGTGGGGGCGCAGGGTAGTGGGGGTGTGAATAGAAAGAATGAGAAAATCAAGTCATTTTGTGAGAGGATGAGGAGAGCTCACTTGAACAATTTTGTATGCTTAGTCATGTTCCAGTGGAAATGCAGCTGTGCCATAAAATTGGCCATCTGTGTCCTGCTACAGTTAGTATTCAATGGGAAAGGAGATGGAAGTGCTAATACTGATATTGCAGAGGATCCCTCACAAACATTGAAGGGGACAGAGAAAGAGAAGTTGAAGTCAGTAGTGACTTTCCTTCCCACTCCACTGCTATAATAATGGTGTAGTGGGACTGCCTCCATTATGTCCCTGTGATCATGTTGATTAGTAAACAGATACCTATACCAGCATCAATGCACATGGAGAATCTACTGAAAAAAGGAAGCTCCAGAAATTGTATCCTTGACAAGCTGCTAAAGGTGACAGCTGTCAAGTCGAGACCAGTGAACAATTCACAAAGAATGGGACCTTTTCCAAAGGTTATCAGAAGGCTATTGAACTTTAAGTAACTAGTGGACCCCACTTTTGCCAGGTTTTTGTTGCCATGGTGTGCAAAATGTGTGAGTTTGATTTCCTGGTGCAATTATTTTTCATCATGATAAACACAAAAGCTCAGAATGAAAGAAAATCAGGACTGCTCTAAAAATTAAGTCAGAGCAACATGTTAAACAACTTCAGTTTAATTATTTTGCACTGATTCACTATGCTTTGATGTAGTTCATCCTGCATTGGCCCATATACATGGTGCTTTGGTGCAGTTCATCCAGTAGTGACCCATATTAACTATATTTTGATTTGGCTCGTTCTGCACTGACCCAAATTCATGATACTTGGAAGCCAGATTGAAGCAGCTGAACTTTTTGAGAAAGAGAGTAGGAATGATAAAAGGTTATTTAGCCCTTTTACTCGTTCATCATTCAGGTACATAATGAGGATTCCACACACCACTTTAATTTCCTATAGTACATATATGCTCCCTCTTAATCAAGAACCTCTCCAGTTTTTGAAAAGTCAATACGATTGATGCTGAGAGCTAAATCCTGAAAAGGACGTGGATTTAGATGCTGGATACTTTGAACTGTGGATCACTGTCCAAACACACTTCTGGGAGCCAAGAGTAATAGCTTGAGACAGGTCCTCAGTAGCAGCTTGGATTCATAAAATTTATCCCATCATTTAAAGAAGACTGACAGCCATTTGGTCGCACACCTTAAGGTAAGCTTATTTTAAAGCACCTCACCTACAGATACTTCATTGCTGAGGTGATAGAAGGTTTTTTAAAAAGCATGCCAGGGAAATCAACAGGTTTCAGACCATTCTACAGACCTTGGAACAGCTATATTCCAATGGTTCACTTTGATGTAGCTCAGCAAGAGACAGCTTTTTCATCTACAGCAAGGTCGCCTACAGTAAACTTGAGTTATAGGGAAAACTCACCACTTCCTTCAATTGTGTGTCAATGGCTCATATCTTGCTAGCAATGCAATATTAGGTATTGAATGGGTCAAAGAGGTGGCTGATACATTGATTGGCATGGACAGCGCTTTCCTCTCCTTTCCCACTGAATGGCATACCACACATGCCCAATTTCACCACATTGCTGTAGTTCAAAAAATGCAGGGTGGGTTCACTGATGGCTTCCCTGAGTCCAGCCTGAAGCCCTTGGAAGATTTGAGTATCACAATCAATTGTACATTGCATCTTGATTTTGTGCCCTACTGAGGTATGAGTGTACTTGAGATGCAATAATGGAGTTGTAAGAGTGTATGAAGGCTTGGTATGAATGAGTAAAAAACATTGAACATGTTAATAGGCTACACTTTCTAGCATGTGCCTTTTACCCGTTACATGGTATTGTTAGTTAATCTTAATTTACAAGAGTCTTTAAAGTGTGATCTCTTCACCCATATCTGTTCCCAGGTACGATATACAGTGTTCAGTTTGCCTGCCACATCCAGGCAGGCATGGTCCACGTCTGTCCTCTGGAGAGGGTTACTTGCATTGCCCCGCAGACTAGGTCACCAAACCTCCACCTCATGTAAGAGAATGTCCATTTCACCATCCATTAAATGGAGAGGGGGGCATTTTCACAGGCTCCACATTGCTCTAGCTCTCCTTTTGCCTTCACCATTCAGTTCTTATCCTCCTTCTCTCAAACAGCCTTTGCAAAGGCTTAAGATGCTGCAAGCATTTTTGAGCATATTTCAATTTCTTTTTTCTACCCTCTATACAACCAGTTAACTTTTGAGTACACTCCCTGCACAAGGTTCAAGCTGCACAGGAAGCACAAATAAATGTTTAAAATTAGCCAAACCCAGCAAGGTCAGCATTAGTGCAGACAGCAATCCAAGGGCTGTTTTCCACAAAATTCCAGAATTTGTACTATAGGCAATCTTAACAATTTTCTGAAGAAACAGAAACATTTCTACTTTACACGCCAATTAAAATTGAGTTGGTTTAGTGTTGCCCTGAACTACCAAATTCAGTCAGCCAAAGAGCACACAATCTGGATCATGTGTCAGACATCATGTGGATAATCATTTGACATGGCACCGCTGTTGGGACAATAGTGCAAAATCAGGAAATAGCCTCTCCTGGTCCAAACTGCCCTAGCACTCTGGAGTTAACTTTGATTTGATCTTTCCATTTAAGAACATAAGAACATAAGAAATAGGAGCAGAATCACAGAATTGTTGCAATGCAGAAGGCGACCATTCAGCCCATTGTGTCCACATCAGCTCTCCAAAAGAGCAATCCACTCAGTTCCATTCCCCCGCCTTCTCCCCATAACCCTGCACATTCTTCCTTTTCATATAATTGTATAATTCCTTTTTTAATTCTTCAATTGAACCTGCCTCCACCATGTTCTCAGGCAGTGCATTCCAGACCTTAATCACTTGCTGCGTGAATAGGTTTTTCCTCATGACACTTTTGCTTCTCTTACCAAATACTTTAAATCTGTGCCCTCTCGTTCTCGATCCTTTCATGAGTGGGAACAGTTTCTCTCTATCTACTCTGTCCGGACCCCTCATGATTTTAAATACCTCTATCAAATCACCTCTCAGCCTTCTCTTCTCTAAGGAAAACAGTCCTAACTTCTCCAATCTATCGCCATAACTGAAGTTCCTCATCCCTGGAACCATTCTCCTGAATCTTTTCTATACTCTCTCCAACATCTTTCCTAAAGTGCAGCGCCCAGAACTGGACGCAATACTGCAGCTGAAACCGAACTATTGTCTTATACAAGTTGAACATAGCCTCCTTGCTCTCGTATTCTCTGCCCCTATTAATAAAGCCCAGGATACTGTACGTTTTATTAACCACGCTCTCAACTTGTCCCTCCACCTTCAATGATTTATGCACATATACACCCAGGTCCCTCTGCTCCTGCACCCCCTTTAGAATTGTACCTTTATTTTATATTGTCTCTCCATGTTCTTCCTACCAAAATGAATCACTTCACATTTCTCTGCATTGAAGTTCATCTGCCATATGTCTGCCCATTCCCCCAACTTGTCTATGTCCTTTTGGAGTTCTACACTATCCTCCTCACAGTTCGCAATGCTTCCAAGTTTCGTATCATTTGCAAACTTTGAAATTGTGCCCTGTACACCAAGCTATAGGTTATTAATTTATGTCAGGAAAAGCAAGGGTCCCAACACTGACCCCTGGGAAACTCCACTACAAACCTTCTTCTAACCCGAAAAGTAGGAGTAGGCCATTCAGCCCTTCGAGCCTGCTCCGCCATTCAATACGATCATGGCTGATCATCTACTTCAACACCATTTCCCTGCACTTTCCCCGTAACCCTTGATGTTTTTAATATGTAGAAATCTATCAATCTCAATCTTGAACATACTCAATGACTGAACCTCCACAGCCCCCTGGGGCAGAGAATTCCAAAGATTCACCACCCTCTGAGTGAAGAAATTCCTCCTCATCTCAGTCCTAAATGGCCTGCCCCTTATTCTGAGACTGTGTCCCCTGGTTATAGACTCCCCAACCAGGGAAAACATCCTTCCTGAATCTACCCTGTTGAGTCTGTAAGCATTTTGTATGTTTGAATAAGATAACCTCTCGTTCTTCTAAACTCCAGAGAATAAAGGCCCAGTCTATTTAATCTTTCCTCATTTGTTTGTTTGCCATATATATTAATGACTTGGATGTGAATGTAGGGGGCATGACTAGTAAGTTTGCAGATGACAACAAAATTGGTGGTATAGTGGACAGTGAAGAAGGTTGTCTAAGGTTACAACAGGATATAGATCAACTGGGAAAATGGGGAAGGGATTGGCAAATGGAATTTAACGCAAACAAGTGCGAAGTGATGAATTTTGGGAAGTTAAACCAGGGCAGGACATATATAGTGAATGGCAGGGCCCTGGGGAGTGTTGTTGAGCAGAGAGACCTTGGGGTGCAAGTACATAGTTCCCTGAAAGTGGCAACACAGGTAGACAGGGTGGTGAAGAAGGCGTATGGCATGCTTGCCTTCTTCGGCCGAGGCATTGAGTACAAGAGTTGGGACGTCATGTTACAGTTGTACATAATGTTGGTTAGGCCGCATTTGAAATACTGTGTGCAGTTCTGGTCGCCGCACTACAGGAAAGATGTGATTAAGCTAGAGAGGGTGCAGAAAAGATTCACAAGGATGTTGCCTGGTTTGGAGGGCTTGAGTTATAAAGAGAGATCGGATAGGCTGGGTCTGTTTTCCCTGGAGCGAAGGAGGCTGAGAGGGGACATGATAGAGGTATATAAAATTATGAGAGGCATAGATAGGGTAGATAGCCAGAGTCTGTTTCCCATGGTAGGGATGACTAAAACTAGAAGGCATAGATTTAAGGTGAGAGGGAGGAGGTTTAAAGGGGATCAAAAGGATAAATTTTTCACATAAAGAATAGTGGGTATCTGGAATGAGCTGCCTGAGGAGGTGGTGGAGGCAGGAACGGTAGCAACAGTTAAGAGGCATCTGGACAGGTACTTGAATGAGCAAGGCATAGAGGGATATGGAATTAATGCAGGCAGGTGGGATTAGTATAGACAGGCATTGTGGTCAGCATGGACGCGGTGGGCCGAAGGGCCTGTTTCTATGCTGTACGGTTCTATGGCTCTCTATGATTCTATGACAATCTCTCCTTCCCAGGAATTAGTTTGGTGAACCTCCGTTGCACTTCCTCTATGGCAAGTACTTCTTTCCTTAGGAAGCAGACCAAAACTGCACACAATACTCCAGGTGCGGCCTCACCAAGGCTCTTTATATTGCAGCAAAACATTTTTATTCCTTGTTACGACCAGGTGAGAAAGAAATCTAGGGTTCCCTTTCACCTTCACCTGATCTTACTGTAACAGGGTTTAATTTTAAACACACCTTGGTGAATCCTTATTCACCATTTTCCAATTTTAAGGCAAAGAAACCAGCACAAACAGGCTTTCTTAAGTTTAAAGAAGAAAGGTGAAATGTTATTAAACTTAAACTTAAAACTCTAATTCGGTTAACGCCTACGGATACATGCTGCGCCCCACGCTCGCATTCATACGTGATATGCACATGCAAACAGAGACAGAACAGAGCAGAAGAAAAATAAAGTGGAAAGGTTTGAGGCAATATCTGAAGAGTTTTTGTTACGGGTCTTCGAGCTCACTGTAGAATCCTTGTTTGTAGGTGGATTTGCTTTTTGTTGGAGCCCAGTATTCTTCTTAAACCTTGTTCACTGTAGGAGACTTTTCTCTCTTGGGGTTCATGTGTCTTCAGTTGGTTTTTGGAGTTCCGTGAGAAAGAGATGGGAGCAGGCAGGAGAGGCTGTGGCAAGGCAGCCAGGAGAGGTCTTTTCAATCCCAGAGCAAAGAGTTTTCTACCAGTTCAAACATTGTCTCTACAATTTAAAACTCCCCAAGTTGGCCAACAGGGTAGTCACGTGACTGACTGGTATAACCACTTCTGGCTTTGTGTATTGTGTGTGTCAGGGAATGGTCCTTTGTCTACAAACACTGTCTGTCAATATGCAAAAATGTCTTTCCAGCCAGGGGCCTGGCAACCCCTTGTAACAGGCTTTTTCCTCTTCCCAGCAACAATTTGAAATTTAATGTCCATGTGGCAAAATTAATGTGCCTCATTCTTGGCAGGTGGGGCCTGCATGACACCAATACTCAAATCCCTTTGTAATAAAAGCCAACATACCATTTGCCTTCTTAATTGCTTGCCATTCCTGCATGCTAGCTTTCAGTGACTCATGAACAAGGACACCCAAGTCCCTTCCCTTCCAACACTTCCCAGCCTCTAACCATTTAAGAAATATTCTGTATTTCTGTTTTTCCTACCAAAGTGGATAACTTTACATTTCTCCACATTGTATCCCAAGTGCTAGATCTTTGCCCAATCACCTCCGGTACCCCACTAGTCACAGCCTGCCAACCTGAAAATGACCTGTTAATCCTACTCTCTGTTTTCTCTCCGTTAGCCAGTCCTCAATCCATGCCGGTATATTCCCCCCAATTCCATGTGCTCTAATTTTGTTTAATAACGTCTATAAATAATATAAATATAAATAAATTTGTTCCTGTAATATACCAGAAAGTAAGTCTGCTTCTGTGTTCAAAGAGCTTTTACCAACTTACCAATAGAAGTGTTCTTCCATCATTTTTGTAACGGCTCTTGAGACAGCTCTTTCACTGGAATCCAGGTGTTTGTTTAGGTTAACGCCCAGTTTATCTTGAAGAAAATCAATAATGAATTCTGTGCCTGATACTTTTTGATGATTATATTCAATCCATGGCATCTTTCCTTGAGGAGAGAGTTTGCCGTCAAAGTAATTCTAAGAGAAAACCAGAATAGTATTTTAGGAATAACTTACATAGCTACAGACAAATGTCTTTTTAGTTAAGAGGAAAGACACTTCCCAAAATATAATAGTGAAATGAGTTGGCCATTGTCTGTATATGCTTTAATAAGTCTATAGCATAGCTTGAAAAATCAATACTAAACTGGCATTCTGAGACAGCAGCAAGAATGGCTGGCATGGGAAGTGGAAACATTTACACAGGATATGGAAGAGCAGAAGTTTACTCTACAGGGATAATGGTCTAACATTGCACTGGCAGCAGATAGCTTTGCTCATTGTCTGGAACCCAAGTAGCTGATTTTCCATTTTGCACAACTGGTGGGTTAGGTTTCTTGTCAGCAGAAAGAATGTGGAAATTAATACCCTATACCCTGACATCCTGTACCAAATCTTGAATGCTTGATGTTAAAACAAGGTGCAAAAGTGCAAAATGTTTATATTTTCCAGCACCAATATCTTTACCTTCATTAGCATAAACATTCATCCAATAACAACAACTTACATAATAATGAGTGGTGCAGTGGTTCGCACCGCAGCCTCACAGCTCTAGAGACCCGGGTTCGATTCTGGGTACTGCCTGTGCAGAATTTGCAAGTTCTCCCTGTGACTGTGTGGGTTTCTGCCGGGTGCTCTGGTTTCCTCCCACAGCCAAAGACTTGCAGGTTGATAGGTAAATTGACCATGGTAAATTGCCCCTAGTGTAGGTAGGTGGTAGGAGAATTAAGGGAAGGTGGGGATGTGGTAGGGAATATGGGGTTAATGTAGGATTTGTATAAACGGGTGGTTGTTGGTCAGCACAGACTCGGTGGGCCGAAGGGCCTGTTTCAGTGCTGTCTCCCTCTCTCTCTAATGTAAAAGCAAAATACAGCAGATGCTGGCAATCTGAAATAAAAACAGAAAGTGCTGGAAATGCTCAGCATGTTTGGCAGCATCTGTTGAGAGAGAAACAAAGTTAACATTTCAGGTCTGTGACCTTTCATCAGAACTAGCAAAGGTTAGAAAAGAATTAGGTTTTAAGCAAATGAAGAGGGGGTGGCGCAGTTGGTGGGGAAGAGAACAAAAGAGAAGGTGTGTGATAGGGGAGATGGCAGGAGAGAATAAATAACAAAGCTGTTAAGGGACAAAGCCAAAGAGTGTGTTAATGCTTGTGGTGAAAAGCAAAGCATTAGTTCAGAGAGAGTGTTAAAAGCAGAATAATGAGCACATGGTTAAAAAATGAAATAAAATAATAGAAAAATGTAAAGAAATGGGCCAGTCATGCTCTGAAATTGTTGAACTCAATGTTGAGTCCACAAAGCTGGAGAGAGCCCAATCGAAAGATCTGGTGCTGTTCCTCGAGCTTGCATTGATGTTCATGGGAACACTGCAGCAGGCCAAGGACAGATATGTGGACATGAAAGCAGGGGGGTGTGTTAAAATGGCCAGAAACCAGAAGCTTGGGGTCATGCTTTTGAACTGAGCGGAGGTGTTCTACAAAGCGGTCACCCAATTTGCGTTTGGTCTCCCCATTGTAGATGCAACCGCATAGTAGCAGCAAATACAGTGTACTAAATTGAAAGAAGTACAAGTAAATCATTGCTTCACCTGGAAGAAGTGTTTGGTGTCTTGGATGGTGAGGAGAGATGAAGTAATTGCATGGGAAGGTGCCGTGGGAAGGGGACGAGGTGTCGGGGGTGATGGAGGCGTGGTCCAGGGAGTATCTGATGAAAGGTCACAGACCTGAAACATTAACTCTGCTTCTGTCTCAGCAGGTGCTGCCTGACCTGCTGAGTATTTCCAGCACTTTCTGTTTTTATGCCTATTTTCTCATGTGGGCAGAGAGGCTCATTATTCTGCCATTAACACTCTCTATGAACTAATGCTTTGTCTTTCACCACAAGCATTAGCACACTCTTTGCCTTTGTCCCAGGACAGCTTTTGTTATTTAATCTCTCCTACCCTCTGCCCTATCACACACCTTTGCTTTTGTTCTCTTCCCACCAAACCCCGCCACCCACCCCCCCACCCACCCCACCCCTTCACTTGCTTAAAACAAAAACCTACACTTGGTTGAACATACTTCTAACACACTCCGATCTGTCTACAGGTCAGCTGTAGTTAGCTCATTCCAATTGTCAATTATGTGCTGTCACCAATAATAGTGTTAATAATTTATACCATTTATTACTTAATGCTTATAATTTTGTTATTCAATTTTTAATGACCCAGAATTGAGAGTGTTAAAAGAATTGAAGCCACAAAATTCAGATGCACAGCGCCCAATTTTTGGGTGCCATGGGTGGTCTTAGAGGTCCAAACTGACGACTGCAGAATGCACATATATTTCAGATGCGAGTCACACCAAACGCCATATTGGTGAGGACATTAATGTGCACACAGTGAAGCTCTGCCAGAAGTATGCAGAGTAGACAGATCGTGACATCAATCAGCATGTAACGCTAATTGATGCCAGCATTGCCATTTTGGAGCTCAATGCTCCAGCTAATGCTCTCCCTTAACCTCACACAGCTGAACATGCAGGAAGGTTCCCCCCGCCACCACCACCAGTGCTATTTAAAAGGATCATCAATTACTTTCAGGTTAGTTGCTGACTGATTTCTACTGGCTGTTGCTGCAATTGTATAAGTGTTTGGTGGTTCCTAGAGTTGTTTAAAGTTGCTAAGTTCTACAGGAAGTGGTGTGGCACATGCTGAACGACTTTCTCCTCACTGCAGGGATTCTGCTGAAACCATTTCCTCCCACACATAGTAGTCATTTCCCTTAGACTACAGGATGACAGGGAAAATAAGCAGAGGTAGCACACAGCAGGTCAAACTGCAGGAAAAGGGAGGAGGAGCAGGGGAGAAGGGTTCTTAGCAGGAGGCCATATCTGTCCAAGGTGTTCAGGGAGCAATTCCCCTACCTGAAGCTCAGTGAGGAACATTGGAGGAAAAATTTGATAGCGCAGTACCATTTCAAGCGACGCAATGCATACTAAGTCTGTTCCTCGGAGGCAGGCAACATTGCAGCCATTACCTGCACAGTTTTCTTCAATGATATCAATGCGGAAATCTGCACAGGCCACGGAGGTAGCAGCCAGTGGTGCAGTCTGTCCCGGGGAATCAACGTAAGTCTGTGCAGTGCTGCTTAAAGCAGCACTAAGCAAACAAAATTCTCCCCCAGTGTGTGAGATGTCTGCATTTCACTAAGGATTTTTTTTTTATTTCCAAAATATACTTTATTCATAAAAATCTGTAAAAAATACATTCCCAAACAGTTTAAAACAGCATCAAGTCAAAAAATACAAACATTGCAAGGCAGATCAGTTTCCTTCAATACAATCATGAGTTGCCTCACAACCCTTCCATTTCATTGTCATGCCATATACATTTTTACATTTACAGCACACAAAATTTTCCCGATACAGTTCGAGGAGTTTCCCATGGATCCAGCCTCTCAGTTCAGCTTGGTGGGGGGACCTTACACTGTGGTCTTTCCCCATTGAGCCTTTGCTGCGGCTGCCCCAAACTTTAGTGCGTCCCTCAGCACGTAGTCCTGGACCTTGGAATGTGCCAGCCTGCAACATTCGGTGGTGGACAACTCTTTGCGCTGGAAGACCAGCAAGTTTCGGGCAGACCAAAGGGTGTCTTTCACTGAATTGATGGTCCTCCAGCAGCAGTTGATGTTTGTCTCGGTGTGCGTCCCTGTGAACAGCCCGTAGAGCACAGACTCCTGTGTGACAGAGCTGCTTGGGATGAACCTCGACAAAAACCACTGCATCACTTTCCACACCTGCTTTGCGAAGACACATTCCAGGAGGAGGTGGGCAACCGTCTCTTCCCCACCACAGCCACCACGGGGGCATTGTGCGGAGGGGGTGAGACTTCGGGTGTGCATGAAGGATCTGACGGGGAGGGCCCTTCTCACCACCAGCCAAGTTACGTCTTGGTGCTTGTTTGAAAGTTCTGGTGATGAGGCATTCTGCCAAATGACTTTGACGGTCTGCTCGGGGAACCATCCGACAGGATCCACCGTTTCCTTTTCCTGTAGGGCCTTGAGGACATTCCGTGCAGACCACTGCCTGATGGACCGGTGGTCAAAGGTGTTTTCCCGCAGAAACTGCTCCACGAAGGATAGGTGGTACGGCACAGCCCAACTGCATGGAGCGTTCCGCGGCAATGTGGCCAGGCCCATCCTTCGCAACACCAGGGACAGATGGAACCTCAGCATGTAGTGACACTTGGAGTTTGCGTACTGGAGGTCTACACACAGCTTGATGCAGCCGCACACGAAAGTGGTCATCAGGATGAGGGCCACATTGGGTACATTTTTCCCGCCCTTATCCAGAGATTTGAACATCGTGTCCCTCCGGACCCCGTCCATATTAGATCCCCAGATGAAGCGGAAAATGGCTCGGGTCACCGACACAGCGCAGGAGTGGGGTATAGGCCAGACCTGCGCCACGTACAGCAACAACGTGAGCGCCTCGCACCTGATGACCAGGTTCTTACCCACAATGGAGAGAGATCGCTGCCCCCACATGCTCAACTTTTGTTGTACCTTGGCTACTTGCTCCTCCCAGGTTTTGGTGCATGCCCCGGCCCTTCCTAACCATATCCCCAGCACCTTCAGGTAATCTGACATGACGGTGAAGGGGACAAAGGATCGGTCAGCCCAGTTCCCAAAGAACATGGCCTCGCTCTTGCCGTGGTTAACTTTGGCTCCCGAGGCCAGTTCGAACGGGTCGCAGATGCTCATCAGTCTGCGCACAGACAGCGAGTCCGAGCAGAAGACGGCGACGTCATCCATGTACAGGGAGGTTTTAACCTGAGTGCCTCCGCTGCCTGGGATTGTCACCCCTCTTATGCTCACATCCTTCCTAATAGACTCAGCAAAGGGTTCAATACAGCAAACAAACATGACAGGGGAGAGAGGACAGCCCTGTCTGACTCCAGATTGGATCGGGAAACTTTCCGATTTCCACCCATTGATTGAGACTGCGCTACTGATGTTTGTGTAGAGCAGTTGGATCCAATTGCAGATTCCCTCCCCAAACCCCATTTTGGAAAGCACGTCCATCATGTAGGTGTGCGATATCCTGTCAAAAGCCTTCTCCTGGTCCAGGCTGATGAGGCAGGTGTCCACCCTCCTGTCCCGTACAGAGACAATCGTATTCCTGAGTAGCACAAGAATATCAGAGATCTTCCTGCCGGGTACAGTACAGGTCTGATCGGGGTGGATCACCAACTCCAGAGCAAACTTGACTCGACTGGCTATGACTTTGGACAGAATCTTGTAGTCAACATTAAGCAGTGAGATGGGTTGCCAATTTCTGATTTCTGCCCTCTCCCCCTTCTGCTTGTAAATGAGGGTGATGATGCCTTTCCTCATGGATTCTGACATGCTGCCGGCCAGGAGCATACTCTCGTATACTTCCAGCAGGTCCGGGCCGACCCAGTCCCACAGGGCCGAGTACAACTCGACCCGTAAGCTGTCACTTCCGGGAGTTTTACTCGTCTTGAAGGACTCGACGGCCTTAGTCAGCTCGTCCAGAGTTAGCGGCTTGTCCAGTCTCTCCCTCCTGCTGTCATCTAAGACCTCTGTGATTGATGACAGGAAGGACTGGGAGGCTCTGCTGTCTGTGGGCTTCGCGTCATACAGCCCAGCATAAAAGGATTTGCTGATCCTTAGTATATCGGACTGCGAAGACGTTACCAAGCCATCTTCTTCCTTCAGGCTGCTGATAACAGAGCTCTCTCTCTGTACCTTTTGGAAGAAGTAACGCGAGCACGTCTCATCCTGCTCGATGGAGCGGACTCTGGACCGGAAAATGATCTTGGAGGCCTCCTTGGCAAAGAGCGAGGCCTGCTGGCTCTTCATCTTGGAGGTCCTCCTTGACCTCGACCCCCATTGACTGCAACCGGAGCAGATTTTGCATACTTTTCTGGAGTCGGAACATTTCCCTCTGTCTCTCTCTCGCCCTCTTGATGTTCTCCTTAATCGCTTCCCACCAGTGAACTGGAGACTCAAAGAGGGGTTTCACGGTCCTCCAACCTTTGTAATCCCTTTTGAGTTCCTCAACGTTCTCTGGGGTCAGCAGTGTAGCATTGAGCTTCCACGCCCCTCTGCCAACCCACTGGTCGTCCTGTAAGTGACAGTTGGCCAGTAAGAGGCAGTGGTCGGAGAAGAACACCGGCTTGACGTCGGTGGATCCGACCGTGACGGGACGGGACACAAACAGGAAGTCAATCCTGGAACGGGCAGACCCGTCCGATCTTGACCATGTGTATCTGCGCTGCGCTCCGTCTGCAGGTTTGCTGAAGACGTCGTGCAGTTTGGCATCTTTAACTGTTTCTGTTAGGAATCTAGACGTAGCGTCCAGTTTGCTGGCGTCACTGCCAGATCGTCCAGCCACATCGATGATGCAGTTGAAGTCACCGTCTAGAATGACCGGCCTGGACGTCACTAGCAGCAGTGGGAGCTACTGGAAGACGGTCAGCCGCTCGCTGCGTTGTACCGGGGCGTACATGTTGATCAACCGGAGCAGAGCGTTGTTGTACATTACGTCTGCTACGAGGAGGCGACCGCCCACCACCTCCTTCACTTCGGAGATGGTGAAGTTACCTCCCCGCAGCAGAATACCCAGGCCGGAGGAACGGCAATCATTACCCCCCGACCAGATCGATGGCCCATGGGACCACCATCGCGAGCAAGGTCAAGGATGCCCTTAATTAAATCTGCTTCCTGCTGCAGCCACAACTGCAACTTCAGAGCAAGGCAAGGACCACATTGTCAGTAGCTGTAAAGGTGATAGTGGCAATGAACTTTTATGCGTTGGGCTCCTTCTAGACTGGGGCTGGAGATATGTGCAACATCTTCCAGTCTGCCATCCACTGTTGCATAAGGGAGGTCGCTGAGGCTCTCTATTCCAAGAGAGCCAAATACATACTCGCCAGAGAGCAGCAGGCACAGTGAGTACATGGCTTTGCGAGGATTGGAGGCTTCCCCGTGTTGCAGGATGCTATTAACATATCACTTTGTTGGCACCACATGTAAATTCTGAGATGTACAGTAATCAAAAGGGATTCCAGTCCAGTGACCACACTCAGCAAATCATGCAGGTCAATGCTGGTATCCTGGCAATGGTCATGATGCCTTCATTCTGCAGATGTTCGCTATGCATTTGAGCCACCAGGACAAACCAAACGGAGGCTACTAGGAGAAAAGAATTATCCATTTATGACATGGCTTATGACTCTGCTGCACAACCCGTGGGCAGCTTGCATATAATGAAACCAATGGGTAGAATTTTCCCGGTCCCATGGTGTCAGTGGCAAGGGACGGTGCCGGGAAAATAGCAGGTAGCTGCATCGGGACAGTTTCCCAATGCATTCCCACTACTGGGGAAGTTTCCCAGGAGTGGACAGGAATGCAGATCATCTGCCGGCACCACAGAAGCTGGCAGTCAATTTAATTAATTAAGGCTCTGATTGGGCAATTTAAAGGGCTTGACGGCATTTAGCCAATGGAGGAGTGTTCCCCCCACCTCACCGCCACATGCGGAGGCCGCCAGCTCTCCATGCAGATGGCCTGCCTGCAGCAGGCTAGGGGGACCATTGGAGCCGGAAGGTCTGTCCCCCAAAGAGGGGCCCAATGACAGCAAAGGCTACACCACAGGCCCAAACACTGCCACAAAGAGGTTTCCCCTCCCCTCCGATGGCCTGCCTGCTTGGCCCCCGTGAATTTTAAATTACATTTACTTCTCCAGTGGCACCTCGATTTTGATGCACCATCCATTTCTCAGACCTACCTCAGCAGCGCCCACCTCTCCTGGTGAGGTGGCCAAGGCTCTAGAGCAGGGTTGTCCAGAGCCAGGATCTGGCCCACCAAAGGTTTCCATCAGGCCCACGGATGTATTTCAGAGATGAGAAATTTTCGATTGCCTTCTTTCAGACCAGCTTTTCAAAGAAATCACGTTCAGTTTCACAGCTGACAGGCGCTGACATCAGGAACAGCAGTTTCCCAACTTCAGACAGATTCAGGGTTTTCTGGCGGGTTCTGACTTTTATTTAAAAGGCTGCCAGAAAACCCCGAATCTGTCTGCTGGTCCCGATGTCAGCACATGTCAGCTGTGAAACTAAGTGCAATTTTTTTTTAAAGTGACCAACCACAAAGCTGCTGGGTTGAGTGCTCCCACACTTTGCAACTGTCAGAGAGAGAGAGATGGAGGGGATACAGAGAGGGGGGGCAGAGGGAGAGAGGGGGATAGAGAGAGAGAGGCACCTCTCTATATCATCTTAGCTCTCTGTGTCCCCCGCTCTTTCCCTCTCGGTGCCCCCCTCTTTTTGCCCGGGTTGTCTGTGAACATCTCATTCGATTGCACTACCAGTAAACACAACCCCAATTCCCCATTCACCAACAATCCCACACCTTACGCATGTGATAAAGGAACATCTGTAATTATGGGTGACTTTAATCTGCATACAGATTGGACAAATCAAATTAGTCACAATACCGTAGAGGAGGAATTCTTGGAGTGTATACGTGATGGTTTTCTGGACCAATACGTTGAGGAACCAACTAGAGAACAGACCATCCTAGGCTAGGTATTGTGTGATGAGAGAGGAATAATTGACAATCTAGTGGTGCGAGACCCCTTGGGGATGAGCAACCATAATATGATAGAATTCTTCATCAAGATGGAGAGTGACTTAGTTGATTCTGAGACTAGGGTCCTGAATCTTAGTAAACTATGAAGATATAAGGCGCGAGTTGGCTATGACGGATTGGGAAATGTTACTTAAAGGGATGACAGTGGATAGGCAATGGCAAACATTTAAAGTGGGCATGGATAAACAATTGTTTATCCCTGTCTGGCACAAAAGTAAAACAGGAAAGGTAGCCAAACCATGGCTGAGAAGGGAAATTAGAGATAGAATTAGATCCAAGGAAGAGGCATATAAATCATTTTATAGCTGCTACGGGAAGAGAGAGAAACAGCAGAGGAAACTGAATGGATGATCTCAATCTTAGTGACAAAGAAATCCATGAGCTCCTCGCACTTTTTGCTGGAGGTAAGGGCGGAAGAGACAGGAGAGAGAAGGTTTAAGACGACTTATGGACTGAATAGTTTATAGTCCTAAAGACTATTTTCATTCATGCAAAAGAGAGAAGGAAACATTTGTAGACATTGTTTTTAATGTGTTATTTGGGTAAACAGCTACCTCATGTTACTCTTACTGCTCTTTATTGCTGTTTCATCTCTTCCTCATTCTTGCTCCCCGCTGATTCAATTCGACACATGCTAAATGAGTCCATCAATCAATCAGTGCTGAAATCCCTTCACGGGCTTGGACATCTTGTTCATTTGATTGTCCAAATGAGGTTACCAGCAGTCAGACTGGCTCATCATTTCTGCTTGGCTTTTTACCTAGTGCTGCCATGATTCCTTGACTTGTGTGGGCGCAGTGGGGACGATGGTCTGAGATATATGCATACACACAAGGCAGAAACATGCACAAAGGAAAGGAACGGCGCTCCGCAAATAATGCTAAAGGCAACTGATTTCTGATGTAACTACAATCCCTCTCGCAGTCCACACCATCCGGTTTGGTTCTGCTTTGGTCACTACCAGGTTTCAATACCTGCATTTCATTTATTGTTAAGGAAATCTGTTCCGAATGCTGCTGTTACTCGTGTTCTTAACCATGTATCAAGTCCTGTGCTCTATTTTCCCAACCTAGAACGCGCAGGCTCAGGATACCCATTGTGTCCTCCAATTCGGAAACCGTGAACTGGACATGTAGCATCCCTGGATAACAGCAGAGAGAACCCATCTGGCCAAGAAGCTGCTCTGTGGACTTGTGCTTACTCAGCTGCTAGTGATTTTGGTGGACTTCTTGAAACCTTCTCCCTGGACCCCAAAGGGGCTGCGAATCACAATTTGAGAATCTCTGGTATAAATGGTTCAGTGAATTAGATTGTACTGTTAGATATAATGGTCGTCATTTACAGCAGTGCTCACAGTTTGTGCTTCAGTGCATTTTAATGGGCTTCACCGCAGCTTCGGAAAATAACACTGAATAATTTTAAAGACAGCACATATGGTATATTTATGCTAACTTGAACAGTACCAAGAAGTGGGTGGCATGGTGCTGGGAACTGCAAATCTAAATGTCATTCCCAAAACAAAATACTGCAACATTTTTCTGAACCTGGCATGGAGCCCTTGCAAACTGTGCAATTTACTGTAGAGCAGTTTGTGTTGCAACCCGACTCAAAATACAATGAAAATAGCAAGAATGGCTGACTTCAGAGAAGATTGGGAGGCTCGAGGGTTGGGAGGGAGGCTCAAGAGTTGGGACAGGGAATCGAGAGTTGGGAGGGAGCTCGAGAGTTGGGAGGGAGCTCAAGAGTTGTGAGGATGGCACGAGAGTTGGGAGGGAGCTCAAGAGTTGGGAGGAAGGCATGAGTGGTGCGAGGAGGGCACGAGAGTTGGGAGAGAGCTCGAGAGATGGGAGGGAGGCTTAAGAGTTGGGGAGAGAGCTCGAGAGTTGGGGAAGGAGCTCGACAGTTGGGTGGGAGGCTCGAGAGTTGGGAAGGAGCTCAGGAGTTTGGAGGGAGCTCAAGAGATGGGAGGGAGCTCGGGAGTTGGAAGGGAGGCAGGAGAGTTGGGGAGAGAGCTCGAGTTGGAAGGGAGGCTCAAGAGTTGGAAGGGAGGCAGGTGAATTGGGAGGGAGGCTCGAGAGATGGGAGGGAGCTCGAGAGTTGGAAGGGAGGCAGGAGAGTTGGGGAGAGAGCTCGAGTTGGAAGGGAGGCTCAAGAGTTGGAAGGGAGGCAGGTGAATTGGGAGGGAGGCTCGAGAGATGGGAGGGAGCTCGAGAGTTGGGGGGGAGCTCGAGAGATGGGAGGTGGGATCGAGAATTGGGAGGGAGCTCGAGAGTTGGGAGGGAGCTCGAGAGTTGGGGGGGAGCTCGAGAGATGGGAGGTGGGATTGAGAATTGGGAGGGAGCTCGAGAGTTGGGAGGGAGCTCGAGAGTTGGGGGGGGGCTCGAGAGTTGGGAGGGGGGCTCAAGAGTTGGGAGGGAGCTCGAGAGTTGGGAGGGGGGGCTCGAGAGTTGGGAGGGGGGCTCAAGAGTTGGGAGGGAGGTCGAGAGTTGGGAGGGGGGGCTCGAGAGTTGGGAGGGGGGCTCAAGAGTTGGGAAGTAGCTCGAGAGTTGGGAGGAAGCTCGAGAGTTGGAAGGGGGGCTCGAGAGTTGGGAGGGAGCTCGAGAGTTGGGAGGCTGGCTCGAGAGTTGGGAAGGAGCGCGAGAGATGGGAGGGGGGTTTGAGAGTTGAGGAGGCTCCAGAGTTGGGTGGGAGCTCAAGAGATGGGAGGGAGCTCGAGAGTTGGTCAAATGGCTCGATAGCAGGGTGGGAGCTGGCACAAGAGCCGGGAGGGGTGCTGGATAGTCGGGGGGAGCCGAATAGACAGGTGGATAGGCTGAGATAGTCAGGTTGGGGGGCTTGGATAGTCGGGTGGGGGTATGGATAGTCCGGTGGGGATTTGGATAGTCGGGTGGGGGTTTGGATAGTCGGGTGGGGGTTTGGAAAGTCGGGTGGGGGTTTGGATAGTCGGGTGGGGGTTTGGATAGTCGGGTGGGGGTTTGGATAGTAGGGTGAGGGTTTGGATAGTCGGGTGGGGGTTTGGATAGTCGGGTGGGGGTTTGGATAGTAGGGTGAGGGTTTGGATAGTCCGGTGGGGGTTTGGATAGTCGGGTGGGGGTTTGGATAGTCCGGTGGGGTTTTGGATAGTCGGGTGGGGGTTTGGATAGTCGTGTGAGGGTTTGGATAGTCGGGTGAGGGTTTGGATAGTCGGGTGGGGGTTTGTATAGTCGTGTGAGGGTTTGGATAGTCGGGTGGGGGTTTGGATAGTTGGATGGGGGTTTGGATAGTCGGGTGGGGGTTTGGATAGTCGGATGGGGGTTTAGATAGTCGGGTGGGGGTTTGGATAGTCGGATGGGGGTTTGGATAGTCGGGTGGGGGTTTGGATAGTCGGATGGGGGTTTAGATAGTCGGGTGGGGGTTTGGATAGTCGGATGGGGGTTTAGATAGTCGGGTGGGGGTTTAGATAGTCGGGTGGGGGTTTGGATAGTCGGATGGGGGTTTAGATAGTCGGGTGGGGGTTTGGATAGTCGGGTGGGGGTTTGGATAGTCGGATGGGGGTTTAGATAGTCGGGTGGGGGTTTAGATAGTCGGGTGGGGGTTTGGATAGTCGGATGGGGGTTTAGATAGTCGGGTGGGGGTTTGGATAGTCGGATGGGGGTTTAGATAGTCGGGTGGGGGTTTGGATAGTCGGATGGGGGTTTGGATAGTCGGATGGGGGTTTGGATAGTTGGGTGGGCGTTTGGAAAGTCGGGTGGGGGTTTGGAAAGTCGGGTGGGGTTTGGATAGTCGGGTGGGGGTTTGGATAGTCAGGTGGGGGTTTGGAAAGTCGGGTGGGGGTTTGGATAGTCGGGTGAGGGTTTGGATAGTCGGGTGGAGTTTGCATAGTCGGATGGGGGTTTAGATAGTCGGGTGGGGGTTTGGTTGGTCAGGTGGGGGTTGGGATAGTCGAGTGAAGTTTGGATTGTCGGGTGGGGGGGTTTGGATAGTCAGGTGGGGGTTTGGATAGTCAGGAGAGGGTTTGGATAGTCGGGTGGGAGTTTGGATAGTCTGGTGGGGGTTTGGATAGTCGAGTGGGGATTTGGACAGTCGGGTGGGGGGTTTGGATAGTCAGGTGGGGGTTTGGATAGTCGGGTGGAATTTGGATTGTCGGGTGGGGGTTTGGATAGTCAGGAGAGAGTTTGGAAAGTCGGGTGAGGGTTTGGATAGTCGGGTGGGGGTTTGGAAAGTCGGGTGAGGGTTTGGATAGTCGGGTGGGGGTTTGGAAAGTCGGGTGGGGGTTTGGATAGTCGGGTGAGGGTTTGGATAGTCGGGTGAGGGTTTGGATAGTCGGGTGGGGGTTTGGAAAGTCGGGTGGGGGTTTGGATAGTCGGGTGAGGGTTTGGATAGTCGGGTGGGGGTTTGGATAGTCGGGTGGGTGTTGGGATAGTCGAGTGGAGTTTGGATTGTCGGGTGGGGAGGTTTGGATAGTGGGGTGGGGGTTTGGATAGTCGGGTGGGGGTTTGGAAAGTCGGGTGGGGGTTTGGATAGTCGGGTGAGGGTTTGGATAGTCGGGTGGGGGTTTGGAAAGTCGGGTGAGGGTTTGGATAGTCGGGTGGGGGTTTGGAAAGTCGGGTGAGGGTTTGGATAGTCGGGTGGGGGTTTGGAAAGTCGGGTGGGGGTTTGGATAGTCGGGTGAGGGTTTGGATAGTCGGGTGAGGGTTTGGATAGTCGGGTGGGGGTTTGGAAAGTCGGGTGGGGGTTTGGATAGTCGGGTGAGGGTTTGGATAGTCGGGTGGGGGTTTGGATAGTCGGGTGGGTGTTGGGATAGTCGAGTGGAGTTTGGATTGTCGGGTGGGGAGGTTTGGATAGTGGGGTGGGGGTTTGGATAGTCGGGTGGGGGTTTGGAAAGTCGGGTGGGGGTTTGGATAGTCGGGTGAGGGTTTGGATAGTGGGGTGGGGGTTTGGATAGTCGGGTGGGAGTTGGGATAGTCAGGAGAGAGTTTGGAAAGTCAGGTGAGGGTTTGGATAGTCGAGTGGAGTTTGGATTGTCGGGTGGGGGTTTGGATAGTCGGGTGAGGGTTTGGATAGTCGGGTGAGGGTTTGGATAGTCGGGTGAGGGTTTAGATAGTCGGGTGGGGGTTTGGAAAGTCGGGTGGGGGTTTGGATAGTCGGGTGAGGGTTTGGATAGTCGGGTGAGGGTCTGGAAAGTCGGGTGGGGGTTTGGATAGTCGGGTGGGGGTTTGTATAGTCGGGTGGGGGTTTGGAAAGTCGGGTGGGGGTTTGGATAGTCGGGTGAGGGTTTGGATAGTCGGGTGGAGTTTGGATAGTCAGATGGGGGTTTGGATAGTTGGGTGGGGGTTTGGAAAGTCGGGTGGGGGTTTGGATAGTCGGGTGGGGGTTTGGATAGTCAGGTGGGGGTTTGGAAAGTCGGGTGGGGGTTTGGATAGTCGGGTGGGGGTTTGGATAGTCGGGTGGGGGTTTGGAAAGTCGGGTGGGGGTTTGGATAGTCGGGTGGGGGTTTGGAAAGTCGGGTGGGGGTTTGGAAAGTCGGGTGGGGGTTTGGATAGTCGGGTGGGGGTTTGGATAGTCGGGTGGGGGTTTGGAAAGTCGGGTGGGGGTTTGGATAGTCGGGTGGGGGTTTGTATAGTCGGGTGGGGGTTTGGAAAGTCGGGTGGGGGTTTGGATAGTCGGGTGAGGGTTTGGATAGTCGGATGGAGTTTGGATAGTCAGATGGGGGTTTGGATAGTTGGGTGGGGGTTTGGAAAGTCGGGTGAGGGTTTGGATAGTCGGGTGGAGATGGATAGTCGGGGTGGGGGTTTGGATAGTCGGGTGAGGGTTTGGATAGTCGGGTGGAGATGGATAGTCGGGTGGGGGTTTGGATAGTCGGGTGGGGGTTTGGATAGTCGGGTGAGGGTTTGGATAGTCGGGTGGAGATGGATAGTCGGGGTGGGGAGGTTTGGATAGTCGGGTGGGGGTTTGGATAGTCAGGTGGGGGGGTTTGGATAGTCGGGTGAGGGTTTGGATAGTCGGGTGGGGGTTTGGTTAGTTGGGTGGGGAGGTTTGGATAGTCGGGTGGGGGTTTGGATAGTCAGGTGGGGGGGTTTGGATAGTCAAGTGGGGGGGTTTGGATAGTCGGGTGGGGGGGTTTGGATAGTCGGGTGAGGGTTTGGATAGTCGGGTGGGGGTTTGGATAGTCGGGTGAGCGTTTGGATAGTCGGGTGAGGAATTGGATCGTCGGGTGAGGGTTTGGATAGTCGGGTGAGGGTTTGGATAGTCGGGTGGTGTTTGGATAGTCGGGTGGGGGTTTGGTTAGTTGGGTGGGGAGGTTTGGATAGTCGGGTGGGGGTTTGGATAGTCGGGTGGGGGTTTGGATAGTCGGGTGGGGGTTTGGTTAGTTGGGTGGGGAGGTTTGGATAGTCGGGTGGGGGTTTGGATAGTCGGGTGAGGGTTTGGGTAGTCGGGTGGGGGTTTGGATAGTCGAGTGGGGGGTTTGGATAGTCGGGTGGGGGGTTTGTGTCGTCGGGTGAGGGTTTGGATAGTCGGGTGGGGGTTTGGATAGTCGAGTGGGGGTTTGGATAGTCGGGTGGGGGGTTTGGATAGTCGGGTGAGGGTTTGGATAGTCGGGTGGGAGTTTGGATAGTCGGGTGGGGGGTTTGGATAGTCGGGTGGGGGTTTGCATAGTCGGGTGGGGGTTTGGATAGTCGGGTGGGGGGTTTGGATAGTCGGGTGAGGGTTTGGATAGTCGGGTGGGAGTTTGGATAGTCGGGTGGGGGGTTTGGATAGTCGAGTGGGGTTTGGATAGTCGGGTGGTGTTTGGATAGTCGGGTGGGGGTTTGGATAGTCGGGTGGGGGGTTTGGATAGTCGGGTGGGGGTTTGGATAGTCGGGTGGGGGGTTTGGATAGTCGGCTGGGGGTTTGTTTAGTCGAGTGGGGGTTTGGATAGTCGGGTGAGGGTTTGGATCGTCGGGTGAGGGTTTGGATAGTCGAGTGGGGGTTTGGACAGTCGGGTGGGGGTGTTTGGATAGTCGGGTGGGAGTTTGGATAGTCAGGTGGGGGTTTGGATAGTCGAGTGGGGGGTTTGGATAGTCGGGTGGGGGTTTGCATAGTCGGGTGGGGGTTTGGATAGTCGGGTGGGGGGTTTGGATAGTCGGGTGAGGGTTTGGATAGTCGGGTGGGAGTTTGGATAGTCGGGTGGGGGGTTTGGATAGTCGAGTGGGGTTTGGATAGTCGGGTGGTGTTTGGATAGTCGGGTGGGGGTTTGGATAGTCGGGTGGGGGGTTTGGATAGTCGGGTGGGGGTTTGGATAGTCGGGTGGGGGGTTTGGATAGTCGGCTGGGGGTTTGTTTAGTCGAGTGGGGGTTTGGATAGTCGGGTGAGGGTTTGGATCGTCGGGTGAGGGTTTGGATAGTCGAGTGGGGGTTTGGACAGTCGGGTGGGGGTGTTTGGATAGTCGGGTGGGAGTTTGGATAGTCAGGTGGGGGTTTGGATAGTCGAGTGGGGGTTTGGACAGTCGGGTGGGGGGTTTGGATAATCGGGTGAGGGTTTGGATAGTCGAGTGGAGTTTGGATTGTCGGGTGAGGGTTTAGATAGTCGGGTGGGGGTTTGGAAAGTCGGGTGAGGGTTTGGATAGTCGGGTGGGGGTTTGGATAGTCGGGTGAGGGTTTGGATAGTCGGGTGGGGGTTTGGATAGTCGGGTGGGGGTTTGGATAGTCGGGTGAGGGTTTGGATAGTCGGGTGAGGGTTTGGATAGTCGGGTGAGGGTTTGGATAATCGGGTGAGGGTTTGGATAGTCGAGTGGAGTTTGGATTGTCGGGTGAGGGTTTAGATAGTCGGGTGGGGGTTTGGAAAGTCGGGTGAGGGTTTGGATAGTCGGGTGGGGGTTTGGATAGTCGGGTGAGGGTTTGGATAGTCGGGTGGGGGTTTGGATAGTCGGGTGGGGGTTTGGATAGTCGGGTGAGGGTTTGGATAGTCGGGTGAGGGTTTGGATAGTCGGGTGAGGGTTTGGATAGTCGGGTGGGGGTTTGGATAGTCGGGTGAGGGTTTGGATAGTCGGGTGAGGGTTTGGATAGTCGGGTGGGGGTTTGGATAGTCGGGTGAGGGTTTAGATAGTCGGGTGGGGGTTTGGAAAGTCGGGTGGGGGTTTGGAAAGTCGGGTGGGGGTTTGGATAGTCGGGTGAGGGTTTGGATAGTCGGGTGAGGGTTTGGATAGTCGGGTGGGGGGTTTGGATAGTTGAGTGGGGGTTTGGATAGTCGGGTGGGGGTTTGCATAGTCGGGTGGGGGTTTGGATAGTTGAGTGGTGGTTTGGATAGTCGGGTGAGGGTTTGGATAGTCGGGTGGGGGGTTTGGATAGTCGGGTCGGGGGTTTGGATAGTTGAGTGGGGGTTTGGATAGTCGGGTGAGGGTTTGGATAGTCGGGTGGGGGTTTGGATAGTCGGGTGGGAGTTTGGATAGTCGGGTGGGGGTTTGGATAGTCGAGTGGGGTTTGGATAGTCGGGTGGGGGTTTGGATAGTCGGGTGGGGGTTTGGATAGTCGGGTGGGGGGTTTGGATAGTCGGCTGGGGGTTTGTTTAGTCGAGTGGGGGTTTGGATAGTCGGGTGGGGGTTTGGATAGTCGGGTGGGGGGTTTGGATAGTCGGCTGGGGGTTTGTTTAGTCGAGTGGGGGTTTGGATAGTCGGGTGAGGGTTTGGATAGTCGGGTGAGGGTTTGGATCGTCGGGTGAGGGTTTGGATAGTCGAGTGGGGGTTTGGACAGTCGGGTGGGGGTGTTTGGATAGTCGGGTGGGAGTTTGGATAGTCAGGTGGGGGTTTGGATAGTCGAGTGGGGGTTTGGACAGTCGGGTGGGGGGTTTGGAGAGTCAGGTGGGGGTTTTGGATAATCGGGTGAGGGTTTGGATAGTCGGGTGGGGGTTTGGATAGTCGAGTGGGGGTTTGGACAGTCGGGTGGGGGGTTTGGAGAGTCAGGTGGGGGTTTTGGATAGTCGGGTGAGGGTTTAGATAGTCGGGTGGGGGTTTGGAAAGTCGGGTGAGGGTTCGGATAGTCGGGTGAGGGTTTGGATAGTCGGGTGGGGGTTTGGATAGTCGGGTGGGGGTTTGGATAGTCGGGTGAGGGTTTGGATAGTCGGGTGGAGTTTGGATAGTCGGATGGGGGCTTGGATAGTTGGGTGGGGGCTTGGATAGTCGGGTGGGGGTTTGGAAAGTCGGGTGGGGGTTTGGATAGTCGGATGGGGGCTTGGATAGTTGGGTGGGGGCTTGGATAGTCGGGTGGGGGTTTGGAAAGTCGGGTGGGGGTTTGGATAGTCGGGTGGGGGTTTGGAAAGTCGGGTGGGGGTTTGGATAGTCGGGTGGGGGTTTGTATAGTCGGGTGGGGGTTTGGAAAGTCGGGTGGGGGCTTGGATAGTCGGGTGGGGGTTTGGAAAGTCGGGTGGGGGCTTGGATAGTCGGGTGGGGGTTTGGAAAGTCGGGTGGGGGTTTGGATAGTCGGGTGGTGTTTGGATAGTCGGGTGAGGGTTTGGTTAGTTGCGTGGGGAGGTTTGGATAGTCGGGTGGGGGTTTGGATAGTCGGGTGAGGGTTTGGATAGTCGGGTGGGGGGTTTGTATCGTCGGGTGAGGGTTTGGATAGTCGGGTGGGGAGGTTTGGATAGACGGGTGAGGGTTTGGATAGTCGGGTGGGGAGGTTTGGATAGACGGGTGAGGGTTTGGATAGTCGGGTGGGGAGGTTTGGATAGTCGGGTGGGGGGTTTGGATAGTCGGGTGGGGGTTTGGATAGTCGAGTGGGGGTTTGGATAGTCGGGTGGGGGTTTGGATAGTCGGGTGGGGGTTTGGATTGTCGGGTGGGGAGGTTTGGATAGTGGGGTGGGGGTTTGGATAGTCGGGTGGGGGTTTGGAAAGTCGGGTGGGGGTTTGGATAGTCGGGTGAGGGTTTGGATAGTCGGGTGGGGGTTTGGAAAGTCGGGTGAGGGTTTGGATAGTCGGGTGGGGGTTTGGAAAGTCGGGTGAGGGTTTGGATAGTCGGGTGGGGGTTTGGAAAGTCGGGTGGGGGTTTGGATAGTCGGGTGAGGGTTTGGATAGTCGGGTGGGGGTTTGGATAGTCGGGTGGGTGTTGGGATAGTCGAGTGGAGTTTGGATTGTCGGGTGGGGAGGTTTGGATAGTGGGGTGGGGGTTTGGATAGTCGGGTGGGGGTTTGGAAAGTCGGGTGGGGGTTTGGATAGTCGGGTGAGGGTTTGGATAGTGGGGTGGGGGTTTGGATAGTCGGGTGGGAGTTGGGATAGTCAGGAGAGAGTTTGGAAAGTCAGGTGAGGGTTTGGATAGTCGAGTGGAGTTTGGATTGTCGGGTGGGGGTTTGGATAGTCGGGTGAGGGTTTGGATAGTCGGGTGAGGGTTTGGATAGTCGGGTGAGGGTTTAGATAGTCGGGTGGGGGTTTGGAAAGTCGGGTGGGGGTTTGGATAGTCGGGTGAGGGTTTGGATAGTCGGGTGAGGGTCTGGAAAGTCGGGTGGGGGTTTGGATAGTCGGGTGGGGGTTTGTATAGTCGGGTGGGGGTTTGGAAAGTCGGGTGGGGGTTTGGATAGTCGGGTGAGGGTTTGGATAGTCGGGTGGAGTTTGGATAGTCAGATGGGGGTTTGGATAGTTGGGTGGGGGTTTGGAAAGTCGGGTGGGGGTTTGGATAGTCGGGTGGGGGTTTGGATAGTCAGGTGGGGGTTTGGAAAGTCGGGTGGGGGTTTGGATAGTCGGGTGGGGGTTTGGATAGTCGGGTGGGGGTTTGGAAAGTCGGGTGGGGGTTTGGATAGTCGGGTGGGGGTTTGGAAAGTCGGGTGGGGGTTTGGAAAGTCGGGTGGGGGTTTGGATAGTCGGGTGGGGGTTTGGATAGTCGGGTGGGGGTTTGGAAAGTCGGGTGGGGGTTTGGATAGTCGGGTGGGGGTTTGTATAGTCGGGTGGGGGTTTGGAAAGTCGGGTGGGGGTTTGGATAGTCGGGTGAGGGTTTGGATAGTCGGATGGAGTTTGGATAGTCAGATGGGGGTTTGGATAGTTGGGTGGGGGTTTGGAAAGTCGGGTGAGGGTTTGGATAGTCGGGTGGAGATGGATAGTCGGGGTGGGGGTTTGGATAGTCGGGTGAGGGTTTGGATAGTCGGGTGGAGATGGATAGTCGGGTGGGGGTTTGGATAGTCGGGTGGGGGTTTGGATAGTCGGGTGAGGGTTTGGATAGTCGGGTGGAGATGGATAGTCGGGGTGGGGAGGTTTGGATAGTCGGGTGGGGGTTTGGATAGTCAGGTGGGGGGGTTTGGATAGTCGGGTGAGGGTTTGGATAGTCGGGTGGGGGTTTGGTTAGTTGGGTGGGGAGGTTTGGATAGTCGGGTGGGGGTTTGGATAGTCAGGTGGGGGGGTTTGGATAGTCAAGTGGGGGGGTTTGGATAGTCGGGTGGGGGGGTTTGGATAGTCGGGTGAGGGTTTGGATAGTCGGGTGGGGGTTTGGATAGTCGGGTGAGCGTTTGGATAGTCGGGTGAGGAATTGGATCGTCGGGTGAGGGTTTGGATAGTCGGGTGAGGGTTTGGATAGTCGGGTGGTGTTTGGATAGTCGGGTGGGGGTTTGGTTAGTTGGGTGGGGAGGTTTGGATAGTCGGGTGGGGGTTTGGATAGTCGGGTGGGGGTTTGGATAGTCGGGTGGGGGTTTGGTTAGTTGGGTGGGGAGGTTTGGATAGTCGGGTGGGGGTTTGGATAGTCGGGTGAGGGTTTGGGTAGTCGGGTGGGGGTTTGGATAGTCGAGTGGGGGGTTTGGATAGTCGGGTGGGGGGTTTGTGTCGTCGGGTGAGGGTTTGGATAGTCGGGTGGGGGTTTGGATAGTCGAGTGGGGGTTTGGATAGTCGGGTGGGGGGTTTGGATAGTCGGGTGAGGGTTTGGATAGTCGGGTGGGAGTTTGGATAGTCGGGTGGGGGGTTTGGATAGTCGGGTGGGGGTTTGCATAGTCGGGTGGGGGTTTGGATAGTCGGGTGGGGGGTTTGGATAGTCGGGTGAGGGTTTGGATAGTCGGGTGGGAGTTTGGATAGTCGGGTGGGGGGTTTGGATAGTCGAGTGGGGTTTGGATAGTCGGGTGGTGTTTGGATAGTCGGGTGGGGGTTTGGATAGTCGGGTGGGGGGTTTGGATAGTCGGGTGGGGGTTTGGATAGTCGGGTGGGGGGTTTGGATAGTCGGCTGGGGGTTTGTTTAGTCGAGTGGGGGTTTGGATAGTCGGGTGAGGGTTTGGATCGTCGGGTGAGGGTTTGGATAGTCGAGTGGGGGTTTGGACAGTCGGGTGGGGGTGTTTGGATAGTCGGGTGGGAGTTTGGATAGTCAGGTGGGGGTTTGGATAGTCGAGTGGGGGGTTTGGATAGTCGGGTGGGGGTTTGCATAGTCGGGTGGGGGTTTGGATAGTCGGGTGGGGGGTTTGGATAGTCGGGTGAGGGTTTGGATAGTCGGGTGGGAGTTTGGATAGTCGGGTGGGGGGTTTGGATAGTCGAGTGGGGTTTGGATAGTCGGGTGGTGTTTGGATAGTCGGGTGGGGGTTTGGATAGTCGGGTGGGGGGTTTGGATAGTCGGGTGGGGGTTTGGATAGTCGGGTGGGGGGTTTGGATAGTCGGCTGGGGGTTTGTTTAGTCGAGTGGGGGTTTGGATAGTCGGGTGAGGGTTTGGATCGTCGGGTGAGGGTTTGGATAGTCGAGTGGGGGTTTGGACAGTCGGGTGGGGGTGTTTGGATAGTCGGGTGGGAGTTTGGATAGTCAGGTGGGGGTTTGGATAGTCGAGTGGGGGTTTGGACAGTCGGGTGGGGGGTTTGGATAATCGGGTGAGGGTTTGGATAGTCGAGTGGAGTTTGGATTGTCGGGTGAGGGTTTAGATAGTCGGGTGGGGGTTTGGAAAGTCGGGTGAGGGTTTGGATAGTCGGGTGGGGGTTTGGATAGTCGGGTGAGGGTTTGGATAGTCGGGTGGGGGTTTGGATAGTCGGGTGGGGGTTTGGATAGTCGGGTGAGGGTTTGGATAGTCGGGTGAGGGTTTGGATAGTCGGGTGAGGGTTTGGATAATCGGGTGAGGGTTTGGATAGTCGAGTGGAGTTTGGATTGTCGGGTGAGGGTTTAGATAGTCGGGTGGGGGTTTGGAAAGTCGGGTGAGGGTTTGGATAGTCGGGTGGGGGTTTGGATAGTCGGGTGAGGGTTTGGATAGTCGGGTGGGGGTTTGGATAGTCGGGTGGGGGTTTGGATAGTCGGGTGAGGGTTTGGATAGTCGGGTGAGGGTTTGGATAGTCGGGTGAGGGTTTGGATAGTCGGGTGGGGGTTTGGATAGTCGGGTGAGGGTTTGGATAGTCGGGTGAGGGTTTGGATAGTCGGGTGGGGGTTTGGATAGTCGGGTGAGGGTTTAGATAGTCGGGTGGGGGTTTGGAAAGTCGGGTGGGGGTTTGGAAAGTCGGGTGGGGGTTTGGATAGTCGGGTGAGGGTTTGGATAGTCGGGTGAGGGTTTGGATAGTCGGGTGGGGGGTTTGGATAGTTGAGTGGGGGTTTGG
The DNA here is from genome assembly GCF_036365525.1 of Heterodontus francisci. Taxonomy (NCBI): domain Eukaryota; kingdom Metazoa; phylum Chordata; class Chondrichthyes; order Heterodontiformes; family Heterodontidae; genus Heterodontus; species Heterodontus francisci. The sequence goes on from NC_090373.1 coordinate 128,178,668, forward strand.
ATAGTCGGGTGGGGGTTTGCATAGTCGGGTGGGGGTTTGGATAGTTGAGTGGTGGTTTGGATAGTCGGGTGAGGGTTTGGATAGTCGGGTGGGGGGTTTGGATAGTCGGGTCGGGGGTTTGGATAGTTGAGTGGGGGTTTGGATAGTCGGGTGAGGGTTTGGATAGTCGGGTGGGGGTTTGGATAGTCGGGTGGGAGTTTGGATAGTCGGGTGGGGGTTTGGATAGTCGAGTGGGGTTTGGATAGTCGGGTGGGGGTTTGGATAGTCGGGTGGGGGTTTGGATAGTCGGGTGGGGGGTTTGGATAGTCGGCTGGGGGTTTGTTTAGTCGAGTGGGGGTTTGGATAGTCGGGTGGGGGTTTGGATAGTCGGGTGGGGGGTTTGGATAGTCGGCTGGGGGTTTGTTTAGTCGAGTGGGGGTTTGGATAGTCGGGTGAGGGTTTGGATAGTCGGGTGAGGGTTTGGATCGTCGGGTGAGGGTTTGGATAGTCGAGTGGGGGTTTGGACAGTCGGGTGGGGGTGTTTGGATAGTCGGGTGGGAGTTTGGATAGTCAGGTGGGGGTTTGGATAGTCGAGTGGGGGTTTGGACAGTCGGGTGGGGGGTTTGGAGAGTCAGGTGGGGGTTTTGGATAATCGGGTGAGGGTTTGGATAGTCGGGTGGGGGTTTGGATAGTCGAGTGGGGGTTTGGACAGTCGGGTGGGGGGTTTGGAGAGTCAGGTGGGGGTTTTGGATAGTCGGGTGAGGGTTTAGATAGTCGGGTGGGGGTTTGGAAAGTCGGGTGAGGGTTCGGATAGTCGGGTGAGGGTTTGGATAGTCGGGTGGGGGTTTGGATAGTCGGGTGGGGGTTTGGATAGTCGGGTGAGGGTTTGGATAGTCGGGTGGAGTTTGGATAGTCGGATGGGGGCTTGGATAGTTGGGTGGGGGCTTGGATAGTCGGGTGGGGGTTTGGAAAGTCGGGTGGGGGTTTGGATAGTCGGATGGGGGCTTGGATAGTTGGGTGGGGGCTTGGATAGTCGGGTGGGGGTTTGGAAAGTCGGGTGGGGGTTTGGATAGTCGGGTGGGGGTTTGGAAAGTCGGGTGGGGGTTTGGATAGTCGGGTGGGGGTTTGTATAGTCGGGTGGGGGTTTGGAAAGTCGGGTGGGGGCTTGGATAGTCGGGTGGGGGTTTGGAAAGTCGGGTGGGGGCTTGGATAGTCGGGTGGGGGTTTGGAAAGTCGGGTGGGGGTTTGGATAGTCGGGTGGTGTTTGGATAGTCGGGTGAGGGTTTGGTTAGTTGCGTGGGGAGGTTTGGATAGTCGGGTGGGGGTTTGGATAGTCGGGTGAGGGTTTGGATAGTCGGGTGGGGGGTTTGTATCGTCGGGTGAGGGTTTGGATAGTCGGGTGGGGAGGTTTGGATAGACGGGTGAGGGTTTGGATAGTCGGGTGGGGAGGTTTGGATAGACGGGTGAGGGTTTGGATAGTCGGGTGGGGAGGTTTGGATAGTCGGGTGGGGGGTTTGGATAGTCGGGTGGGGGTTTGGATAGTCGAGTGGGGGTTTGGATAGTCGGGTGGGGGTTTGGATAGTCGGGTGGGGGTTTGGATTGTCGGGTGGGGGGTTTGGATAGTCGAGTGGGGGTTTGGATAGTCGGGTGGAGTTTGGATAGTCGGATGGGGGTTTGGATAGTTGGGTGGGGGTTTGGATTGTCGGGTGGGGGGTTTGGATAGTCGAGTGGGGGTTTGGATAGTCGGGTGGGGGTTTGGATTGTCGGGTGGGGGGTTTGGATAGTCGGGATGGGGGTTTGGATAGTCGGGTGAGGATTTGGATAGTCGGGTGGTGTTTGGATAGTCGGGTGGGGGTTTGGTTAGTTGGGTAGGGAGGTTTGGATAGTCGGGTGGGGGGTTTGGATAGTCGAGTGGGGGTTGGATAGTCGGGTGAGGGTTTGGATAGTCGGGTGGGGGTTTGGATAGTCGAGTGAGGGTTTGGATAGTCGGGTGGGGGTTTGGATAGTCGGGTGGGGGTTTGGATAGTCGGGTGGGGGTTTGGATAGTCGGGTGGGGGTTTGGATAGTCGAGTGGGGGTTGGATAGTCGGGTGAGGGTTTGGATAGTCGAGTGGGGGTTTGGATAGTCGGGTGGGGGGTTTGGATAGTCGAGTGGGGGTTGGATAGTCGGGTGGGGGGTTTGGATAGTCGGGTGGGAGTTTGGATAGTCGGGTGAGGGTTTGGATAGTCGAGTGGGGGTTTGGATAGTCGGGTGGGGGGTTTGGATAGTCGAGTGGGGTTTGGATAGTCGGGTGAGGGTTTGGATAGTCGGGTGGGGGTTTGGATAGTCGGCTGGGTGTTTGTATAGTCGAGTGGGGGTTTGGTTAGTTGGGTGGGGGTTTGTATAGTCGGGTGAGGGTTTGGATAGTCGGGTGGAGGTCTGGTTAGTTGGGTGGGGAGGTTTGGATAGTCGGGTGGGGGGTTTGGTTCATTGGGTGGGGAGGTTTGGATAGTCGGATGGGGGTTTGGATAGTCAGGTGAGGATTTGGATAGTCGGATGGTGTTTGGATAGTCGGGTGGGGGTTTGGTTAGTAGGGTGGGGAGGGTTGGATAGTCGGGTGGGGGTTTGGATAATCGGGTGAGGGTTTGGATAGTCGAGTGGGGGTTTGGATAGTCGGGTGGGGGGTTTGGATAGTCGGGTGAGGATTTGGATAGTCGGATGGTGTTTGGATAGTCGGGTGGGGGTTTGGTTAGTAGGGTGGGGAGGTTTGGATAGTCGGGTGGGGGTTTGGATAATCGGGTGAGGGTTTGGATAGTCGAGTGGGGGTTTGAATAGTCGGGTGGGGGGTTTGGATAGTCGAGTGGGGGTTTGGATAGTCGGTTGGGGGTTTGGATAGTCGGGTGGGGGTTTGGATAGTCGGGTGAGGTTTTGGATAGTCGCGTGGGGGTTTGGATAGTCGGGTGGGGGTTTGGATAGACGGGTGGGGGTTTGGATAGTCGCGTGGGGGTTTGGATAGTCGGGTGGGGGTTTGGATAGTCGGGTGGGAGTTTGGATAGTCGGGTGGGGGTTTGGATAGTCGCGTGGGGGTTTGGATAGTCGGGTGAGGGTTTGGATAGTCGGGTGGGAATTTGGATAGTCGCGTGGGGGGTTTGGATAGTCAGGTGGGGGGTTTGGACGGTCGGGTGGGAGTTTGGATAGTCGGGTGTGGGTTTGGATAGTCGGGTGGGGGTTTGGATAGTCGCGTGGGAGGTTTGGATAGTCGGGTGGGGGCTTTGGATAGTCGGGTGGGGGTTTGGTTCGTTGGGTGGGAGGTTTGGAGAGTCGAGTGGGGGTTTGGATAGTCGGGTGGGAGGTTTGGATAGTCGGGTGGGGGTTTGGATAGTCGGGTGGGGGTTTGGATAGTCGGGTGGGGGGTTTGGATAGTCGAGTGGGGGTTTGGATAGTCGGGTGGGGGTTTGGATAGTCGGGTGGGGGCTTGGATAGTCGGGTGGGGGGTTTGGATAGTCGAGTGGGGGTTTGGATAGTCGGGGGAGGGTTTGGATAGTCGGGTGGGGGTTTGGATCGTCGGGTGGGGGGTTTGGATAGTCGGCTGGGGGTTTGATTAGTCGGGTGGGAGTTTGGACAGTCGGGTGGGGGTTTGGATAGTCGGGTGGGGGGTTTGGATAGCCGGCTGGGGGTTTGGATAGTCGGCTGGGGGTTTGGATAGTCGGGTGGGGGTTTGGATAGTCGGGTGGGGGTTTGGATAGTCGGGTGGGGGGTTTGGATAGCCGGCTGGGGGTTTGGATAGTCGGGTGGGGTTTTGGATAGTCGTGTGGGGGTTTGAATAGTCGGGTGGGGGTTTGGATAGTCGGGTGGGAGTTTGGATAGTCGGGTGGGCATTTGGATAGTCGGGTGGGGGGTTTGGATAGTCGGGTGGGAGTTTGGATAGTCGGGTGGGCATTTGGATAGTCGGGTGGGGGGTTTGGATCGTCGGGTGGGAGTTTGGATAGTCAGCTGCGGGTTTGGATAGTCGGGTGAGGGTTTGGATAGTCGGGTGGGGGGTTTGGATAGTCGGGTGGGGGTTTGACTGGTCGGGTGAGGGTTTGGATCGTCAGGTGGGGGGTTTGGATAGTCGGGTGGGGGTTTGGATAGTCGCGTGGGGGTTTGGATAGTCGGGTGGGTGGTTTGGATAGTCGGGTGGGAGTTTGGATAGTCGCGTGGGTGTTTGGATAGTCGGGTGGGGGGTTTGGATAGTCGGGTGGGGGTTTGGATAGTCGCGTGGGTGTTTGGATAGTCGGGTGGGGGGTTTTGATGGTCGGGTGGGGGTTTGGATAGTCGGGTGTGGGTTTGGATAGTCAGGTGGGGGGTTTTGATGGTCAGGTGGGGGGTTTGGATAGTCGGGTGGGGGTTTGGATAGTCGGGTGTGGGTTTGGATAGTCAGGTGGGGGGTTTGGATAGTCGGGTGGGGGGTTTTGATGGTCGGGTGGGGGGTTTGGATAGAGTGGAGGTTTGGATAGTCGGGTGGGGGGTTTGGATAGTCGGGTGGGGGTTTGGATAGTCGGGTGGGGGTCTGGATAGTCGGGTGGGGGGTTTGGATAGTCGAGTGGGGGTTTGGATAGTCGGGTGGGGGTTTGGATAGTCGGGTGGGGGCTTGGATAGTCGGGTGGGGGGTTTGGATAGTCGAGTGGGGGTTTGGATAGTCGGGGGAGGGTTTGGATAGTCGGGTGGGGGTTTGGATCGTCGGGTGGGGGGTTTGGATAGTCGGCTGGGGGTTTGATTAGTCGGGTGGGAGTTTGGATAGTCGGGTGGGGGTTTGGATAGTCGGGTGGGGGGTTTGGATAGCCGGCTGGGGGTTTGGATAGTCGGCTGGGGGTTTGGATAGTCGGGTGGGGGTTTGGATAGTCGGGTGGGGGTTTGGATAGTCGGGTGGGGGGTTTGGATAGCCGGCTGGGGGTTTGGATAGTCGGGTGGGGTTTTGGATAGTCGTGTGGGGGTTTGAATAGTCGGGTGGGGGTTTGGATAGTCGGGTGGGGGGTTTGGATAGTCGGGTGGGAGTTTGGATAGTCGGGTGGGCATTTGGATAGTCGGGTGGGGGGTTTGGATCGTCGGGTGGGAGTTTGGATAGTCAGCTGCGGGTTTGGATAGTCGGGTGAGGGTTTGGATAGTCGGGTGGGGGGTTTGGATAGTCGGGTGGGGGTTTGACTGGTCGGGTGAGGGTTTGGATCGTCAGGTGGGGGGTTTGGATAGTCGGGTGGGGGTTTGGATAGTCGCGTGGGGGTTTGGATAGTCGTGTGGGTGGTTTGGATAGTCGGGTGGGAGTTTGGATAGTCGCGTGGGTGTTTGGATAGTCGGGTGGGGGGTTTTGATGGTCGGGTGGGGGTTTGGATAGTCGGGTGTGGGTTTGGATAGTCAGGTGGGGGGTTTTGATGGTCAGTTGGGGGGTTTGGATAGTCGGGTGGGGGTTTGGATAGTCGGGTGTGGGTTTGGATAGTCAGGTGGGGGGTTTGGATAGTCGGGTGGGGGGTTTTGATGGTCGGGTGGGGGGTTTGGATAGTCGAGTGGAGGTTTGGATAGTCGGGTGGGGGGTTTGGATAGTCAGCTGGGGATTTGGATAGTCGGGTGGGGGTTTGGATAGTCGGGTGGGGGGTTTGGATAGTCGGCTGGGGGTTTGGATAGTCGGGTGGGGTTTTGGATAGTCGGGTGGGGGGTTTGGATAGTCAGCTGGGGATTTGGATAGTCGGGTGGGGGTTTGGATAGTCGGGTGGGGGGTTTGGATAGTCAGGTGTGGGGTTTGGATAGTCGGGTGGGGTTTTGGATAGTCGGGTGGGGGTTTGAATAGTCGGGTGGGGGGTTTGGTTAGTCGGGTGGGGGGTTTGGATAGTCGGGTGGGGTTTTGGATAGTCGGGTGGGGGTTTGGATAGTCGGGTGGGGGTTTGGATAGTCGGGTGGGGGTTTGGATAATCGGGTGAGGGTTTGGATAGTCGAGTGGGGGTTTGGGTAGTCGGGTGGGGGGTTTGGATGGTCGGGTGGGAGTTTGGATAGTCGGGTGGAGGTTTGGATAGTCGGTTGGGGGTTTGGATAGTCGGGTGAGGGTCTGGATAGTCGAGTGGGGGTTTGGATAGTCGGGTGGGGGTTTGGATAGTCGGGTGGGGGTTTGGATAGTCGGGTGGAGGTTTGGATAGTCGAGTGGGGGTTTGGATAGTCGGGTGGGGGGTTTGGATGGTCGGGTGGGAGTTTGGATAGTCGGGTGGGGGGTTTGGATAGTCAGGTGGGGGGTTTGGATGGTCGGGTGGGAGTTTGGATAGTCGGGTGGAGGTTTGGATAGTCGAGTGGGGGTTTGGGTAGTCGGGTGGGGGGTTTGGATAGTCGAGTGGGAGTTTGGATAGTCGGGTGAGGGTCTGGATAGTCGGGTGGGGGGTTTGGATAGTCGGGTGGGGGTTTGGATAGTCGGGTGGGAGTTTGGATAGTCGGGTGAGGGTTTGGATAGTCGAGTGGGGGTTTGGGTAGTCGGGTGAGGGTCTGGATAGTCGGGTGGGGGGTTTGGATAGTCGGGTGGGGGTTTGGATAGTCGGGTGTGGGTTTGGATAGTCGCGTGGGGGTTTGGATAGTCAGGTGGGGGGTTTGGATAGTCGGGTGGGGGTTTGGATAGTCGCGTGGGGGTTTGGATAGTCGGGTGTGGGTTTGGATAGTCAGGTGGGGGGTTTGGATAGTCGGGTGGGGGTTTGGATAGTCGGGTGTGGGTTTGGATAGTCAGGTGGGGGGTTTGGATAGTCGGGTGGGGGTTTGGATAGTCGGGTGTGGGTTTGGATAGTCGGGTGGGAGGTTTGGATAGTCGGGTGGGGGGTTTGGATAGTCGGGTGGGGGGTTTGGATAGTCGGGTGGGGAGGTTTGGATAGTCGAGTGGGGGTTTGGATAGTCGGGTGGGGGGTTTGGATAGTCGGCTGGGGGTTTGATTCGTCGGGTGGGAGTTTGGATAGTCGGCTGGGGGTTTGGATAGTCGGGTGGGGGTTTGGATAGTCGGGTGGGGGGTTTGGATAGTCGGCTGGGGGTTTGGATAGTCGGGTGGGGGGTTTGGATAGTCGGCTGGGGGTTTGATTAGTCGGGTGGGACTTTGGATAGTCGGGTGAGGGTTTGAATAGTCGGGTGGGGGTTTGGATAGTCGGGTGGGGGTTTGGATAGTCGGGTGGGGGGTTTGGATAGTCGGGTGGGAGTTTGGATAGTCGGGTGGGCATTTGGATAGTCGGGTGGGGGGTTTGGATCGTCGGGTGGGAGTTTGGATAGTCAGCTGCGGGTTTGGATAGTCGGGTGAGGGTTTGGATAGTCGGGTGGGGGGTTTGGATAGTCGGGTGGGGGTTTGACTGGTCGGGTGAGGGTTTGGATCGTCAGGTGGGGGGTTTGGATAGTCGGGTGGGGGTTTGGATAGTCGCGTGGGGGTTTGGATAGTCGGGTGGGTGGTTTGGATAGTCGGGTGGGAGTTTGGATAGTCGCGTGGGTGTTTGGATAGTCGGGTGGGGGGTTTGGATAGTCGGGTGGGGGTTTGGATAGTCGCGTGGGTGTTTGGATAGTCGGGTGGGGGGTTTTGATGGTCGGGTGGGGGTTTGGATAGTCGGGTGTGGGTTTGGATAGTCAGGTGGGGGGTTTTGATGGTCAGGTGGGGGGTTTGGATAGTCGGGTGGGGGTTTGGATAGTCGGGTGTGGGTTTGGATAGTCAGGTGGGGGGTTTGGATAGTCGGGTGGGGGGTTTTGATGGTCGGGTGGGGGGTTTGGATAGAGTGGAGGTTTGGATAGTCGGGTGGGGGGTTTCGATAGTCGGGTGGGGGTTTGGATAGTCGGGTGGGGGTTTGGATAGTCGGGTGGGGGGTTTGGATAGTCGAGTGGGGGTTTGGATAGTCGGGTGGGGGTTTGGATAGTCGGGTGGGGGCTTGGATAGTCGGGTGGGGGGTTTGGATAGTCGAGTGGGGGTTTGGATAGTCGGGGGAGGGTTTGGATAGTCGGGTGGGGGTTTGGATCGTCGGGTGGGGGGTTTGGATAGTCGGCTGGGGGTTTGATTAGTCGGGTGGGAGTTTGGATAGTCGGGTGGGGGTTTGGATAGTCGGGTGGGGGGTTTGGATAGCCGGCTGGGGGTTTGGATAGTCGGCTGGGGGTTTGGATAGTCGGGTGGGGGTTTGGATAGTCGGGTGGGGGTTTGGATAGTCGGGTGGGGGGTTTGGATAGCCGGCTGGGGGTTTGGATAGTCGGGTGGGGTTTTGGATAGTCGTGTGGGGGTTTGAATAGTCGGGTGGGGGTTTGGATAGTCGGGTGGGGGGTTTGGATAGTCGGGTGGGAGTTTGGATAGTCGGGTGGGCATTTGGATAGTCGGGTGGGGGGTTTGGATCGTCGGGTGGGAGTTTGGATAGTCAGCTGCGGGTTTGGATAGTCGGGTGAGGGTTTGGATAGTCGGGTGGGGGGTTTGGATAGTCGGGTGGGGGTTTGACTGGTCGGGTGAGGGTTTGGATCGTCAGGTGGGGGGTTTGGATAGTCGGGTGGGGGTTTGGATAGTCGCGTGGGGGTTTGGATAGTCGGGTGGGTGGTTTGGATAGTCGGGTGGGAGTTTGGATAGTCGCGTGGGTGTTTGGATAGTCGGGTGGGGGGTTTTGATGGTCGGGTGGGGGTTTGGATAGTCGGGTGTGGGTTTGGATAGTCAGGTGGGGGGTTCTGATGGTCAGGTGGGGGGTTTGGATAGTCGGGTGGGGGTTTGGATAGTCGGGTGTGGGTTTGGATAGTCAGGTGGGGGGTTTGGATAGTCGGGTGGGGGGTTTTGATGGTCGGGTGGGGGGTTTGGATAGTCGAGTGGAGGTTTGGATAGTCGGGTGGGGGGTTTGGATAGTCAGCTGGGGATTTGGATAGTCGGGTGGGGGTTTGGATAGTCGGGTTGGGGGTTTGGATAGTCGGCTGGGGGTTTGGATAGTCGGGTGGGGTTTTGGATAGTCGGGTGGGGGGTTTGGATAGTCAGCTGGGGATTTGGATAGTCGGGTGGGGGTTTGGATAGTCGGGTGGGGGGTTTGGATAGTCAGGTGTGGGGTTTGGATAGTCGGGTGGGGTTTTGGATAGTCGGGTGGGGGTTTGAATAGTCGGGTGGGGGGTTTGGTTAGTCGGGTGGGGGGTTTGGATAGTCGGGTGGGGTTTTGGATAGTCGGGTGGGGGTTTGGATAGTCGGGTGGGGGTTTGGATAGTCGGGTGGGGGTTTGGATAATCGGGTGAGGGTTTGGATAGTCGAGTGGGGGTTTGGGTAGTCGGGTGGGGGGTTTGGATGGTCGGGTGGGAGTTTGGATAGTCGGGTGGAGGTTTGGATAGTCGGTTGGGGGTTTGGATAGTCGGGTGAGGGTCTGGATAGTCGAGTGGGGGTTTGGATAGTCGGGTGGGGGTTTGGATAGTCGGGTGGGGGTTTGGATAGTCGGGTGGAGGTTTGGATAGTCGAGTGGGGGTTTGGATAGTCGGGTGGGGGGTTTGGATGGTCGGGTGGGAGTTTGGATAGTCGGGTGGGGGGTTTGGATAGTCAGGTGGGGGGTTTGGATGGTCGGGTGGGAGTTTGGATAGTCGGGTGGAGGTTTGGATAGTCGAGTGGGGGTTTGGGTAGTCGGGTGGGGGGTTTGGATAGTCGAGTGGGAGTTTGGATAGTCGGGTGAGGGTCTGGATAGTCGGGTGGGGGGTTTGGATAGTCGGGTGGGGGTTTGGATAGTCGGGTGGGAGTTTGGATAGTCGGGTGAGGGTTTGGATAGTCGAGTGGGGGTTTGGGTAGTCGGGTGAGGGTCTGGATAGTCGGGTGGGGGGTTTGGATAGTCGGGTGGGGGTTTGGATAGTCGGGTGTGGGTTTGGATAGTCGCGTGGGGGTTTGGATAGTCAGGTGGGGGGTTTGGATAGTCGGGTGGGGGTTTGGATAGTCGCGTGGGGGTTTGGATAGTCGGGTGTGGGTTTGGATAGTCAGGTGGGGGGTTTGGATAGTCGGGTGGGGGTTTGGATAGTCGGGTGTGGGTTTGGATAGTCAGGTGGGGGGTTTGGATAGTCGGGTGGGGGTTTGGATAGTCGGGTGTGGGTTTGGATAGTCGGGTGGGAGGTTTGGATAGTCGGGTGGGGGGTTTGGATAGTCGGGTGGGGGGTTTGGATAGTCGGGTGGGGAGGTTTGGATAGTCGAGTGGGGGTTTGGATAGTCGGGTGGGGGGTTTGGATAGTCGGCTGGGGGTTTGATTCGTCGGGTGGGAGTTTGGATAGTCGGCTGGGGGTTTGGATAGTCGGGTGGGGGTTTGGATAGTCGGGTGGGGGGTTTGGATAGTCGGCTGGGGGTTTGGATAGTCGGGTGGGGGGTTTGGATAGTCGGCTGGGGGTTTGATTAGTCGGGTGGGACTTTGGATAGTCGGGTGAGGGTTTGAATAGTCGGGTGGGGGTTTGGATAGTCGGGTGGGGGTTTGGATAATCGGGTGAGGGTTTGGATAGTCGGGTGGGGGGTTTGGATAGTCGGGTGGGGGGTTTGGATAGTCGGATGGGGGGTTTGAATAGTCGGGTGAGGGGTTTGGATAGTCGGGTGGGGGGTTTGGATAGTCGGGTGGGAGGTTTGGATAGTCGGGTGGGGGGTTTGGATAGTCGGGTGGGAGGTTTGGATAGTCGGGTGTGGGTTTGGATAGTCGGGTGGAGGTTTGGATAGTCGGGTGGGGGGTTTGGATTGTCGGGTGGGGGGTTTGGATAGTCGGGTGGGAGGTTTGGATAGTCGGGTGAGGGTTTGGATAGTCGGGTGGAGGTTTGGATAGTCGCGTGGGGGTTTGGATAGTCGGGTGGGGGGTTTGGATAGTCAGCTGCGGGTTTGGATAGTCGGGTGGGGGGTTTGGATAGTCGGGTGGGAGGTTTGGATAGTCGGGTGGGGGGTTTGGATAGTCGGGTGGGAGGTTTGGATAGTCGGGTGGGAGGTTTGGATAGTCGGGTGAGGGTTTGGATAGTCGGGTGGAGGTTTGGATAGTCGGGTGGAGGTTTGGATAGTCGGGTAGGGGGTTTGGATAGTCGGGTGGGAGGTTTGGATAGTCGGGTGAGGGTTTGGATAGTCGGGTGGGAGGTTTGGATAGTCGGGTGAGGGTTTGGATAGTCGGGTGGAGGGTTTGGATAGTCGGGTGGGAGGTTTGGATAGTCGGGTGAGGGTTTGGATAGTCGGGTGGAGGTTTGGATAGTCGGGTGGAGGTTTGGATAGTCGGGTGGGAGGTTTGGATAGTCGGGTGAGGGTTTGGATAGTCGGGTGGGAGGTTTGAATAGTCGGATGGGGGTTTGGATAGTCGACTGGGGGTTTGGATAGTCGGGTGGGGGGTTTGAATAGTCGGATGGGGGTTTGGATAGTCGACTGGGGGTTTGGATAGTCGGGTGGGGGGTTTGGATAGTCGGGTGGGGTTTTGGATAGTCGGGTGGGGGTTTGAATAGTCGGGTGGGGGTTTGGATAGTCGGGTGGGGGTTTGGATAATCGGGTGAGGGTTTGGATAGTCGACTGGGTGTTTGGATAGTCGGGTGGGGGGTTTGGATAGTCGAGTGGGGGTTTGGATAGTCGGGTGGGGGTTTGGATAGTCGGGTGAGGGTCTGGATAGTCGGGTGAGGGTTTGGATAGTCGGGTGGGGGGTTTGGATAGTCGGGTGGGGGGTTTGGATAGTCGGGTGGGGGGTTTGGATAGTCGGGTGAGGGTTTGGATAGTCGGGTGGGGGGTTTGGATAGTCGCGTGGGGGTTTGGATAGTCGGGTGTGGGTTTGGATAGTCAGGTGGGGGGTTTGGATAGTCAGGTGGGGGTTTGGATAGTCGAGTGGGGGTTTGGATAGTCGGGTGGGGGTTTGGATAGTCAGGTGGGGGTTTGGATAGTCGCGTGGGGGTTTGGATAGTCGGGTGGGGGTTTGGATAGTCAGGTGGGGGGTTTGGATAGTCAGGTGGGGGTTTGGATAGTCGAGTGGGGGTTTGGATAGTCGAGTGGAGGTTTGGATAGTCGGGTGGGGGTTTGGATAGTCAGGTGGGGGTTTGGATAGTCGGGTGGGGGTTTGGATAGTCAGGTGGGGGGTTTGGATAGTCAGGTGGGGGTTTGGATAGTCGAGTGGGGGTTTGGATAGTCGAGTGGAGGTTTGGATAGTCGACTGGGGATTTGGATAGTCAGCTGGGGATTTGGATAGTCGGGTGGGGGGTTTGGATAGGCGGGTGGGGGTTTGGATAGTCGAGTGGAGGTTTGGATAGTCGGCTGGGGATTTGGATAGTCGGGTGGGGGGTTTGGATAGTCGGGTGGGAGTTTGGATAGTCGAGTGGGGGTTTGGATAGTCGACTGGGGATTTGGATAGTCAGCTGGGGATTTGGATAGTCGGGTGGGGGGTTTGGATAGTCGACTGGGGATTTGGATAGTCAGCTGGGGATTTGGATAGTCGGGTGGGGGGTTTGGATAGTCGGGTGGGAGTTTGGATAGTCGAGTGGGGGTTTGGATAGTCGAGTGGAGGTTTGGATAGTCAGCTGGGGATTTGGATAGTCGGGTGGGGGGTTTGGATAGTCGGGTGGGGGTTTGGATAGTCGGGTGGGGGTTTGGATAGTCAGCTGGGGATTTGGATAGTCGGGTGGGGGTTTGGATAGTCAGCTGGGGATTTGGATAGTCGGGTGGGGGTTTGGATAGTCGGGTGGGGGGTTTGGATAGTCAGGTGGGGGTTTTGGATAGTCAGCTGGGGATTTGGATAGTCAGGTGGGGGTTTGGATAGTCGGGTGGGGGTTTGGATAGTCAGGTGGGGGGTTTGGATAGTCAGGTGGGGGTTTGGATAGTCGAGTGGGGGTTTGGATAGTCGGGTGGGGGTTTGGATAGTCGGCTGGGGGTTTGGATAGTCGGGTGAGGGTTTGAATAGTCGGGTGGGGGTTTGGATAGTCGGGTGGGGGTTTGGATAATCGGGTGAGGGTTTGGATAGTCGGGTGGGGGGTTTGGATAGTCGGGTGGGAGGTTTGGATAGTCGGGTGGGGGGTTTGGATAGTCGGGTGGGAGTTTGGATAGTCGGGTGGGAGTTTGGATAGTCGAGTGGGGGTTTGGATAGTCGAGTGGAGGTTTGGATAGTCGACTGGGGATTTGGATAGTCAGCTGGGGATTTGGATAGTCGGGTGGGGGGTTTGGATAGTCGGGTGGGGGTTTGGATAGTCGGGTGGGGGTTTGGATAGTCAGCTGGGGATTTGGATAGTCGGGTGGGGGTTTGGATAGTCAGCTGGGGATTTGGATAGTCGGGTGGGGGTTTGGATAGTCGGGTGGGGGGTTTGGATAGTCAGGTGGGGGTTTTGGATAGTCAGCTGGGGATTTGGATAGTCAGGTGGGGGTTTGGATAGTCGGGTGGAGGTTTGGATAGTCAGCTGGGGATTTGGATAGTCGGGTGGGGGTTTTGGATAGTCGGGTGGGGAGTTTGGATAGTCGGGTGGGGGATTTGGATAGTCGGGTGGGGGTTTGGATAGTCGGGTGGGGGGTTTGGATAGTCGGGTGGGGGATTTGGATAGTCGGGTGGGGGTTTGGATAGTCGGGTGGGGGTTTGGATAGTCGGGTGGGAGTTTGGATAGTCGAGTGGGGGTTTGGATAGTCGGGTGGGGGTTTGGATAGTCGAGTGGAGGTTTGGATAGTCAGCTGGGGATTTGGATAGTCAGCTGGGGATTTGGATAGTCGGGTGGGGGGTTTGGATAGTCGGGTGGGGGTTTGGATAGTCGGGTGGGGATTTGGATAGTCGGGTGGGGGTTTGGATAGTCAGCTGGGGATTTGGATAGTCGGGTGGGGGTTTGGATAGTCAGCTGGGGATTTGGATAGTCGGGTGGGGGTTTGGAAAGTCGGGTGGGGGGTTTGGATAGTCAGGTGGGGGGTTTGGATAGTCAGGTGGGGGGTTTGGATAGTCAGCTGGGGATTTGGATAGTCAGGTGGGGGTTTGGATAGTCGGGTGGAGGTTTGGATAGTCAGCTGGGGATTTGCATAGTCGGGTGGGGGTTTTGGATAGTCGGGTGGGGGGTTTGGATAGTCGGGTGGGGGATTTGGATAGTCGGGTGGGGGTTTGGATAGTCGGGTGGGGGATTTGGATAGTCGGGTGGGGGGTTTGGATAGTCGGGTGGGGGATTTGGATAGTCGGGTGGGGGTTTGGATAGTCGGGTGGGGGTTTGGATAGTCGAGTGGAGGTTTGGATAGTCAGCTGGGGATTTGGATTGTCGGGTGGGGGATTTGGATAGTCGGGTGGGGGGTTTGGATAGTCGGGTGGGGGATTTGGATAGTCGGGTGGGGGTTTGGATAGTCGGGTGGGGGATTTGGATAGTCGGGTGGGGGGTTTGGATAGTCGGGTGGGGGATTTGGATAGTCGGGTGGGGGTTTGGATAGTCAGCTGGGGATTTGGATAGTCGGGTGGGGGATTTGGATAGTCGGGTGGGGGTTTTGGATAGTCGGGTGGGAGATTTGGATAGTCGGGTGGGGGTTTGGATAGTCGGGTGGGGGATTTGGATAGTCGGGTGGGGGGTTTGGATAGTCGGGTGGGGGATTTGGATAGTCGGGTGGGGGTTTGGATAGTCGGGTGGGGGTTTGGATAGTCGAGTGGAGGTTTGGATAGTCGAGTGGAGGTTTGGATAGTCAGCTGGGGATTTGGATAGTCGGGTGGGGGATTTGGATAGTCGGGTGGGGGTTTGGATAGTCGGGTGGGGGATTTGGATAGTCGGGTGGGGGTTTGGATAGTCGGGTGGGGGGTTTGCATAGTCGGGTGGGGGGTTTGCATAGTCGGGTGGGGGTTTTGGATAGTCGGGTGGGGGTTGGATAGTCGGGTGGGGGTTTGGATAGTCGGGTGGGAATTTGGATAGTCGGGTGGGGGGTTTGGATCGTCGGGTGGGGGGTTTAGATAGTCAGGTGGGGGGTTTGGATAGTCGGGTGGGGATTTGGATAGTCGTGTGGGGGTTTCGATAGTCAGGTGGGGGTTTGGATAGTCGGGTGGGGGGTTTGCATAGTCGGGTGGGGGTTTTGGTTAGTCGGGTGGGGGTTTGGATAGTCGGGTGGGAGTTTGGATAGTCGGGTGGGGCGTTTGGATCGTCGGGTGGGGGGTTTGGATCGTCGGGTGCGACTGTTGGATAGTCAGTTGCTGCATAATAAAGTTTTTCCTCATGTCGCTGTTTTTTCTTTTGCCAATCACCTTAAATCTGTGTTCTCTGTTTCTCAACCCTTCCGCCAATGAGAACATTTTCTTTCCTTCTTCCCTGTCCACAACCCTCATGATTTTGAACACCTCTAACAAATCTCTTATCAATCTTCTTCAAGAGCAGCCCCACCTTCTCCAATCTAACCATGCAAACCTCATCCCTTGAACTATTCTCACAAATCTTTTCCACACCCTCTCTAAAGCCTTCACATCCTTCCTAAACTACAGTGCCCAGAATTGGACACAACACTCCAGTTGAGGCTGAACATGTGTTTATATTATAAAGGTTTATCATAACTTCCTTGCTTTTGTGCTCTCTTCTTGGCACTTCTTCACGGACGAAGATTTTGGGAAGGTTGTACTCATCGGTTGCAGGCCCGCTGGTGGCTAGTCAGGCCTATCCGTGACCGGCAGATTCTCCCACAGCGGGTGCAAGTAAAGGTATAGTCGCTGCTGGGGGAAATTGGATCTATCCTTCTCCTCCTTTTTTCTATGCCTCTATTTATAAAGCCCAGGATCCTGTATACCTTTTTAACCACTTTCTTAACCTGCCCTGCCACCTTCAGCAATTTGTGCACTTATACCCCCCAGGTCTCTCTGCACTCCTTTGGAATGGCACCTTAATGCTTCATATTTTGGATGCTAATATTTGGTGTACAATTATGTTTAATTTAAGGAACAGTAATTATTTGTGTTGCATTTGAAACTTACCAGAAAATGTTCAGTGGCAACAATGGCATTTATCTAATACCTTTAACATAGGCATTTTCTCAAGCTGCTCCCAATTCACAACTTCCATCGGAAATGCAGCAGAAACCCCATTTATGTCTGTAAATGGGTTTTGGCGGAACCTCTGACTAATTTACAGCAGCAGAGCAAGAGCAGCTCTGAAGAACATCCCGGCTAATGTCCCAAGGTGCTTCACAGAGGCGGAATAGATGCCAAGTAATAGACAAATTAGGGAAGATGATTAAAGGAGTGAGGCTTTTGAAGCTAAAGAGAGAGAGCCAAAGCTTTGAGGAAGAGTCCCAGTGTATATCTTAGAAATCTGAAAGCTTTGCTATTGATTGTGAAACAGATAGATGTGTGAAATAGTATACAGGGACAGAGGAAGCTGCAAATGTAGGGCAGATCTAAAATCTGCAAATGTATTCATTAAATGTGTTGTTAAAAGCATCCTGACTGCTCAAAGCACCACCATTTACTGCTTAGTGAGTAGAAAATAATCCAATCCAATAATTCAACCCCTACCTTTTTATTAAAAATTAGACAGGACTGAATATATTTTTTTAAAAGACTGCACTGAAATAATGACAGGAAATGTTGGAAATCTACAGCAACCTAGATTGCCTGACTGGTAGTGACTATTTTTCAAGCATAATCTGTCCATAACCAATCAAAAAATGGATGATGATGCCTTCCCCTTTCCTGATGGCTACCCACTTAGCTATACCTTCTACCAGCTGCCCTGCCCAAACTACTAGAGCCCTGATCATCAAATCCTGTCTTGGTTTGTCTCTCCATTCCTCCAGCACCTTCTTCTCCATTGAGCATCCCACTTTCTTCCACCTCCCTCACCTGTCCTTTAAAATCCATGTTCTCTAATCGCCACCAAAGTAGCACAAGAAGCTTTTCATTGAGGTATCTTTACTGCTAGCCTCCTCACACAGACTCTGCACTACATGGCTTCTTATCCTCAATGTTTTGAACCCATATCTCAATTCACTTTGTTCTTTTATTTATTTTATATTTTTATTTAGAGATACAGCATTGAAACAGGCCCTTCGGCCCATCAAGTCTGTGCTGATCAACAACCCAATTTATACTAATCCTACATTAGCCTCATATTACCGACCACATCCCCACCATTCTCCTACCACCTACCTACACTAGGGGTAATTTACAATGGCCAATTTACCTATCAACCTGCAAGTCTTTGGCTGTGGGAGGAAACCAGAACACCCAGCAGAAACCCACACAATCACAAGGAGAACTTGCAAACTCTGTGCAGGCAGTACCCAGAACTGAACCCAGGTTGCTGGAGCTGTCAGGCTGCAGTGCAAACCACTAGACCTCTGTGCCGCCCCGGGTTCTCTCTTCTCCGAGTTCACTGCCTTCCTTTAGCTTCTTCCTTGACCATGCCATTTCACCTAGCCACTTTACTCCCATCACGTCAATCTTAGATAAGACCATCTCTGGTCACTTCCTTGTACCCCTGTCCACTCACAACCCCTTCCTCCTTCCAACACCAGTTCCTTCTGTGTTTGTTCCTTCAAACAATTGTCTTCCAATTCACTTACAACAGCACTTTCAAATTCCCAACTGTCTAGCCTTTGGCCCTCCATTTGTCACAATATTTCCAGAGTTACCGACCTGCTCAATCACACCGTCACCTCCACCTATGATCACCTAGTTCTCACTAAAAGTTGTACTCTCTCCCACCATGGTACAGCCCCCATCTCTACTGCTTTAAGTCCTGGAGACACAGACTTGTACATTTATGGTGATAACCCGGTTTAGCCATTCATTGCCCGATCTGGCTGGACCACATAAAGCACTATTGGGTCCTGCTCTCCTCTGCCAAAACTGCTCATTACTCTGGGATCATCCTGAAATGCAAATCTCTGGCTCCACTTCTTCACTATCAACTTCCTTCTAAAACCTCTCTCCCTAGCACCCTCCACCCTCACCTCAACCAACAAGTGAGAGGAGCTCAGAGACCTCTTGGTCACTAAGATTAACACCATCAATTTAATTTGCCTCTGCTGTTTCCCTCTCTTCACCTAGCCCAACAAGCCAAGCGTCCCCCTTGAATAAGCCCTCATCGCCCACTTTTCTCTAGTTTCTCTCCTGTCTCTCCTCATGCCCTCTCACAGTTCACTTGGTCCAAGAGATCCACTCCCTGCTCTCTTGACCCTATCACTGCTAAATTGCAGACAACCCAAATTCTCATCCCATGTTAGCTGATATTATTAATGGTTCCCTCTCCTCTGATACTGTTCCCTTCCTTTCAAAACTGCCTTCATCACCCTGTCATCAATGATCCCACTCTTGACCCCACTGACCTTGCAAACTCATCTCCAACCCGGTTCCATTCTTATCTATTAAGGCATAGCCGGAGAATCACCAGCAACAGCTTCTCTTCATGCTACTGCACCATTACCCCAGTGTCGCCCAAGGACATATCATATTCTAATCTGCATGCTGGCCCTGAGCAACATCATCCGAAAACACAGTGCCAGATTCCACATGCATGCTAATGATAGTCAGCTCTACCTCATCACCACTTCCCTCAACCTCTCTACTGTCTCTAATTTGCCACGCTGCTTGTTCAACATTCAGTGGTGGACAAGCAGAAACTTCCTTCACAATTAACTATTGGGAAGACTGAAGTCATTATCTTTGGTCCCCACCATAAACTTCCAAGCCCACCTTTTCGCTCGCTGTCTGAGGTTGCACCAGACTGTTTGCAACCTCGGCATTCTATTGGACCCTGCGCTGGAAGGTTGCAACCTCATAATCCCCTCCATCATCAGGACCTCCTACTTCCACCTCTGTAATATTGCCTGTCTTCACCACTGTCTCAGAGTCTCTGCTGCTGAAACCCATGTTCATGCGCTTGTTCCCTCCAGACTCAACTATTTAAATGCTCTCCTGGCTGATCACCCACCTTCCACCCTCAATAAATGTCATATCATCCAAAACTCTACTGCTAATATCCTAGCTCGCACCAAGCTCCGTTCACCCCATCACCCCTGTGCCTTGAATTTAAAATGTTCATCCTAGTGTTCAAATCCCTCTATTCCCTCGCGCCTCCCTATCTCTGTAACCTCTTTCAGTCCTACAACCCTCCAAGATCTCTGCAGTTCTCCAATTCTGGCTTCTTGTGCATCCTCAATTTCCATCCCGCAACCACTGGCAGCCATGCCTTCAGTTACTGAGGTCCTAACTCTGGAATTCCCTCCAAAAGCCTCTCATTCCTCCTTTAAGACAGTCCTGAAGACCGTCCTCTTTGGCCAAGCTTTTGATCACCTATTCTAATATCTCTTTATATGGCTCAGTGTAAAATTTCATCTGATAACACTTCTATAAAGCACCTTGGGATCTTTTACTAGTTAAAGGCGCTATATAAATGTAAGTTGTTGTTGTTAGAATCAGAGAATGGGTACAGAATGCAAGGCCATTCATCCCATTGAGCCCATGCCAGTTCTCTGCAAGAACAATTTGTTGTCGAGCCAAATCTTGATGACACTGTGAGAGCCATTTGGTAAGCTCACACAGAGAACACCTTCATTTAACTTGAAAACGTGGCCATTGCCTTAACAACCTTTTTTTTCCCTTGTACTCCACAAATATCCCTTCACCTACAATGTCCTAATTTTTCAAATTTAGTCATTCATAAATCTTCCATTCCTACTGCCTGCTGAAACATTTCCGCAAACCTTTGCAAGATAATTCTCTACATACAGTTTGAGTGAAAATACATTTTTTTTTATTATGTTGCCTGATGTTTGCTTCTACCGTGCCTCACTTCAGTGACTGTATTTCACATTTGTGCTCTTGACCCTAGCTTTTGCTTCAGATAGTTGTTAGCTCAATGACAGGCGCATCTGTGTACAAATGAGTCTTTCAGAATAGGGATGACTCTCACCTCTTTACAGTTGAGTCCTATGACAGACCTGCTGTGAGTTGCACCAGTTCCATTGGAAAGTGCGTCTAGATGTGTTGGCACCATCATCAGCCATGCTCATTCCAGCCATGCCCATCTTACTGGGAATTGTTATTAATCACTGTGATAAGGGACCTGATCAGTGATTTTTTTTTTATTCTTTCATGGCATGTGAGCATCGTTGGCCAGGCCACCATTTGTTGCCCATCGCTAATTGCCCTTGAGAAGGTGGTGGTGAGCCACTTTCCTGAACCACTGTGTCCCTATGGTGTAGGTACACTAACAGTGCTGTTAGGAAGGGAGTTCCAAGTTTTTGACCCAGCAACAGTGAAAGAACAGCAATATAATTCCAAGTCAGGATGGTGTGTGGCTTGGAGGGGAACTTGCAGGTGGTGGTGTTCCCATACATCTACTGCCCTTCTTCTAGGTGTTAGAAATCAGGGGTTTGGAAGGTGCTGTCGAAGGAGGCTTTATGAATTGCTGCAGTGCATCTTGTAGATGGTACACACTGCTGCCACTGTGCGTTGGTGATGGAGGAAGTGAATGTAGAAGGTGGTGGATGGGGTACCAATCAAGCGGGCTGCATGATCCTGGATGGTGTCAAGCTTCTTGAGAGTTGTTGGAGCTGCACCCATCCAGGCAAGTGGAGAGTATTCCATCACACTCCTGACTTGTGCCTTGTAGATGGTAGACAGGCTTTGGGGAGTTAGGAGGTGAGTTACTCAGCACAGAATTGCTCTTGTAGTCATAGTATTTATGTGGCTGGTCCGGGTAAGTTCTGGTCAATGGTAACCCCCAGGATATTGATGGTGGAGGATTCAGCAATGGTAATGTCATTGAACCCAAGGAGAAATGGTTAGATTCTCTCTTGTTGGAGATCGTCATTGCCTGGCACTTGTGTGGTGAGAATGTTACTTGCCACTTATTAGCCCAAGCCTGAATGTTGACCAAGTCTTGCTTCATGCAGGCACGGACTGCTTGATTATCTGAGCAATCTTGAATGGTACTGAACGCTGTGCAATCATCAGCACACACTCCCACTTCTGACCTTATGATGGAGGGAAGGTGAAGATGGTTGGGCCTAGGACGCTATCCTGAGAAACTTCTGCAGTGATGTCCTGAAGCTGAGATGATTGGCCTCCAACAACCACAACCATCTTCCTTTGTGCTAGGTATGACTATCTTATGGTTCTCTCCAGTTCATCTCCAGATCTGGTGAAGCTGAAATAGAGAGGTCATTCCACTATGGACTTGTAGGCCTCGACGGCAGCATTCTGAATATTGATAGGTGATGCTCAGAGCAGTGACTGCTCTTAGTGCCTCTGGTATGGGAGTCTTCAATAGATATCCCTGGTGAGCCACACACACTATGGTAGACTGCAGTGATGAAAAACCATCTTCACATCAAACAGGTAGAATCCTCCAACCAGGCTGCCATCTGTAGTAGACTCATAGGGACAGATGTAGGCTATAAGATCATGGTTCATCTGCACCTCAATTCCATTTACCCACTTTTGCTCTACATCGCTTAGTACTCTTACCTAACAAAAATCCATGTCAGTTTTACATTTTTCAATGGCCTAGCCTCAACAGCTTTTTGCAGGAGAGTTCCAGATTTCCACTACCCATTGTGTGAAGAAGTGCTTCCTGACACCAGCCTTGAAAGGCCTAGCTCTAATTTTAAGGTTAAGCCCCCTTGCTCTGGACTCCAGCACCAAAGGAAATAGTTTATCTCTATCTGCCCTGTCAAATGATTTAATCATCTTGAACACCGTACTTAGCATGACCCCTTAATCTTCTATACTCAAGCAAATACAAGCCTAGTCTATGCAACCTCCTTTAGCCCAATATAATTCTGGTGAATTTGCACTGCACCGCCTCCAAGGCCAGTTTACCCTTCCTGAGATGCGGAGCCCAGAACTCTTTAGCAATGATTCAAATGCCTGCCCAAGTGTTGATGTTCAGAAAGCAGCATTTTTTTTTTAAAAGGGTCTCGCAAAGTCCAGATTCCCAGGCTCAACAGCCAAGCCACCTCTGGACAGCTCATTCCTCTTCTTCGTGTGCCATCATTACCTACTCCTGCTTATTTGAAGTGTTTGTCTCACTCAGTACTTCCCTCAAGTTCATTCTCTAAAACCCATGGCATGAACATATCTAAGCTTATGTTTGGGTTTTAGAGAGTGAGTAATGGTGAGTGCTGATATGTGCTCTCATAATCTGTCACGCTTTATTGTAGCACAGCTCAAAGAAGGGAAGAGGAAGGTGGGTTACAAAATAATGCAACACAATGCGGGGGGGGGGGGGGGGTGACTCATCATTAGTACTTCCACCTCTGTCTTAGAAGGTTGTGGGTTCATAGAAACATTGAAACATAGAAAATAGGAGCAGGAGTAGGCCATTTGGCCCTTCAAGCCTGCTCCGCCATTTATTACGATCATGGCTGATCATCCAACTAAGTAGCCTGTTCTGGCTTTCGCCCCATACCCTTTGATCCCTTTAGACCCAAGAGCTATATCTAACTCCTTTTTGAAAACATTCAATGTTTTGGCCTCAACTGCTTTCTGTGGTAGCGAATTCCACAGGTTCACCACTCTCTGGGTGAAGTAATTTCTCCTCATCTCAGTCCTGAAAGGTTTACCCTGTATCCTTAGACTATGACCCCTGGTTCTGGACTCCCCCGCCATCGGGAACATCCTTCCTGCATCTACTCGGTCAAGTCCTGTTAGAATTTTTTGGTTTCTATGAGATCCCCCCTCACTCTTCTGAACTCCAGTGAATATAATCCTAACAGACTCAATTTCTCCTCATATGTCAGTCCCGCCATCCCACGAATCAGTCTGGTAAACCTTCACTGAGCTCCCTCTATAGCAAGAACATCCTTCCTCAGATAAGGAGACCAAAACTGCACACAATATTCCAGGTGTGG
Organism: Heterodontus francisci; assembly: GCF_036365525.1. NCBI lineage: Eukaryota > Metazoa > Chordata > Chondrichthyes > Heterodontiformes > Heterodontidae > Heterodontus > Heterodontus francisci. The sequence goes on from NC_090373.1 coordinate 128,201,361, forward strand.
CGTCACCAAGGCCCTGCATAATTGCAGCAAGACATCCCTGCTTCTGTACTCGAATCCTCTCGCTATGAAGGCCAACATACTATTTGCCTTTTTTACCGTCTGTTGCACCTGCATGCTTTTTGCGAGGAGCAGCCTTGATAGAACGGGGTGCGGAGCGGACTTTCAGCTGAGCGGTCAATTTCAGTAAGTTACAAGTTAATCCCTTTTTTGTTTCGGAGGACCGGGGACTGCTGGGTAGGGGAAAACTATTTATTTATTTGGGCAGTTTTAAAATCTTTGTCTTTTGCGAGGAGCAGCCTTGATAGAACGGGGTGCGGAGCGGACTTTCAGCTGAGCGGTCAATTTCAGTAAGTTACAAGTTAATCCCTTTTTTGTTTCGGAGGACCGGGGACTGCTGGGTAGGGGAAAACTATTTATTTGGGCAGTTTTAAAATCTTTGTCTTTTGCGAGGAGCAGCCTTGATAGAACGGGGTGCGGAGCGGACTTTCAGCTGAGCGGTCAATTTCAGTAAGTTACAAGTTAATCCCTTTTTTGTTTCGGAGGACCGGGGACTGCTGGGTAGGGGAAAACTATTTATTTGGGCAGTTTTAAAATCTTTGTCTTTTGCGAGGAGCAGCCTTGATAGAACGGGGTGCGGAGCGGACTTTCAGCTGAGCGGTCAATTTCAGTAAGTTACAAGTTAATCCCTTTTTTGTTTCGGAGGACCGGGGACTGCTGGGTAGGGGAAAACTATTTATTTGGGCAGTGGCAGTACCCGAGACACTACACGTGTAGTGTCTCCCACCCACCCTCCTCCTCTAACCAAAAAAAAAAGGACTCTAGGGTGTTGATAAGGTAAGCTTTTTATTTAAAACTTCAGTCCGTCGGATTGCTAAGCGAACAAGTTTTGACTTTTTTTTTCGTTTGGTTTTTCAGTAGATTTATTGGGAATCTAGAATAGTGGGAATGGAGGTAAAGGCAGTTGTATGTTCCTCCTGCAGAATGTGGGAGGTAGGGGTCGCCAAGAGTGTCCCTGCTGACTGCATCTGCGGGAAGTGCACCCAACTCCAGCTCCTCGCAGACCGCGTTAGGGAACTGGAGCTGGAGCTGGATGAACTTCGGATCATTCGGGAGGCGGAGGGGATTATTGACAGGAGTTATAGGGAGGCAGTCACACCTCAGGTAAAAGAAGTAGGTAGATGGGTTACCGTCAGGGGAAGGAAAGGGAACCAGCAGGCAGTGCAGGGATCCCCTGTGGCCGTTTCCCTCAACAACAGGTATACCGTTTTGGATACTGTTGGGGGGGACGACTTACCAGGGGTAAGCAATGGGGTACAGGTCTCTGGCACAGAGTCTGTCCCTGTTGCTCAGAAGGGAAAAGGGAAGAGGAGCAGAGCATTAGTCATTGGGGACTCCATAGTTAGGGGAACAGATAGGAGGTTCTGTGGGAACGAGAGAGACTCACGGTTGGTGTGTTGCCTCCCAGGTGCCAGGGTACGTGATGTCTCCGATCGTGTTTTTGGGATCCTTAAGGGGGAGGGGGAGCACCCCCAAGTCGTGGTCCACATAGGCACAAACGACATAGGTAGGAAGAGAGATGGGGATTTAAGGCAGAAATTCAGGGAGCTAGGGTGGAAGCTTAGAGCGAGAACAACCAGAGTTGTTATCTCTGGGTTGTTGCCTGTGCCACGTGCTAGCGAAGAGAGGAATAGGGAGAGAGAGGAGTTGAACACGTGGCTGCAGGGATGGTGTAGGAGGGAGGGTTTTGGTTTCCTGGATAATTGGGGCTCTTTCTGGGGTAGGTGGGACCTCTACAAACAGGATGGTCTTCACCTGAACCAGAGGGGTACCAATATCCTGGGGGGGAGATTTGTTAGTGCTCTTCGGGGGGGTTTAAACTAAATCAGCAGGGGAATGGGAACCTAAATTGCAGTGCCAGTGTACAGGTTGTTGAGAGTAGTGAGGTAGGGGATAAGGTTACAGGGACGCAAGAGGGCACTGGCAAGCAAGAACTTGGTTTAAAGTGTGTCTACTTCAACGCCAGGAGCATCCGGAATAAGGTGGGTGAGCTTGCAGCATGGGTTGGTACCTGGGATCCTGATGTTGTGGCCATTTCGGAGACATGGGTAGAGCAGGGGCAGGAATGGATGTTGCAGGTTCCGGGATTTAGATGTTTCAGAAAGAACAGAGAAGAGGGTAAAAGAGGGGGGGGTGTGGCATTGTTAATCAAGGAAAGTATTACAGCGGCAGAAAGGACGTTTGAGGACTCGTCTACTGAGGTAGTATGGGCCGAGGTTAGAAACAGGAGAGGAGAGGTCACCCTGTTGGGAGTTTTCTATAGACCTCCGAATAGTTCCAGAGATGTAGAGGAAAGGATAGCGAAGATGATTCTCGACAGGAGCGAGAGTAACAGGGTAGTGGTTATGGGGGACTTTAACTTTCCAAATATTGACTGGAAATACTATAGTTCGAGTACTTTAGATGGGTCTGTTTTTGTCCAGTGTGTGCAGGAGGGTTTTCTGACACAGTATGTGGACAGGCCAACCAGGGGCGATGCCACATTGGATTTGGTACTGGGTAATGAACCCGGCCAGGTGTTCGATTTAGATGTAGGTGAGCACTTTGGCGATAGTGATCACAATTCGGTTAGGTTTACCTTAGCGATGGGCAGGGACAGGTATATACCGCAGGGCAAGAATTATAGCTGGGGGAAAGGAAATTATGACGCGATTAGGCAAGATTTAGGATGTGTAGGATGGGGAAGGAAACTGCAGGGGATGGGCACAAACGAAATGTGGAGCTTATTCAAGGAGCAGCTAATGCGTGTCCTTGATAAGTATGTACCTGTCAGGCAGGGAGGAAGTTGTCGAGCAAGGGAGCCGTGGTTTACTCAAGAAGTTGAAGCGCTTGTCAAGAGGAAGAGGGCGGCTTATGTTAGGATGAGACGTGAAGGCTCAGTTAGGGCGCTTGAGAGTTACAAGCTAGCCAGGAAGGATCTAAAGGGAGGGCTAAGAAGAGCAAGGAGAGGACACGAGAAGTCATTGGCGGATAGGATCAAAGAAAACCCTAAGGCTTTCTATAGGTATATCAGGAATAAACGAATGATAAGAGTTAGAACAGGGCCAATCAAGGATAGTAGTGGGAAGTTGTGTGCGGAATCAGAGGAGATAGGGGAAGCGTTAAATGAATATTTTTCGTCAGTATTTACAGTAGAGAAAGAAAATGTTGCCGAGGAGATTACTGAGATACAGACTACTAGGCTAGATGGGATTGAGATTCACAAGGAGGAGGTGTTAGCAATTTTGGAAAGAGTGAAAATAGATAAGTCCCCTGGGCCAGATGGGATTTATCCTAGGATTCTCTGGGAAGCCAGGGAGGAGATTGCAGAGCCGTTGTTGTTGATCTTTAAGTCGTCATTGTCGACAGGAGTAGTGCCGGAGGACTGGAGGATAGCAAATGTTGTCCCCTTGTTCAAGAAGGGGAGTAGAGACAGCCCTGGTAATTATAGACCTGTGAGCCTTACTTCGGTTGTGGGTAAAATGTTGGAAAAGGTTATAAGAGACAGGATTTATAATCATCTTGAAAAGAACAAGTTCATTTGCGATAGTCAGCACGGTTTTGTGAAAGGTAGGTCGTGCCTCACAAACCTTATTGAGTTTTTCGAGAAGGTGACCAAACAGGTGGATGAGGGTAAAGCAGTGGATGTGGTGTATATGGATTTCAGTAAGGCGTTTGATAAGGTTCCCCACGGTAGGCTATTGCAGAAAATACGCAAGTATGGGGTTGAAGGTGATTTAGAGCTTTGGATCAGAAATTGGCTAGCTGAAAGAAGACAGAGGGTGGTGGTTGATGGCAAATGTTCATCCTGGAGTTTAGTTACTAGTGGTGTACCGCAAGGTTCTGTTTTGGGGCCACTGCTGTTTGTCATTTTTATAAACGACCTGGATGAGGGTGTAGAAGGGTGGGTTAGTAAATTTGCGGATGACACGAAGGTCGGTGGAGTTGTGGATAGTGTCGAAGGGTGTTGTAGGGTACAGAGGGACATAGATAGGCTGCAGAGCTGGGCTGAGAGATGGCAAATGGAGTTTAATGCGGAAAAGTGTGAGGTGATTCACTTTGGAAGGAGTAACAGGAATGCAGAGTACTGGGCTAATGGGAAGATTCTTGGTAGTGTAGATGAGCAGAGAGATCTTGGTATCCAGGTACATAAATCCCTGAAAGTTGCTACCCAGGTTAATAGGGCTGTTAAGAAGGCATATGGTGTGTTAGCCTTTATTAGTAGGGGGATCGAGTTTCAGAGCCACGGGGTCATGATGCAGCTGTACAAAACTCTGGTGAGGCCGCACCTGGAGTATTGCGTGCAGTTCTGGTCACCGCATTATAGGAAGGATGTGGAAGCTTTGGAAAGGGTGCAGAGGAGATTTACTAGGATGTTGCCTGGTATGGAAGGAAGGTCTTACGAGGAAAGGCTGAGGGACTTGGGGTTGTTTTCGTTAGAGAGAAGGAGGAGGAGAGGTGACTTAATAGAGACATATAAGATAATCAGAGGGTTAGATAGGGTGGATAGTGAGAGTCTTTTTCCTCGGATGAGGATGGCAAACACGAGGGGACATAGCTTTAAGTTGAGGGGTGAAAGATATAGGACAGATGTCAGAGGTAGTTTCTTTACGCAGAGAGTAGTAGGGGCGTGGAACGCCCTGCCTGCAACAGTAGTAGACTCGCCAACTTTAAGGGCATTTAAGTGGTCATTGGATAGACATATGGATGTAAATGGAATAGTGTAGGTCAGATGATCGGCGCAACATCGAAGGCCGAAGGGCCTGTACTGCGCTGTAATATTCTAATTCTAATTCTAATTACCTTCAGCGACTGGTATACGAGAACACCCAGGTCTTGCTGCATATTCCCCTCTCTCAGTTTATAGCCAAGTTCCAAGTCCCATTCTAGAGACTCAAGCACAAAATATGGGAGATATTCCATTGTAATGCTAATGTACAACCCCTGAGGCTGTGGTTGGCTGTAAAATATATCTACAAGCTACAATGTTAATGCATCAGCTAAATTTATTTAATAGCACTGTTTGTGACTTCACCACCTTTTTGTCTTTTTAAATGGCTTTCAGAACACAGTACAGGCAAACTGGAGGTGGGGGGCGCACAGAGAGAGAGAGTGAAAGAGGGACAGAACGAGCATAGTAAGATCACAAGCCGCTGTGGGTAGTTTCACAAAAGTTGAACAATAGCCACTAACAAGAACATGTGATAGAGCAGGGCTAGCTGGGGAGCAAGGTGAGCCATAACCTCATTGAAATGCTGTAAAAATGGAGGACCAGTATCTTGGCTGAAGGCTGGGATAACGAGTGCTTCACAGGGACTATTAGCTATCAAGAATGCCATATATCTCCAGTGTTAAAATGTGCCCCTCTGTGTTGTCACAGCTGTAGCTAGTAACAGCCGCAACAGTCAAAATAAATGATGTCAGGGGGTCTGATATCAAAACCTGAACAAAAATGGACATTGTGTGCATGGCATTTCTTTAACTGGACAATAACATGATGGGTATAAGCCAATAATTAGTCTAGCAAAATTCAATGATTTTGCCTTATAGAAAGGGGCACAAAAGGGGGTCCAAATAGACAGAAGGTATAGAAGACCTCAGAGAGAATTCACAGAATTTGAGAGAGATTCAGAGGATGAGCCAGAGGATGCAGACACTTGATGCAGTGACTTATATGCAAGGGATAATGAGATAACATAACTCTCAATTATACCTTGTAAAGCACAGCTCAGGTACTGTAATGTATCAAGTCTTGCTTGTGCTGAATAAAGCTGCTGCCACCAATATGGGTCGACGTTGACTCATTAGATATTACAGTTTATCAAAACCTAACACTGAGGGAGTGCTGCACTGTCAGAAATGCCACCTTTCAAATGCCCCATCTTCCCTCTCAGGTGGATGAAAAAGGTCCCATGTCACCATTTGAAGAAGAGCTGGTGAGTTCTCCTTGGGGTTCTGTTTAATGTCTATCCCTCAACCAACATCAAAACCAGATTATCTGGTCATTATCTCATTGCTGCTTGTAAGAACTGGCTGTGCGCAAAGTGGCTGCCGCATTTCCTACATTACAACAGTAACTACACTTCAAAAGTACTTCTTTGGCTGTAAAGTGCTTTAGGCATCTTGAGATTGTGAAAGGTGCTATGTAAATGCAAGTCTTTCATTTCACAGAGAGAGGAAATAATACATTGAAGGGCATCAGCATGGGAGGGAAGCAGCAGAGATTGATAATAAACCCTGAGCTGGCAGTGACCTCTTTACTTACCCATGTCTAACATATTCTGTGGCCTCCATCAGAATTTCTCAGGGCTTTATCTTCATGCAGCATTAGTGGTCTGAAGTCTGAACCTCCTGTCTGTGGTCTTGTACTGCTGTCTTCTCCAGCAAGAAGAGTAAGATAAGTGAGAATGTTCTGATAATGACTTGCACGAATACACAAATATCACGATGCAGGCCATGGTAAGTGTGATGGTATTAGGTGGGCTGAATGTATTCAAGGATGTGAGTGAAGCTGGGGCCACCCTTTGGACTCATGGGCATTCATGCTAAGGTTTTAAGTGCAATAAAACAACGTGCAGGGGAGGTCATTGTAAATACAACACATGTTTAGTACACTGTAGTAATGGATGGTTATGATTGCTCTCCAACTTAACTGACCTGATCAGGTGGATACAAAAGATCCCATGGCATTACTTGAAGAGTGGGAATTTCTCATCATGCCATAGCCAGCATTCATCCTCACCAACAAACAGGGATTATCTGTCAACTCCTTAATTTGCTGTTCGTGGGGTTTCAGTGTATGTGAAAAATAGGTTCTTCCCAAGATGATTAGGGATCTGAGCAAGTGTCACCATGGACCCTAGCCCAAAGAAGCATATTCCATCAAACACTCCACTTGCACAGACCTTAGCACCCTGGAGAATGGAGATAGTGACTCTGAGGGAAGTATATATTCAGAAGGAATTTAATAAAGGAACACAAACCTTCCCTGAAATCCTTTTAGCTTCATTGGCAATGCCTTCTGCCAGGCCTCTCCCAATCCCAGTTGAACCAATAGGCTCACGGGAAAACAGCCCAGCTTCTGGTTTTCTCTCCCTCCTTCTGGAGAAGAGCTTCCCTTTTACTAAAGGCAGCAGCATCAACAGTACGGACAAGATTAGCATCTCAATATGTGAAGAGATCCAAGTTCAAACCCACGTCTTACTACTCTACAGTATAACAAGTCATTGTAGCAACATGCTGTCTTATCACACAGCACCACCTCCTTACCATTCATCCCTCATGCTGCAGATAACAGAATAAATCTCAGTGGAACAAAGGACTACTTTGATGATCATCTAAAGAAGCAGAGGTTGTTGGATGAGGAAATGTTCTTGAACTCAAAACAATCTGGAATTTCTGTATTTTCCAATGGCAACAGATTCTACAAGGCAGCAGATGAAAAAAACATTTCAAGCAATCAGCTGCTGCTAATGTATTTCTTTTTCCTTTCCACATATCTAGTTATTATAGTGCAGTACATAAGGGTAACCTTGACAACAGGGCTGTCCCTGACTGATTATCTATATAATTCCTTTCACTTGGCATTGCTGTCACTGTACTCCAAATCAAAGGGCCAATTTAACAAAATTGCCCTGCTGGCAGGCAAAGCTCTGCACCAGTAACGTAAAGTGAATAAGACAGAAGAACACCATAAAACAATCAGTAATTAATATACTGACCTCGGTTTGAAAGACTCAAGCACAATCTAATTCCTGCTGGCTTTCTACCATATTTTGCACATCTTGGATTACTAAACTAATTATACAGGATCCACCTATGCATTTTGAATTAACGTGTAATTCTGATTTGTTTATAATGTGGATAGAATTGAAACATTTTATCTCAAGAGAAATGCTACTTTTTTTGTTTGTAATGTTATTTGTCTTTATGTTGAAATTTGGTATCAAGCTCTTTGTCTAAAGGGTTTCTCTGAAAATTGATGACCTTTGAACTGGTTCCTCTACTCCCGAAAATGCGAATTCTGATAATACTTGAAACTTTAAGCTCTCTTATACTGAAAAAGTACAAAGACGGCAACCCCCACACCCACTGCCCCCATGACTGTACCTATCCTTATTATTCTTTCGAATTGCAGCTCTAAACCTTTTACAAAAATACTTTGAACTCATCTGAATAATGTGGCTGCCAAATGAGAACTGGGAAGCACTCTTAAAATGTCAGTGGCTTCTCAACACCATGGTTCCAATAATGTGGACCCTACACAACACAGCTGGGACTGGAGTTGAGGTCGGCGCTGTTCAGGTTTTCCAAATTCCCATGTGAGAAACAGCTGAGCTCAACCCAAAATGCAAGGTGAGCACAGTAAAATCACTTTATGGCACTTCAAGCTTGTAACTTCTGACACACTGGCATTTCAAGCATCAGCAGCCAGTCAAGGCTTGTTTGCTGTCTATCAAATGCTGGCAGCACTTTCTGGAATGGGGGGCCTGGGGAAGCACAAGGTGAAGCTGGCACAGGGATGAGCATGACGGGGCATAGGGAATGACCAAGCACCCAGAAAGTTTTTATATATATTTATTCGGGCCTCCTATTCAGTGACCATACCAAATGTACATTATGCAGCTGGAGCACTGCTTTGGAGCTCCGGTTGCACTATCAGGAGACCCTCTCATTTAACTTTTTCTCAGGGCCTTTATGAACATTATACCAGCTTCTACGCAGGTTCCCAGTATCCATTATGATAGCAAGTCACAATTTCACATGTAGGAAATGTTGGGCTCTTGAGAAACCTCAGGCTTCCCAGCCAAATATAGAGTACAGGCACCAAAACCCACCATCTCATTATTGGCTCCAAATGTTCAGTGGCTGTGTCAGCTGAAGCTAGCATGGACTTCTATTTAAAGACCATGGGGTTTGGGAGAACCATTACCTGATAGATCTCGCTAACAAACCCCTGTCTGTACCATTCTGTACCTCTAAAGGGATTGGGACATGTGAATTGTCTACTGGGTATCACAATTGCCAAATAAACAGATGTGTCAAATTCGGGTCGGGCCAGGTCGCTCTTCCGGGTCCGGCATTCGGGCTTGGGTCGGGTCAGGCTGGGTCGGACATACTCTATCACCACCTCCGGTACGTGGCTCCAATGTCAATGTACTTTTGGACTTGAAAGGTTGTTTAGTTACAGTTTTTTTAAGCTTGTGCAGATAAGCAACAAAGTGAAAAACGGAAGCTAGGTTAACAGATGGTCGGGTCGGGTTGGGTGTGGGGAGAAAATGAAAGGACTCAGGCCAGGTCGGGCTCAGGTCAGATGTGATTCTGTCAGGCTCGGGTCGGGTTTCATTTGCAGACCCAAGCCGGCCTTTAGGGGAGTGATCACAAGAACATCACAGAAAAGTAGTCCAGCCAACAGCTATGAAAAGAAGCCCAGCAAAAACCAAGGAAGGAGCCCTGCTGCGAATTCTATACTTCGACTGGTACAGCTGAGAACTGGAAGTGATGACCACCTCCAGTCTGAAGTCTTAACCTCCAGAAATCTACAAACACCTAGGCCTACAACTTTTAAAGAAACTGTCCTCTGCAAAGATTCAGCAGGTTTACCATGAACCCCAAACACCTAACTCACTTCAAACCACTTACCACTTTTCTCTCTATGTATCTACCTATTCACGTGTGTGTGCGTGTGTGTGAGAGAGAGTGAATGCATGTGTAGGTGCAGTTGTGACCATTTCGGGAATGAATATTATTCAATAAATAGTTAATCTTCTGTTTTAAACCTACAAGAAAACCTGTCACCACTGTCTGTTTATTTGGCAAGTAAAATACTCAGGGCCGAACTCATCATTTTAAACAAAATACAATTGCGGGTAGTTGGGAAGTGAACCGTGGGAACCACCCACACGTCTTACCACGTGGCCGCAACAAGGATAAATTTATTTAACAGAAACGAACAGGAGCTACATAAGATTCTCTGGGGAGAATTATTAGCTACATTTTCCTCTATTCATCACCTAGAGAAAAGAACCAGACCTGAGTAGAGGGAACAATGAATTCAAGCAAGAGACCTAATCCTCATGTAAGAAATAGCAATCTGCCATGTGAGACTGCCATTAAAATTGCCAAGGTTGTTAGGCCTCCCTAATACCAAGGGAGGTGGTACAGTAGTTTGCAAGGACAGGAGGTTGAGGATGTTTCTTTTATTAGCAAGGTAGCATGGTGATGGCAGTTTTGAGGAAGAAGAGGTCAGTCGCTGAGAAGAGGGAACCATTTACGACCGCAGATAACATTGTAAACACTGTGGCATAGAGTGGTAAAGCATGTAGCATCAATTTTCCTCTGTTATCCTGCTCTAAATTGGATTAGAAAATCAAGCAGCGAGGTCAACCAATACCTCCCTGCCTGAGTTTAATCTCCCTTCCCCTACTCCTTTAGGACTAATGTTGGCAGCTTACAATTTTTTAAGGAGGGAGTTCCAGGATTTTGACCCTGGATAAAGTGTGATGGCCTAATTGTAATCTCCTCTCCCTCCAGTGTGCTCCAATGTCTCACCTGTTGAAGGCCTTGATCTTGGCAAAGGCTTAAAGTATAAAATTTGCTGTGATCTTTGGGACTCTTTTGCTCCTCGAAGAAGCCTCCTGACTACTCTAGTGCTGCAGCAGCATCAGAATTTGTCACCTTTGCAGCAGTAGGCTCCCGTTTGCTGGTGGAATCCAGCTGTGAAGCCACTCTGTATGCATCATGACGCCTGATTCAAGAAAATATAACAAGGTTATAGGGCCGTGGTGGCAGGTAGAAATCCCATCCTGATCATCCTGGGGCAAGAATTGAAGCATCTAGACCCCATATAATGAATTCTCAGTTTCAACTTGCCCAAGAAGAAGGGTTGCTGAACAAATATGAGGAATATTATCAAGGAGAGAGAGGCAAGCACCAACTCACATCATCAGAAACCTTGGGTATGTTGGTAGCATTGGAAAGGACTGAATGAGATGGGAGAAAATAACAAATTGCATGTAAAGAATATCTGTAATGCAATAAACATCCCTAGACTCTTCATAAAGGGAAAACAGATGTAAAATAGTAGTAGCTGTTAGAAGAAATGAATTAGCATAATCTAAAAAATGATTTTGAGGAGATTTTTAAAAGATGGAAAGAAATAGCAAGACAGAATTTAAGGAGGGGTTTGAGGCATCAAGAGCAAGCTAGCTGAGATAGCCGAAAGCTTCGCCACCAGTGATGGAGCAGGGGATTCACATAGGTCACTTCTGTAGAGCCAGGGTGGGGCAAGAACATAAGGGATTTGTGATCAAGGACTAAGATTTTGAATTCTTTGCATTTCAGGTACAGCTAGACAATGGAGTTTCGAAAGACAGGAATAGTGGGCGACAGAGTTTAGGGCAGCATGTGCTTTGAGCAACTTGGGAGTTTTTACAGGTTGGAATTCTAGAGGTCGATGAGGAGGGTGCTGGAGAAATAGAGTCTGGGGTAACAAAAGCATGGCTATGGCTTTCAGCAGGACTCAACAAACATGGAATGCCTTATCTTCTTGCCTTTCCATTCCATGTTTTTAAAACCTACTCCCTAAATTACATAATCTTCTATTACACTCTTTTCAACCTTGGCAGTGTCATGATCTTGGCCCTTCACCTTACTTTCTCAATGAAAAGGTCATTAGCGCCACTGAAGAGGGATGGATATCTAGATTGCTGGTTTCTATGAGGCTGCTGCAAAGGTGGCATTTTCGGGCAGGTAACAAATATATATGGTGCCTTATTTTTTTCAGATAATGAAGGGTATTTTGATCCATGTTTAAGTAGAGCTCTACGCATCCACTTAACTATAAATGTGTAGAAATTTGCCTTGACACACTGGTCCTAAAAATGGTGTCCTACGTAGTGCAGTATAACTGGGGCATTCAGCTATGAATCACAAAATACCTGGTACACATCCACTGGCTGGTGTGCATTATTTAGATATTGTAAACATCTATCTATGCATTCATACTACTTTAGTTAGGAACTTCCGCTCCTTTAAATTAAAATGTAATGCAGAATAAATTCAACTACAAAATGAAGACTTTGTTTTTAAATGTACGAGAATACATGGCAATTTTTAAAATAATTCTTCTCCAATATTTCTCACTTCTGCTGCTACTTTGCATGGCCAAATGTTGTGCTAATATAAAAGCTATAGTTGTAACTGCCAACAGCAGACTAATGCCAGGTGCTAGGCAACAAAAGTAGCTCTGGGATTTTAGGTCCAAGGGTTACATTTGAAATACTGAAACTGACAATTCAAATAGACATCGGGTGCCTCTTCCATCCACTATCTTAAGATAGTGTAGGAGGCCAGCAAGAGAAAGATCAACTCCTGAAATATGCCATGAAATGTCTTTAACTGTGCTGGTTTGGAAAAGCTCAAGCAGGCAACATTATACATATAGTGACCAGTAATAATACAGTAGCAGAAATTTTAGCAACCTGGTATGGCAAGTCTGCCATTCGAAGATACGTTTCCATCTTCAAGCAAAAAGGAGACAGACTAGGTACCTCACACTCAGGTCGTGAGAATTGATGCAGAATTATTGCATCCTTTGAATCAAGTTTTTGCTCCTTTCTGAAAGAAAAAAACACAAGTTACTTTCCGAAAGAACACTGGTGTTAACATTACAATACATCTACTGATAAATTATTAATTATCAAAGTGTCTGATGAAGGCAGCCCTCTGTTTAATGGAGAACTAAGATCAGAGGTGAAGAAGGCCTGGAGATCAGCTTGGCTACTGAACCCTATCTCCTCACTACCACTCGCATATGGTGGGGCAGTGAAGGGGCGCTGGCAGCATTATTTGCAGAGGCAGAGGAAGAATAATCCAGATTAATGTGGGAAGCAATGGTAATGTGAGAAATTAACAGAAGTTGTCCAGGCAATAAACACTTTTTATATGGGTCACATCCACCGGACTAATCTGCTTCTGACAAAGAAGGTTAGACTTTTTTTCATCTGCTTGGGCACTACACTGACAGTAATGGGGGCATAAATCACAGGCATCCTGACACCTTATGTCATTTGCGTATGCACACTGGTAAAGGGTGGGTGGAGAGCAATAATTCTGCATCAATTCGTTAATGCAGTGGTTAGATCCTGGACTAGTAGTCCAGAGGCCTGAACTAAGCTAGAATGGAAGGTACTACTGTTGTACCCACCATACTTGCTCTATTCCATGACTTGGCTTCCTGTGGCACAGAAAGTACTTGAAAGGTTTGAATGAAGGCCCTTAGATCTTTCAAAAAACTCAGTTAAGGAGAATTTATTTTTTTCTGGAAGAGCCAACTGGCTCAACTATAACAACCCAATATTAAAGAGGTTTAAAGAATGGCAAATCTAGAATTTATATGTTAATCAGCATTTAGATTATTTGAACAATTTCATTACAAAAATCAGCTTTGATTATGCAAATATTTGCAAACGAGGAATGCTCTAATTGTGTTGGACTGATATGTCTGAGTTCCATATTCTGTCAGATATTTGATGTTAAGGAACAACAATCTCCTTTGTAAACTGTATGAAATTTGGAAAGGGGCTTCTAATTTGGTATTGTCTTAGTAACTCAGCCAAAAATTGCAGGACATATTCCTGTGTTTTGATATTACCTTATATAAGTTTTGTAGAAAGCTAAATTCTGCCGTTATGCTCATCCATTCCATTCACATCAGCATGACTGCTCCTAGAATTGTTCAACTGTTTTCTATCTTTGTACTTCCCGACATTATACCAGTGACTACACTTCAAAAAGTACTTCATTGGCTGTGAAGTGCTTTTGATACCCTGAGCTTGTGAAAGGTGCTATATAAATGCGAGCTCTTTCTTTGACAATGATGACAATAAAAGTATCAATTATTATCCACACAGCAAGCAATGCAGCTCCCATACAAAATACATTTGTTTACAATTTTTAATTTTAACAGTCTTGCAAAATTACTTTTAAAACCATAAATGTTAGCAAGATTAAATATTGTTGGTTTTACTTCAACAAATTTGAAACATGCGTAATGTGAATGAAATGACATGTATATGCTTCCTGATAGAAGTTATGTAATTGCTATAGAGCAGTCTATTCAAAATATCTGACCTCCACAGCTCAATAATGATTCATAAGACTTGAATCAAATGACTTTCTTTCATTGTTCAATTTGCTTTTGAGAAAACTCTATTTATAGTTTGCCAATGATTTCAATTAAAATTGCTTTTTTTTTACTTTTAAAAATGTTTTTAAACTGAATTTGGGACACCAAAAGTGTAGATTACTTTCACGGCTGTTTATAAATGTATTTTTCTACTTCCAGCACTAGGAAAGTAAAACAGAACATCAAGAAAGAAAAAGCATGAGAACTTTTTTTGTAACGGCAATTGTTTTGTTAAATACTTGTGCCACTTTTTTTAGGTAGTATAGAACCCCGACTGGTTACCCTTGGTGATGACAGGTCTACAGTTGGTTTGACGATAGTGTGTATATGGAGTCTCTGGTAACAAAAAGACCCAATCTCCCAATGCACAGGCACATGTAAAAGCACTGGCAGCTCCTTCTGTGGAGGTTAGGGATCAGACAGGAACCGACCCTTCATCTCGCAGCAAACTATGTTAAGCTGTGCGTTTATGAGATATGTATTTGACATTTAACTAATTCTTGTGACCTATAAAGAAACTAGGCGCAAGAATAGATGACTGAGTCTGCGTATACATGTGTTTTATATATTATCTATACACACAGCAACACACGTGCACGCATTAGACTTTTACGTGTAGTTAAATTATTCGGTTATGAAATCTTGAAAAAGATTGATTCTGCTAATGAAGTAAATCGGTTCCAGAGACTTAAAGCTAGATCAAATCAAGAGAGTCTGTTAACACGCAGTGAAATATGTTAGCAAATGTTTAATTTCCATTACGGATTTTTAAAGCGTCTGTATTAATGATTACAGAGCAAACTAAATCGTATTAAAACATTGATATTTGCATTTAAGGAATGCCTACATTAATAAAAACTCGGCGCCCGTGCCTGACCTGATTTATATCAACCGATGATAAGCAGACACTAGCTGGCCTAGTTTCAATGTGAAACCATCCTTAATTAACAAAATTTACGTTTCCAATGGTTGTTTTTCTTTTTCTTCATTTCAATTTATTTTCATTTTGAAGGATTTGCAATTCGTTCTGCACGATCCCAGCCTCCTGACTCTAGGGCAATACCACTTGTCCATTCCAGTTAGCTGCCCTTGTGCCCAGCCTGTGGTTTAAGTACCAAAGAATGGACGGGTGAGCTGTTACCTGATCGCTAGTAATTCATGTAAAAGATATGCAGCAGCTGCCAGCAGGGCTCCCCCGGTCAAACACAGCGTTTTCTTCCACCATGACTCTGCTCCCAGCCCTGACATGATGTTACAGTAATCCTGCAAAGGAAAAGTGATTATGTATCCATAAAAGGAATAGTGATCGTCAGAACCGCACAGTCCCAGGGAAAAGCTTTGATTCCTGCTCAGATCAACCACGCATGATCTGGACGATGCAAAACCAACACCCCAGTACATTCTTCGATATTCCGCTGGATCGTCCCTGAGTGACTGCGCTGTTTAACTATGAAATTATTGCAGATGATCGGGGAATTGTAAAGATGTCATGCCGATATATGTTGCAGAAGAAGCAAACATATGAACGCAGCTTATGTATCTGTGCAAAGCACACAGCATTTTGGTACTGCTCCTGCTGCCTGTCTTTGTCTTCCTGTATTTTTTTCCCTTCTTCCAGCTACTCAGTGATGTCATTGCATGTCCTATTAATTCTCCAGAGACATAAATTGCATTAGCACCTAAATCATATATTAACCTGAAAATTCCAATCCTCACAACAGTGCAGCCCGTTCATTTATAATAGAATAGTTTCAGAATGTCATATTTACAGTCGTTTGTAGATCTTTACCTGATGTTGAGTACATGAGCTGTTCTTTATTCTTTCATGGATGTGGGCATTGCTGGCTAAGCCAGCATTTATTGCCCATCTTGAATTACCCTTGAGAAGATTGTGGTGAGCCGCCTTCTTGAACCGCTGCAGTCCATATGGTGCAGGTACACCTACAGTACTATTAGGGAGCGAGTTCCAGGATTTTGACCCAGTGACAATGAAGGAGCAGCGATATATTTATAAGTGAGGCTGCTGTGTAAGTTGGAGGGTGTCCTCATGCATCTGCTGCCCTTTGTGTTCTAGGCAGTAGAGGTTGCAGGATTGGAAGGTGATGTTGAAGAAGATTTGTTGAATTGCTGCAGTGCATCTTGTAGATGGTACACCCTGCTGCCACTGTGCGTCGGTGGTGAAGGGAGTGAATATTCGAGGTGGCCGATCAAGCGGGCTGTTTTGACCTGAATGATGTCGAGTTTCTTGAGTGTTGCGGAAGTCACACTCATCCAGACAAGTGGAGAGTATTCTATCACACTCCTGACTTGTGCCTTGTAGATGGCGGACAGGGAGTCAAGAGGTGGGTTACTCACCGTAGAATTCCCAGCCTCTGACCTGCTCTTGTAGCCACAGTATTTATGTGGCTCTTCCAGTTAAGTTTCTGATAAATGGTAACCCCCAGGATGTTGATGGTGGTGGATTCAGCAATGTTGTTGAATGTCAATGGGAGGTGGTTACACTCTCTCTTGTTGGAGATGGTCATTGCCTGGTACTTCTGCGATATGAATGTTACTTACCGTTTATCAGCCCAAGCCTGAATGTTGTCCAGGTCTCGCTGCATACAGTCACAAACTGCATCAGTATCTGAGGAGTTGTGAATGGAACTGAGCACTGTGCGATCATGAGGTAGCAACCCCTTTTCTGGCCTTATGATGGAGGGAAGGACAACTGAACCTTTGACAAGGTCCCGCATGGTAGGCTGGCCCAGAAGGTTCAAACACATGGGATCCAGGGTGAGCTAGCAAATTGGATACAAAATTGGCTGGTGATAGGAGGCAGAGGGTGGTAGTGGAGGGTTGTTTTTCAGATTGGAGGCTGGTGACCAGTGGTGTGCCGCAGGGATCGGTGCTGGGCCCTCTGTTGTTTGTCATATATATTAATGACTTGGATGTGAATGTAGGGGGCATGATTAGTCAATTTGCAGATGACACCAAAATTGGTGATATAGTGGACAGTGAAGAAGGTTGTCTAGGGTTACAACAGGATATAGATAAACTGGGAAAGTGGGCAAGGGAGTGACAAATGGAATTTAACACAGACAAGTGTGAAGTGATGCATTTTGGGAAGTTAAACCAGGGCAGGACATATACAGTGAATGGCAGGGCCCTGGGGAGTGTTGCTGAGCAGAGAGACCTTGGGGTGCAAGTACATAGTTCCCTGAAAGTGGCAACACAGATAGACAGGGTGGTGAAGAAGGCATATGGCATGCTTGCCTTCATCGGCCGAGGCCTTGAGTACAAGAGTTGGGATGTCATGTTACAGTTGTACATAACGTTGGTTAGGCCGCATTTGGAGTACCTTGTGCAGTTCTGGTCGCCGCACTACAGGAAAGATGTGATTAAGCTGGAGAGGGTGCAGAAAAGATTCACAAGGATGTATAGATAGGCATTATGGTCTGCATGGACGCGGTGGGCCTAAGGGCCTGTTTCTATGCAGTACAACTTTATGATTCTATGACTCTATGAAGATGCTTGAGCCTAGGACAATGCTATGAGGAACTCCTGTAGCAATGTCCTGGGCCTGAGATGATTGGCCTTCAACAACGACAACTATCTTCCTTTGTGCTCAGTATGACTCCAACCAGTGGCAAGCTTTCCCCCTGATTCCCAAAGACTTCAATGTTACTGAGGTTCCCTGATGCCACACTCAGTCAAATGCTGCCTTGATATCAAGGGCAGTCACTCCCACCTCATTTCTGGAAGTCAGCTCTTTTGTCCATGTTTGGACTAAGGCTGAATTGCAGTTCGGAGCCAAGTAGCCCTGGCAAAACATGGCTTATTTGTGCATCAGAGGTTTCTCACTATCTATATGTATGCCAGCTTTTATAATGCAAATATTAATTACAGTTGAGGGGTGACAGGGCCAATGGTTACTTCACATAAGTATATTGTCTGATGCTGATTCAGATGACCAGAGAATCTTACAGCAGAGTGGGCAAATATTCGGCCCATTGTGCCTGTGCCAGCTCTTTGAAGGAGCTATCCAATTAACTAATTACCAATTACCCTAATTAACTAATTAATTAATAAGTAGAGGAGTAACTAAACCGGAGGGAGGAGATTACTGTATTTAGCATTTAATATTTATAGTAGAAATCTAGAGCTAGAGACCATGTAGTTAATTGTAACTTAATTTAGTAAGGATTTAATAAGTACTTATTTTAAATTAATTTATTAATTAGTGCTAGAAATATCAGTTAGAGGGGTAAAGTGCTTCACCTTTGAGATGTGGGAGGTCCGTGACGCTTCCAGTGTTCCGGACCACTACATCTGCAGGAAGTGTACCCAGTTGCAGCTCCTCACAGACCACATGGATCAGTTGGAGCAGCAATTGGATGCACTTAGGAGCTTGCAGGTGGCGGAAAGCATCGTAGACAGGAGTTTTAGAGATGTGGTTACACCCAAGGTGCAGGCAGATAGATGGGTGACCGCTAGAAGGGGCAGGCAGTCAGTGCAGGAATCCCCTGTGGCTGTCCGCCTCTCTAACAAGTATACCGTTTTGGATACTGTTGGGGGGATGGCCTATCAGGGGAAAACAAAAGAAGCAGCCAGAGCAGTGGCACCACGGCTGGCTCTGTTGTTCAGCAGGGAGGGACAAAGCACAGAAGAGCAATAGTTATAGAGGACTCTATAGTCAGGGGTACAGATAGGCACTTCTGTGGATGTGAAAGAGACTCCAGGATGGTATGTTGCCTTCCTGGTGCCAGGGTCGAGGATGTCTCTGAACGGGCAGAGGGCATTCTGAAGGGGGAGGGTGAACAGCCAGAGGTTGTGGGACACATTGATACTAACGACATAGGCAGGAAGAGTGACCAAGTCCTGCAGAGGGAGTTCAGGGAGTTAGGTAGTAAGTTAAAAGACAGGACCTCTAGGGTTGTAATCTCAGGATTACTCCCTGTGTCATGTGCCAGTGAGGCTAGAAATGGGAAGATAGTGCAGCCAAACACGTGGCTAAACAGCTGGTGTAGGAGGGAGGGTTTCAGATATCTGGATCATTGGGATCTCTTCTGGGACAAGTGGGACCTGTACAAGAAGGACGGGTTGCATCTAAACTGGAGGGGCACAAATATCCTGGCTGCGAGGTTTGCTAGCATCACTCAGGAGGGTTTAAACTAGTGTGGCAGAGGGGTGGGAACCAGAGCAGTAGGTCAGCAGGTGAAATAACTGAGGGGGATCTAGTGAATAAGGCCAGTAAGACTGAGAGGAAGAGCAGGCAGGGAGATGTTGCTGAGCACAGCGGGACTGGTGGTCTGAAGTGCATTTGTTTCAATGTGAGAAGTATAACAGGTAAGGCAGATGAACTTAGAGTTTGGATTAGTACTTGGAACTATGATGTTGTTGTTATTACAGAGACTTGGTTGAGGGAAGGACAGGATTGGCAGCTAAACGTTCCAGGATTTAGATGCTTCAGGCGGGATAGACGGGGATGTAAAAGGGGTGGGGGAGTTGCATTACTGGTTAAGGAGAATATCACAGCTGTACTGCGGGAGGACACCTCGGAGGGGTCGTGCAGCGGGGCAATATGGGTAGAGCTCAGGAATAGGAAGGGTGCAGTCACGATGTTGGGGGTTTACTACAGGCCTCCCAACAGCCAGCGGGAGATAGAGGAGCAGATATGTAGTCAGATTTTGGAAAGATGTAAAGGCAACAGGGTTGTAGTGGTGGGTGATTTTAACTTCCCCTATATTGACTGGGACTCACTTAGTGCTAGGGGCTTGGATGGGGCAGAATTTGTAAGGAGCATCCAGAAGGGCTTCTTGAAACAATATGTAGATAGTCCAACTAGGGAAGGGGCCGTACTGGACCTGGTATTGGGGAATGAGCCGGGCCAGGTGGTCAAAGTTTCAGTAGGGGAGCATTTCGGGAACAGTGACCATAATTCCGTAAGTTTTAAGGTACTTGTGGATAAGGATAAGAGTAGTCCTCGGGTGAAGGTGCTAAATTGGGGGAAGGCTAATTATAACAATATTCAGCAGGAATTGAAGAATTTAGATTGGGGGCGGCTGTTTGAGGGTAAATCAACATCTGACATGTGGGAGTCTTTCAAATGTCAGTTGATTAGAATCCAGGACCAGCATGTTCCTGTGAGGAAGAAGGATAAGTTTGGCAAGTTTCGGGAACTTTGGATAACGAGGGATATTGTGAGCCAAATCAAAAAGAAAAAGGAAGCATTCGTAAGGGCTAGAAGGCTGGGAACAGACGAAGCCCTTGAGTAATATAAAGAAAGTAGGAAGGAACTTAAGCAAGGAGTCAGGTGGGCTAAAAGAGGTCATGAAATGTCATTGGCAAACAGGATTAAGGAGAATCCCAAGGCTTTTTATACGTATATTAAGAGCAAGAGGGTAGCCAGGGAAAGGGTTGGCCCACTCAAGGACCGAGGAGGGAATCTATGCGTGGAGCCAGAGGATATGGGCGAGGTACTAAATGAGTACTTTGCATCAGTATTCACCAAAGAGAAGGACTTGGTGGATGATGAGTCTAGGGAAGGGTGTGTGTAGATAGTCTGGGTCATGCCAATATCAAAAAGGAGGAGGTGTTGGGCATCTTGAAAAACATTAGGGTAGATAAGTCCCCAGGGCCTGATGGGATCTACCCCAGAATACTGAGGGAGGCAAGAAATTGCTGGGGCCTTGACAGAAATCTTTGTATCCTCATTGGCTACAGGTGAGGTCCCAGGGAACTGGAGAATAGCCAGTGTTGTCCCTTTGTTTAAGAATAAAGATTATCCAAGGATAATCCAGGAAATTACAGGCCGGTGAGCCTTAC
Organism: Heterodontus francisci; assembly: GCF_036365525.1. Lineage (NCBI taxonomy): Eukaryota > Metazoa > Chordata > Chondrichthyes > Heterodontiformes > Heterodontidae > Heterodontus > Heterodontus francisci. Next base: position 128,222,392 of record NC_090373.1, read on the forward strand.
GTCAGTGGTAGGGAAATTATTGGAGAGGACAGGATTTACTCCCATTTGAAAACAAATGGACTTATTAGCGAGAGGCAGCATGGTTTTGTGAAGGGGAGGTCATGTCTCACTAACTTGATCGCGTTTTTTGAGAAAGTGATGAAGATGATTGATGAAGGAAGGGCAGTGGATGTTGTCTATATGGACTTCAGTAAAGCCTTTGACAAGGTCCCTCATGGCAGACTGGTACAAAAGGTGACATCACACAGGATCAGAGGTGAGCTGGCAAAATGGATACAGAACTGGCTCGGTCATAGAAGACAGAGGGTAGCAGTGGAAGGGTGCTTTTCTGAATGGAGGGCTGTGACTAGTGGTGTTCCGCAGGGATCAGTGCTGGGACCTTTGCTGTTTGTAGTATATATAAATGATTTGGAGGAAAATGTAGCTGGTCTGATTAGTAAGTTTGCGGATGACACAAAGGTTGGTGGAGTTGCGGACAGTGATGAGGATTGTCAGAGGATACAGCAGGATATAGATCGGTTGGAGACTTGGGCGGAGAAATGGCAGATGGAGTTTAATCCGAACAAATGTGAGGTAATGCATTTTGGAAGGTCTAACACAGGTGGGAAGTATACAGTAAATGGCAGAACCCTTAGGAGTATTGACAGGCAGAGAGATCTGGGCGTACAGGTCCGCAGATCACTGAAAGTGGCAACGCACGTGGATAAGGTATTCAAGGAGGTATACGGCATGCTTGCCTTCATCGGTCGGGGCATTGAGTATAAAAATTGGCAAGTCATGCTGCAGCTGTACAGAACTTTAGTTAGGCCACACTTGGAATTTTGCGTGCAATTCTAGTCGCCACACTACCAGAAGGATAAGGAGGCTTTGGAGAGGGTACAGAAGAGGTTTACCAGGATGTTGCCTGGTCTGGAGGGTATTAGCTATGAGGAGAGGTTGGATAAACTTGGATAGTTTTCACTGGTACAATAGAGGTGGAGGGGCGACATGATGGAGGTTTACAAAGTTATGAGTGGCATGGACAGAGTGGATAGTCAGAAGCTTTTTCCCAGGGTGGAAGAGTCAGTTACTGGGGAACATAGGTTTAAGGTGCGAGGGGCAAAGTTTAGAGGGGTTGTGCGAGGTAAGTTCTTTACACAGAGGGTGGTGAGTGCCTGGAACTTGCTGTTGGGGGAGGTGGTGGAAGCAGGTACAATAGCGACGTTTAAGAGGCATCTTGACAAATACATGAATAGGATGGGAATAGAGGAATACGGTCCCCGGAAGTTGAGAAGGTTTTAGTTTAGACAGGCATCATGATCAGCGCAGGCTTGGAGGGCCGAATGGCCTGTTCCTGTGCTTTTTTTTATTCATTCATGGGATGTGGGCGTCACTGGCTATGCCAGCATTTATTGCCCATCCCTAATTGCCCTTGAGAAGGTGGTGGTGAGCTGCCTTCTTGAACCGCTGCAGTCCATGTGAGCTAGGTACTCCCACAGTGCTGTTGGGAAGGGAGTTTCAAGATTTTGACCCAGCGACAGTGAAGGAATGACGATAAGTCAGAATGGTGTGTGACTTGGACGGGAACTTGCAGGTGGTAATGTTCCCATGCTTCCGCTGCTCTTGTCCTTCGAGGTGGTAGAGGTCACGGGTTTGGAAGGTGCTGTCTAAGGAGCCTTGGTGCGTTGCTGCAGTGCATCTTGTAGATGGTACACACTGCTGCCACTGTGCGTCGGTGGTGGAGGGAGTGAATGTTTGTAGATGGTGTGCCAATCAAGCGTGCTGCTTTGTCCTGGATGGTGTCGATCTTCTTGAGTGTTGTTGGAGCTGCACCCATCCAGGCAAGTGGAGAGTATTCCATCACACTCCTGACTTGTGCCTTGTAGATGGTGGACAGGCTTTGGGGAGTCAGGAGGTGAGTTACTCACCGCAGGATTCCTAGCCTCTGACCTACTCTTGTAGCCATGGTATTTATATGGCTACTCCAGTTCAGTTTCTGGTCAATGGTAGCCCCTAAGATGTTGATAGTGGGGGATTCAGCGATGGATATTGCCATTGAATGTCAAGGGGAGATGGTTAGATTCTCTCTTGTTGGAGATGGTCATTGCCTGGCACTTGTGTGTCGCAAATGTTACTTGCCACTTATCAGCCCAAGCCTGGATATTGTCCAGGTCTTGCTGCATTTCTACACGGACTGCTTCAGTATTTGAGGAGTCGCAAATGGTGCTGAACATTGTGCAATCATCTGCGAACATCCCCACTTCTGACCTTATGATAGAAGGAAGATCATTGATGAAGCAGCTGAAGATGGTTGGGCCTAGGTGTACTGTTCTTTGTTCTTTGTTCTTTGATCTTTGTTCTTAGTCCCACTCTCCCCACAGTCTTGCAATTTTTTTAAATGATGAGCCATTTATATTTTACATTGATAATTGCCCCCTCAACAGTCTTTGTCATATAATTGTGAGTTAAATAGCCTATAAAAGGTCTCCTTCCTGATTGTTATCTAGGTAACAGTCATCTTGTGTATCTCCAGGGCATGAAGAGCTATGACAATAGTAGCCTTGATACCAGCACCAATTCTGGAAAGGTTAATAGGCAGAGGTGAGACAACAGCAGTTATGTTTGGAAAAAGCTGGTCACTAACCAAACACATTCTCACCATACTGAACAGTGGCCTCTAAATTAAAGCAATGGGTATGGAAAATCTACAAGCTCAAGCTACAAAAATGTCCAGTGCTGTAAGGTGAACAATGCTCAGTGATTCTTTATTGATGCTCAAGAACCACATTCCAAAGTTTATCCATCTCATTGATTTGGCTTACTGCTAGACCTAAACTGAGTGGGGTGGCACAGTGGTGCAGTGGTTAGTACTGCAGCCTCACAGCTCCAGCGACCCTGGTTTGGTTCTGGGTACTGCCTGTGCGGAGTTTGCAAGTTCTCTCTGTGACCGCGTGGGTTTTTGCCGGGTGCTCCGGTTTCCTCCCACAGCCAAAGACTTGCAGGTTGATAGGTAAATTAGCCATTGTAAATTGTCTCTAGTGTAGGTAGGTGGTAGGAGAATTGAGGGAAGGTGGGGATGTGGTAGGGAATATGGGATTAATGTAGGATTAGTATAAATAGGTGGTTGAAGCTCGGCATGGACTTAGTGGGCCGAAGGGCCTGTTTCAGTGCTGTATCTCTCTATGACAGTGTAAGAAGCTTTGTGCAAACCACATCGACTTAAATCCAGTGCCATGCAGGTTTTTTTCTTCATTGGAGGAGGTGGTGATGAGATAGAAGCATGGAGTGATGAGTAAATGGTGAAACAACAGGTTTCAATGATGGCATCAGGAAGTGTAGCTATGGGTCTGCATGTAGTCAGTCAGGGGCTCTGGTCTCTTAGTGCCGAATTTTTAAGATTGCAGGCCACCATCCCAGGTGACTGACCATCCCCATTTAAGGTTCCTACATCTCGACATACTTGTGACATTAAATAAAAAATGTGGTGTAAGCATTGCTGGCCTCTTATCAGCTAGGTCATTTAAATGTGATTGGTCAGCCATTGCAAAATAGGCAATAAAAACAGAACTGTACATTAGAGTCAGAGAGTCATTGAGTCATTATGGCACAGAAGGAGACCATTCATCTCATTGAGTCTATGCTGGCTCTCTGTATAGAAATTCAATCAATCCTATTCCCCCATTCTATTCCTGTAGCCCTGCAAGTTTATTTCCTTCAAGTCTTCATCCAGTTTCCTTTTAACATTATTGATCGTCTCCATTTCCATTACCCTCATAGGCAGCAAGTTCCAGGTCATTACCACTTACTACGTAAAACAGTTCTTCCTCACATCTCCTGCATCTCTGGCCCAAAACCTTATATTTGTATCCCCAAGTCCATGTACCAGCAGCTAATGGGAACAGCTTTTTCTCATCTATGTTATCTAAACCTGTCATAATCTTGTACACCTTTATCAAATCTCCCCTCAATTCCCTTTACTCCAAGGAGAACAACCCCAGCTTCTACAACCTAACCCTGGAACTATTCTGGTAAATCTCTTCTGCACCATCTCAAGGACCCTCACATCCTTCCTAAAGTGTTGTGACCAAAACTGTATGCAATACTGTAGTTGTGGCCTAACCAGGGTTTTATAAAGGTTCAGCATAACTTCCCTGCTTTTGTGCTCAATAACTCTATTTATGAAGACCAAGATCCCATATGCTTTGCTAACCACTGTCTCAATATGTCCTGCCACATTCGAAGATCTATACACATGAACCTTCGGGTCCCTCTGTCCCTGCGCACTCTGTAGAACCGTGTCACTAAGTTTATATTGTCTCTCCCGATCCGTTCTGCCAAAATGCATCATCTCACATTTATCTGTATTAAATTCCATTTGTCACTTCTCTGCCCATTCTGCTAGCCTATCCATGTCTTGTTGCAGTCGATTTGTATCATCCTCACTGTTTGCCTTCCTTCAAATTTGGTATCATTGGGAAATTTTGAAATTTTACCCAGCATTCCAATATGGGAGGCGGTGGTGCAGTGGTAATGTCACTGGACTGGTAGCCCAGAGGCCCAGGCTAATTCTCTGGGGACGTGGGTTCAAATCCCACCACGGCAGATGGTGAAATTTGAATTCAGTTAATAAATCTGGAATTAAAAAAAGATAGTCTACTGTGACTATGAAGCCATTGTCAATTGTTGTAAAAACCCATCTGGTTCACTAATGTCCTTTCGGGAAGGAAATCTGCTGTCCTTACCTGGTCTGGCCTACATGTGACTCCAGATCCACAGCAATGTGGTTGACTCTTAAAAAATGCCCTCTGAAATGGCCACTCAGTTCAAGGGCAATTAGGGATGGGCAATAAATGCTGGCCTCGCCAGCGATGTCCACATCCCTTGACCGAAAAAAAAAGTGTCATGCAGTCCCCCACCTGGCAAAACCTAAGAAAACCTGGTGTGCTCATTTCTTAGCCTTCGAATTGCAAAGTGGTGAACAAGGATTCACCAAAGGGGGAGCTCAAAACACAGTGTGTTTAAAAATCAAACCCTGCTACAATAAGACCAGGTGAAGACAGTAAAAGACCCCTAGACACCTTTCTCACCCGGTCATAACAGAAATTTGGGTGCTAGCGTCCGGAATTTCACCCACAGATAAACAAGAGAAATTGGAATGGGGAAGCCAAATTGTTCCCAATCAAAAAAGAGCAAGATTAATACAGGTTTTCTTGTGTGATTGAATACTAACTGAAGCGAGTAGCTCTGCAAGCCAGGGTGAAGTAACTTGGGATAGGTTATCCCTTGCGCTTCTGTCTTTTTTCCTGCCAACAGCTAAGTCTCTTCGACTCGCCACTCTTTAGCCCCACCTTTATGGCTGTCCGCCAGCTCTGGCGATCACTGGCAACTGACTCCCACGACTTGTGGTCAATGTCACAGGACATCATGTCGCGTTTGCAGACATCATTAAAGCGGAGACATGGACAGCCGATGGGTCTGATACCAGTGACGAGCTCACTGTACAATGTGTCCTTGGGGATCCTACCATCTTCCATGCAGCTCACATGGCCAAGCCATCTCAAGCGCCGCTGGCTCAGTAGGGTGTATATGCTGGGGATGTTGGCTGCCTCAAGGACTTCTGCGTTGGAGATACAGTCCTGCCACCTGATGCCTAGGATAAGCATAGGATAAGACTGTCTATGGAGGAGTTGAGAAACATGGCAGAGCAGTGTGAGATCACTATACATGGCAAGGCTAGGCAGTCTGAACTCCTAAGGCTAGTGGCCAACCATTTTTCCCTTGAATCTGAAGAAGCAGAAGCAGGGTTATAAGCAGACCCAGACAGGGTACCATGAGCAAAAATACAACTGGAACAAAGAAAACTTGAATTAGAAGACAGAGAAAGAGAGAGAGAGATAGGAGTGCGAGCTAGTTTCTGGACCGGTGGCCATAGGGATTGTCCATAGTTTGCCTGTGGATGGGGTTGACCTGCTCCTAGGTAATGATCTGGTGGGGGTGAAGCTGGTAGCACCCCCCCCCCCATCCCCCCAGGAGTGAAAGAAAGACCGCAGGAGGTAAGAGAGACAGGGCAGTGGCAGGAGACTGTCCCGTGCAGTGTCCCTGAATGTGTAGTGGATCAAGCCATGATCAAGCAAGCTCCCCCAGAGGAGACGGTATTGGCACTGCAGGCAAATGACCATGAGGTCTTCCTGCTCAAGACTTTGTTTGGAAAGTTAGGAGACCCAGCGGATGAATTAAATGGATTCTCCCTAGGTGAGGCTCAGCGAGCTGACCCAGAGTTAGCACAGGCTGCCCAATTTGAAAGTAAAGTAGAGGGAGTCCCTGATTGCTACTATTTAAAGAATGAGGTACTGATGAGGAAATGGAGTTCTCCTCATAGACCTGAGGGCAAGGAGTGGACAGTAGTTCACCAGTTAGTGGTGCCACAGAGGTGCTGGGGAGAAATATTAAGAAGGGCCCATGAGACTACAGTGGCTGTGCATGCCAGTATATGAAAGACCAAAGCCTGCATAAGACAGCAGTTTGACTGGATAAAGCTCCACAAAGATGTGATGGAGTACTGCAGAAGTTGCCACATGTAACAGGTTGAGGGTAAACCCAACCTACACCCTGCATCCCTAGGTCCTGCACCAATGTTAGGAGGACACTCTAGCAGAGGACTGGTGAACTGTAAGGGACCCCGACCGAGAACAAAATGGGAGAGGCAGGCACAAGGCTAGCAAAAGTTTAGAAACAGAACGGAAAAAAGTGACCAAGAGGGCAGTTTAAAAGAAGTCCGGGAGGAGTCCCAGATGAAAACCCCTACTGTCCAGTCAGCCAACCCCAAAAAATTTGAAAAGTTAGACTGCACATCCTCCTACGTAAATGCAGACTCTAGAAGCACCCCATCAGAGTTGCTAACAGCATTTACAGGAATCTGCAGAGACAACGAGAGACCTCTAGGGGGTACAGAAACTGTGAGGGTGATGCCCACCTAGTTGAAGTACCACAGGATAGTGCAGCCAAGTCTGCACAAATACCTACAGGCAGGAGTGTCCCAGAGAACAAAGGGGAGATTAAAAAAGAATCCTCCCCCACAGTCACCGGAAGTCAAAAGTCTTTGCATGACTCAGAGAGTTCAGGATAGACCCATCCACTACTAATTCTCCTGAGAAATAAAAGGAGAAAGTAAAGCAGCACTGGCACCCAGAAATGACCATTTTAATAAGCTTTAAGATTGGTGAATGAATGAAAATGAATGAGAGAAATGCATGGTTTTTCTTTCTGTATCTTATATTTCTCTCAAACCTTGAAATGAAATGTGCCTTTTATTTCAAATCACATTCATTCCCCTGGGTGTGGAGGTGTCATGCAGGCCCCCACCTGCCAAGACTGAGGCACACAGTATTTCGCCACATGAACATTAAAAATTAAAATTGTGGCTGAGAAGAAAAGAGGGCCTATTGCAAGTAATTGCCAAGCCGCTGACTGGAAAGACATTTGCATGCTGGCTGACAGTGTTGAAACAAATGACCTTTTCCAACACAGATGCCAGTTTAGTCACATGACTGACTGTTTGAATTTGAACTTGCTGAGAGAAAGAACTCAGAAAGCTGTTTGCTCCTGGACTGAACACCTCTCTCCTGTCTACTGTCATCTCTTTCTCACAGAATGGAAGACCCATTGAAGACATGTAAACTCAAAGAGAGAAAAGTCTCCAACATGAACAAGGTTTAAGAAGAATACTGGGCCCCAACGAAAAGTAAGAGCTGTCTACAGTCAAAGACTCTACGGCAAGCTGGAAATACAGAAACAGTAACAAGAAACCCTCTTCAGAGACTGCCTCAAACCTCTCTATTTTTCTTCTGCTCTTTCTGTCCCTATTTGCATATGTGTATCGTGCATGCATGCTAGTGTGGGCGTATTATATTTCCGTAGGCATTAACCGAATTAGAGTTTAAGTTTTAATAAATTTCACTTTTCTGCTTTAAACCTAAGAAAGCTTGGTGTACTCATTTCTTTGCCTTATAATTGGAAAGTGGTGAACAAGAATTCACCAAGGGGGAGCTCAAAACACAGGGTGTTTAAAAATCAAATCCTGTTACAATAAGACCAGGTGAAGCTAATAAAAGACCCCTAGACACTTTTCTCACCTGGTCGTAAGTCATTTATATATATTGTGATGGGCCATATGGTCTACTTCTGCTCCATTTCTTGTGTTTTTGTGAAACCACACCTGCAAAATGGAAATATATTAATTTCATCATATGGAACACTAATTGAACTTTTTACTGGACATTGAACATAACTTGTTTAAATGAACTACAGAGCTGAACAGCTAAAACATGGCTGCACATTTGCATTCTGAGAGACAGTTGCATAGAGAGACAATGGGAGTGCTCCTGATTCAATTAGCGAGATGGGTTTGGTCAATAGTGATGATAAAAGGACATTGAGAGCCATTAACTAGCGACGTTTAAGAGGCATCTTGACAAATACATGAATAGGATGGGAATAGAGGAATACGGTCCCCGGAAAAGCAGAAGGTTTTAGTTTAGACAGGTATCAAGATCGGCACAGGCTTGGAGGGCCGAATGGCCTGTTCCTGTGCTGTACTGTTCTTTGTTCTTTGTTTGTTCTTTGACCCACAGAAGCAACTTAAGCCTCAAGATAGAGGACCTCTTCAGCCTTTTGGTACCAGAGAAGCAAGTTTGAAAGTGTTCATTGGGCCCCAGCGAGAACTATAAGACCGCAATTTCAACCAAAGACTTTACAGCAAAACTTGAATTTCATCTACTATTCCAAACACTCCACTTTCATTCTTTCTCCTCCTCTGTATCTATTTGTGTGTGTGTGTTTATCTCATATGCATGCTAGCATGGTTGCGTCCGGTATTTTTGGTAATTTTAACTGAGTTAGAGCAATAAGGTTCATAAACTTACACCTTTCTTGTTTAAACCCAAGAAAGCCTGTCCAATTGGTTCATTTACAATTACAATTAGAGAGCAGTGAATAAGGACTCACTGAGGTGAAGCTAAAACACTGGAAGGGGACCAATATCCTTGCGGGGAGGTTTGCTAGTACTACTCTGGAGGGTTTCAACTAGTCTGACGGGGGGTGGAACCCAAAGTAGTGGTCTCTCCGATGAGATAGTTGAGGCAAATGTACAGGTTAAAGCAAGCAAGTCCAGTAGGCAGGCCGGGCAGGGGCAGGACAGGGAGCGTGGAAGGTCTGGTAGGCTAAACTGCATTTAATTTAATGCAAGAAGTCTTACAGGTCAGGCAGATGAACTCAGAGCATGGATCAGTACATGGGATTGTGATATTTTAGCTATTACGGAAACATGGTTGAGGGATGGGCAGGACTGGCAGCTCAATGTTCCGGGGTACCGATGCTTCCTGCGTGACAGAGGTGGAGGTAAGAGAGGAGGGGGAGTTGCACTATTGATTAGGGAGGACATCACGGCAGTACGTAGAGAGGATATCCCAGGGGGAATGTCCAGCGAGGCTATATGGGTAGAACTTAGAAATAAGAAAGGGGTGATCACTTTGATTGGATTATACTATAGGCCCCCCAACAGTCAGAGGGAAGTGGAAGAGCAAATATGTAGGGAAATCACAGATAGGTGTAGGAATTATAAGGTTGTAATAGTAGGTGATTTTAACTTCCCTAATATTGACTGGGACTGCCTTAGTGCTAAGGGATCAGATGGGGAAGAATTTAAGTGTGTCCAGGATAGTTTTCTGAAGCAGTGTGGGGATGGCCCTACTAGAGAAGGGGCTACACTCGACCTCCTCTTAGGAAATGAGGCTGGGCAGGTGGTTGATGTGTCAGTGGGGGAGCACTTTGGGACCAGTGACCATAACTCTATTAGCTTCAAGATAGCTATGGAAAAGGATAGGACTGGTCCTCAAGTTGAAGTCCTAAATTGGGGGAAGGTTAATTTCGATGGCATCAGACAAGAACTCTCAAAAGTTGAATGGGAGAGGCTGTTTACAGGTAAAGGGATGTCTGGCAAGTGGGAGGCTTTTAAAAGTGAGATAGGAAAAGTTCAGGGCCGGCATGTTCCTGTTAGATGGAAGGGCAAGGCTGGCAAGTTTAGGGAACCTTGGTTGAAGAGGGATATTGAGGGTCTGGTCAGGACAAAGAAGGAGGTATATGTCAGGTATAGGCAGCTGGGATCAAGCAAGTCCCTCGAGGAGTATAACGGATGTAGGAGTACACTTAAGAAGTAAATTAGGAGGACGAAAAGGGGCCATGAGATTTCCCTGGAAGATAAGATAAAGGAGAATCCTAAAAGATTCTATAAGTATATTTAAGAGTAAAAGGGTAGCTAGGGAGAGAGTAGGTCCCCTTAAGGATCAGTGTGGTAATCTATATGTGGAGCCACGGGAAATGGGTGAGGTCTTAAATGAATACTTCTCATCTGTATTTACCGTGGAGAAGGTCATGGAAGCTAGTGAGTTCAAGGGAGGGAACAGCGATATCCTGGAGCATATCAACATTACAAAGGAGGAGGTGTCGGAGGCTTTGAAGTGCATTAAGATGGATAAATCCCCAGGGCCTGACCAGGTGTATCCTAGGATGCTATGGGAAGCAAGGGAGGAGATTGCTGGGGCTGGCAGAGATTTTTGTATCATCGTTAGCCACAGGTGAGGTACGGAAGACTGGAGGATAGCTAATGTTGTGTCTTTATTTAAGAAGGGCAACAGGGATAAGCCAGGGAACTACAGGCCAGTGAGCCTTACATCAGTGGTGGGAAGGTTATTGGAAGGGATTCTATGAGAGAGAATATATATGCATTTGAAAAGGCAAGGTCTGATTAGAGATAGTCAGCATGGCTTTGTGCGTGGGAAATCATGTCTCACGAATTTGATTGAGTTTTTCGAGGAGGTGACCAAGAGGATTGATGAGGGCAGGGCGATGGACATTGTCTACATGGACTTTAGCAAGGCCTTTGATAAGGTCCCACATGGGAGGCTGCCCCAGAAGGTTCAAACACATGGGATCCAGGGTGAGCTAGCAAATTGGATACAAAATTGGCTTGGTGATAGGAGGCAGAGGATGGTAGTGGAAGGTTGTTTTTCAGATTGGAGGCCGGTGACCAGTGGTGTGCCGCAGGGATCGGTGCTGGGCCCTCTGTTGTTTGTCATATATATTAATGACTTGGATGTGAATGTAGGGGGCATGATTAGTAAGTTTGCAGATGACACCAAAATTGGTGATATAGTGGACAGTGAAGAAGGTTGTCTAGGGTTACAACAGGATATAGATAAACTGGGAAAGTGGGCAAGGGATTGGCAAATGGAATTTAACGCAGGCAAGTGTGAAGTGATGTATTTTGGGAGGTTTAACCAGGGCAGGACATATACAGTGAATGGCAGGGCCCTGGGGAGTGTTGTTGAGCAGAGAGACCTTGGGGCGCAAGTACATAGTTCCCTGAAAGTGGCAACACAGGTAGACAGGGTGATGAAGAAGGTATACGGCATGCTTGCCTTCAACGGCCGAGGCATTGAGTACAAGAGTTGGGACGTCATGTTACAGTTGTACATAACGTTGGCTAGGCCACATTTGGAGTACTGTGTGCAGTTCTGGTCGCCGCACTACAGGAAAGATGTGATTAAGCTGGAGAGGGTGCAGAAAAGATTCACAAGGATGTTGCCTGGTTTGGAGGGCTTGAGTTATAAAGAGAGATTGAACAAAGAACAAAGAAAATTACAGCACAGGAACAGGCCCTTCGGACCTCCAAGCCTACGCCGATCCAAATCCTCTATCTAAACCTGTCGCCTATTTTCTAAGAGTCTGTATCTCTTTACTTCCTGCCCATTCATGTATCTGTCGAGATACATCTTAAAAGACGCTATCGTGCCCGCGTCTACCACCTCCACTGGCAATGCGTTCCAGGCACCCACCACCCTCTGCGTAAAGAACTTTCCACGCATATCCCCCTAAACTTTTCCCCTTTCACTTTGAACTCGTGCCCCCTTGTAATTGAATCCCCCACTCTGGGAAAAAGCTTCTTGCTATCCACCCTGTCTATACCTCTCATGATTTTGTACACCTCAATCAGGTCCCCCCTCAACCTCCGTCTTTCGAATGAAAATAATCCTAATCTGCTCAACCTCTCTTCATAGCTAGTGCCCTCCATACCAGGCAACATCCTGGTGAACCTCCTCTGCACCGTCTCCAAAGCATCCACATCCTTTTGGTAATGTGGCGACCAGAACTGCACGCAGTATTCCAAATGTGGCCGAACCAAAGTCCTATACAACTGTAACATGACCTGCCAACTCTTGAACTCAATACCCCGTCCGATGAAGGAAAGCATGCCGTATGCCTTCTTGACCACTCTATTGACCTGCGTTGCCACCTTCAGGGAACAATGGACCTGAACACCCAAATCTCTCTGCACATCAATTTTCCCCAGGACTTTTCCATTTACTATAGTTCACTCTTGAATTGGATCTTCCAAAATGCATCACCTTGCATTTGCCCTGATTGAACTCCATCTGCCATTTCTCTGCCCAACTCTCCAGTCTATCTATATTCTGCTGTATTCTCTGACAGTCCCCTTCACTATCTGCTACTCCACCAATCTTAGTGTCGTCTGCAAACTTGCTAATCAGACCACCTATACTTTCCTCCAAATCATTTATGTATATCACAAACAACAGTGGTCCCAGCACGGATCCCTGTGGAACACCACTGGTCACACGTCTCCATTTTGAGAAACGCCCTTCCACTGCTACTCTCTGTCTCCTGTTGCCCAGCCAGTTCTTTATCCATCTAGCTAGTACACCCTGGACCCCATGCGACTTCACTTTCTCCATCAGCCTAACATGGGGAACCTTATCAAACGCCTTACTGAAGTCCATGTATATGACATCTACATCCCTTCCCTCATCAATCAATTTTGTCACTTCCTCAAAGAATTCTATTAAGTTGGTAAGATATGACCTTCCCTGCACAAAACCATGTTGCCTATCACTGATAAGCCCATTTTCTTCCAAATGGGAATAGATCCTATCCCTCAGTAATTTCTCCAGCAGCTTCCCTACCACTGACGTCAGGCTCACCGTTCTATAATTACCTGGATTATCCCTGCTACCCTTCTTAAACAAGGGGACAACATTAGCAATTCTCCAGTCCTCTGGGACTTCACCCGTGTTTAAGGATGTTGCAAAGATATCTGTTAAGGCCCCAGCTATTTCCTCTCTCGCTTCCCACAGTAACCTGGGATAGATCACATCCGGACCTGGGGACTTGTCCACCTTAATGCCTTTTAGAATACCCAACACTTCCTCCCTCCTTATGCCGACTTGACCTAGAGTAATCAAACATCTGTCCCTAACCTCAACATCCGTCATGTCCCTCTCCTCAGTGAATACCGATGCAAAGTACTCGTTTAGAATCTCACCCATTTTCTCTGACTCCACGCAAAACATTCCTCCTTTGTCCTTGAGTGGGCCAATCCTTTCTCTAGTTACCCTCATGCTCCTTATATATGAATTAAAGGCTTTGGAATTTTCCTTAACCCTGTTTGCTAAAGATATTTCATGACCCCTTTTAGCCCTCTTAATTCCTCGTTTCAGATTGCGCCTACAATCCCGATATTCTTCAAAGCTACGTCTTTCTTCAGCCGCCTAGACCTTATGTATGCTTCCTTTTTCCTCTTAGCTAGTCTCACAATTTCACCTGTCATCCATGGTTCCATAATCTTGCCATTTCGACCCCTCATTTTCACAGGAACATGTCTCTCCTGCACGCTAATCAACCTCTCTTTAAAAGCCTCCCACATATCAAATGTGGATTTCCCTCCAAACAGCTGCTCCCAATCTACATTCCCCAGCTCCTGCCGAATTTTGGTATAGTTGGCCTTCCCCCACTTTAGCACTCTTCCTTTAGGACCACTCTCGTCTTTGTCCATGAGTATTCTAAAACTTACGGAATTGTGATCACTATTCCCAAAGTCGTCCCCTACTGAAACGTCAACCACCTGGCCCGGCTCATTCCCCAACACCAGGTCCAGTATGACCCCTTCCCGAGTTGGACTATTTACATACTGCTCTAGAAAACCCTCCTGGATGCTCCTTACAAATTCTGCTCCATCTAGACCTCTAACACTAAGTGAATCCCAGTCAATGTTGGGAAAATTAAAATCTCCTATCACCACCACCCTGTTGCTCCTACATCTTTCCATAATCTGTTTACATATTTGTACCTCTATCTCACGCTCGCTGTTGGGAGGCCTGTAGTACAGCCCCAACATTGTTACCGCACCCTTCCTATTTCTGAGTTCTGCCCATATTGCCTCACAGCTCGAGTCCTCTATAGTGCCTTCCTTTAGCACAGCTGTGATATCCTCTTTGACCAGTAATGCAACTCCTCCACCCCTTTGACCTCCCTCTCTATCCCGCCTGAAGCATCGATATCCTGGGATATTTAGTTGCCAATCATGCCCTTCCCTTAACCAAGTCTCAGTAATAGCAATAACATTATACTCCCAGGTACTAATCCAAGCCCTAAGTTCATCTGCCTTACCTACTACACTTCTTGCATTAAAACAAATACAGCTCAGACCACCAGTCCCTTTGCTTTCATCATCTGCTCCCAGCCTACTCTTTCCCTTAGTCACGCTGACTTCATTATCTAGTTCCTTACAGGCTTTAGTTACTACATCCTTACTCTCCACTGACCTCATTTGGTTCCCATCCCCCTGCCACATTAGATTAAACCCTCCCCAACAGCGTTAGCAAAAGCACCCCCAAGGACATTGGTTCCAGTCCGGCCCAGGTGTAGACCGTCCAATTTGTAATAGTCCCACCTCCCCCAGAACCGGTCCCAATGTCCCAAAAATCTGAACCCCTCCCTCCTGCGCCATCTCTCAAGCCACGCATTCATCTTGACTATTCTTTCATTTCTACTCTGACTATCACGTGGCACTGGTAGCAATCCTGAGATTACTACCTCTGAGGTCCTACTTTTTAACTTGCCTCCTAACTCCCTAAATTCTGCGTGTAGGACCTCATCCCGTTTTTTATCTATATCATTGGTGCCTATGTGCACAACGACAACTGGCTGTTCACCCTCCCCCTTCAGAATGTTCTGCAGCCGATCTGAGACATCCCTGACCCGTGCACCTGGGAGGCAACATACCATTCGGGAGTCTCGTTTTCGACCACAGAACCGCCTATCTACTCCCCTTACAATCGAATCCCCTATGACTATAGCCCTTCCACTCTTTTTCCCGTCCTTCTGAACAGCAGAGCCAGCCACGGTGCCATGAACCTGGCTACTGCTGCCTTCCCCTGGTGAGCCATCTCCCTCAACAGTATCCAAAACGGTATACCTGTTTTGGAGGGAGATGACTGCAGGGGTCACCTGAGCTGCCTTCCTGCTCTTTCTCTGCCTTTTGGTCACCCATTCCCTTTCTCCCTCAGCAATCCTAATCTGCGGTGTGACCAATTCGCTAAACGTGCTATCCACTACCTCCTCAGCATCGCAGATGCTCCAAAGTGAGTCCATCCGCAGCTCCAGAGCCGTCATGCGGTCTAACAAGAGCTGCAGCTGGACACAATTCCTGCACATGAAGGAGTCAGGGACATCAGCCATGTCCCTGAGCTCCCACATTGAGCAAGAGGAGCATGTCACGGGTCTGAGATCTCCTGCTATTTTTAATCTTAAGCTTAAACTTAGTTAAATGAAAAAGGAAGGAAAAGTTTTTAACCAATCACACGATAAAAAAAAAGAGAAATAGAAAAAGCCTTACCTTATCTACACACACCGAGTCCTTTTTTTTTTAGTTAGAGGAGGAGGGCGGGTGGGAAACACTACAAGTGTAGTGTCTCGGGTTCAGAAACGGCCCAAATATATAGGGTTTTACTTACCCAGCAGCCCCCTGGTCTCCGCCGAAAACAAAAAGAAATTAAGTTTACATTAAACTGACCTTCCCAGCTGCTCACTCGCTCGCACTCTCTGTTCCCGAAAAAGCTGCTGCAATGGATAGGCTGGGTCTGTTTTCTCTGGAGCAAAGGGGGCTAAGAGGGGACATGATAGAGGTATATTAAAATTATGATAGGGTAGCTAGCCAGAGTCTGTTTCCCACGGTAGGGGTGACTAAAACTAGAGGGCATAGATTTAAGCTGAGAGGGAGGAGGTTTAAAGGGGATCAAAGGGGTACATTTTTCACACAAAGAATAGTGGGTATCTGGAATGAGCTGCCTGAGGAGGTGATGGAGGCAGGAACAGTAGCAACACTTAAGAGGCATCTGGACAGGTACTTGAATGAGCAAGGCATAGTGGGATATGGAATTAATGCAGGCAGGTGGGATTAGTATAGACAGGCATTATGGTCGGCATGGACGCGGTGGGCCGAAGGGCCTGTTTCTATGCTGTACAACTCTATGACTCTCTGACTCTGTGACTGTGTTTTAAAAGTTGAACCCTGTTACTGCCAAACCAGGAAAGGGGCAAGAGGGTAGACTGAAACCCTTCCTCACCAGGTTGTAACAGAAATTTGGGGGCTAACGTCCAGATGGGATCCACAGACAAACGTGAAATTGGAAGTGGGAAATCAAATTGAACCCAATCATAAAGGGAAAAGACAGATTTATTGTGGTTGTGTGTGCTAGAATACTAACATGTCCACGACCGAAGCCAGTAACTACCCAAACCAGGATGAAGTAACTTGGGATAAGTTAAAGGCACTTTCTATGGAAGAGTTGAGAAATATGACTGAGTAGTGTGGGATCACTTTCCATGCCAAAGCCAGGAAGTCTGAACTCCTAAGAATAATGGCCAACCATTTTTCCCTTGAATCTGAAGAATCAGAGGCAGGGTCAGAATTCGAGTCAGACACGGTAATATTGGTAAAGATACAATTGGAACAGAGGAAACTTGAATTAGAAGACAGGGAAAGAGAGAGAGAAGTGAGAGAGAGAAAGAAATTTCCGCAAGGAACAGGAGGAAAAAGAGCTGAGGCAGCTTGAGTTAACTAGGGGGCGACAGAGTAACCCCAGTGAAAGCATGGCCAATATGCAGAATAATAATTCGGTGCTGTGCGCTGAGTTTTTTAAATTTTCCCAATTAATTCCAAAATTCAATGAGGGAGACGTGGAAGCATTTTTTGTATCTTTTGAGAAACTTGCAAAGCAGTTAAAATGGCTGGATGAGATTTGGACTCTTCTGCTGCAAAGTAAGCTAACGGGAAAAGCCCATGAGGTTTATTCCCTGTTGCCAGATGAGAGCTCATCAAATTATGAACTGACAAAAAATACTATCCTTGGGGCATATGAGCGAGTACCAGAAGCCTACCACCAGAAGTTCCAAAGTCTCCAGAAACAAGCTGATCAAACTTACTTGGAGTTTGAGAGAAGTGAGCAGCTGGCTTTTGACCAGTGGCTGAGGGCTCTGAAAGTGCAGCCCAGCTATGAAAACCTCAGAGAGGTAATTCTCCTCGAGGAATTTAAAAACTCTCTCCCCCTCTCCATAAAGACCCATGTGGAGGAACAAAAAGTACATAGAGCGAGGCAAGCCACAGTTCTGGCTGATGAGTTTGCTCTAATATACAAGTCGGTTCCCCAGGGGAAAACCTTTCCTAGTCACCCCCACAAATCCGAAAAAGACAAAGGATGGGAAGGTGATAGGAGCCCAAGAAATCCTAGGAGAGAAAGAAAATTTGGACACACAGGGGGCCCTCCTCCAGCCAAAAAGGATGGTGCTATAAGTAGGAGTGAGACCCAGTATTGACAGCGACCTGTGTGCTTCCATTGTAATAAGGCAGGTCATTTAAGAACTGACTGCTGGAAACTACGGGGAAAACCTGTAGGGTTAATCAGGGCTCACACGCTCAGTGCAGGGGAAAGGACCCTGCTGGAAAGCACAGTTGAGCAGGCTGTGACTTTAACTGCAGCAGCAGTAAGACCCAGAAAAAAATACTGCTGTGGGTGCAGGAAAATTTAATAGGATCCCTGAAAGTTATCAGGCTTTTGTGTCTGAAGGGAGAGTAACCCCATACCCCGAGAGTGAGGCAAGCAAGCCCATAGTGATTCTCAGGGATACAGGGGCCACTAGATCCCTTTTACTGGGAAAAGGCATGACCTTTTCCCCAGAGAGTGCAGTAAATGCCAGAATTGTGGTATTGGAGGGCAGTGTATGCCTGTACCTTTGCACCAGGTGCACTTTGAGTGCGACCTAGTTTCGAGAATAGTGACCGTAGGGATTGTCCCTAGTTGCCTGTGGACGGGGTTAACCTGCTCCTTGGTAATGATCTGGCGGGGACGAAGGTGGTAACTTCCCCAGTAGTGATAGAGAGACCACAGGAGGTCAAGGAGACAGGGCTGGAGCTCCCCTGAATGTGTAGTGAATCGGGCCATGGCCAACCCAGTTCCCCCAGAGCAGACTGATTTGGCATTGCAGACAGTTGACCATGTGGTCTGTCTGTCTGAAACTTTCGTTGGAAAGTTAGAGGATCCAGGGAATGGATTAAATGGATTTTCCCTAGCTGAGGCTCAGTGAGCCGACCCAGCACTGAGAGAATTAGCACAGGCTGTCCAGACTGAAATTGAAGCAGAGGGAGTCCCTGATTGCTACTATTTAAAGAATGAGGTACTGATGAGGAAGTGGAGTTCTCCTCTCAGACCTGAGGACAAAGAGTGGACAGTAGTTCACCAGTTAGTGGTGCCGCAGTGGTACCGGAAAGAAATATTAAGAATGACCCATGAGATTACAGTAGCTGTACATGTCGGTATACGAAAAACCAAAGCCCGCATAAGACAGCAGTTTGACTGGCCAAATATATGGTGGAGTACTGTAGGAGTTGCCACATGTGCCAGGTTGAGGGGAAACCCCAACCTGCAGTGAAATCTGCATCCCTAAGTCCTGCATCTGCTTTTGGGAAACCCTCCAGCAGAGGGCTGGTGAATTGTAAGGGACTCCTGCCGAGAACAAATGGGGACAGGCAGGGACAGGGCTGGCAAAAAGTTAGAGAGGAAAAGGGAAAAAGGAACAAAGAGGACAGGTTAAAGGAAGTCTGGGAGTATTCCCAAATGAAAAGCCCTACTGTCCGGTCAACCAACCCCGAAATTACACCCCACATCCTCCTATGTAAATATAGACGCCAGAAGCACCTCACCAGGGTTTCTAACAGCATTTACAGAAACCTGCAGGGACAAAGAAAGTCCTCAAGAGGGCAGAGAAACCATGTGGGTGATGCCTTACCAGGTCGAAGTACCATGTGGGTGATGCCTTACCTAGTCGAAGTGCCAAAGGGGAGTTCAGTAGAATCTGGACAAATACCTGCAAGCAGGAATATCCCAGAGGACAAAGGGAAAATTAGCAAAGAATCCGCCCCCACAGTAAAAATAAAAGGGAACCAACAAGGCACTGAAATGAACAGACTCACCAGAGCACCGAAAGTGAGGTCAGAGTGGATCCGCTCACTGCCGACTCCCATGATTAGAGTTCAAACCAAGGCTAATTAAATCTAACTATTCCCCTGCAGACCCCAACAGGAACAAAGGAACCCTAGACAATCATGGAAATGTGCAAACCTCAAATCTCCCCAAAAAAACACGTTTATTGGGATGCCCATTCCCAACGTATTGCAGGCTGATAGTGAAGAAACTTTAAATCCCTTGAGCAACATATAACTATCTCAGACCCACCTTCAGGAAAAGGGGCAGTTTAAAGCAGCACTGATCCAAAAGAAAGATAGGCTGAAACAATGTTTAAGATTCTGAATGAATGAGAATGAATGAGAGAAATGCATGTGTGCTTTCCTGTATTGTCTCTTCCTTCTAATTTATAATGAAATGTTCTCCCAATGTCGCAATTCATTCAGCAGGAGGTGGAGGTGTGGCGGAAACCACACCGGCCAAATGGAAACATATTAATTTTGTCATATAGAACACTACTGAAACTTTTTACTGGACATTGAACATAACTTGTTTAAAAGGACCACAGAGCTGAACAGCTAAAACATGGCTGCACATTTGCATTCTTAGAGGTAGTTGCATAGAGAGACAATAAGAGTGCTCCCTGATTCAAGTAACAAGATGAGTTTTGTCAATAATGATGATCAAAGGACATTGACTTTGTAAGAGACAGCAATCTACCACCACCCACCACCCTCCCCCCCCAACCACACACCCCCCACCCCGCCCCCACTGAATGTGTCTAGTAAGCTTTGAAGAATCAACAATCTTCCCCAGAAGATGCTGTTGCAAACAATGAGTTGGTCACATGACTTACCTGCTGGCCAGACTAGCAACTGTTGAATTGTGCCTCACAGAAAGGTTTTGGGCAGACTGCAAATTGAAGATAAAAGAGAAGGAAGCTATCTCTCTCTCTGTCTCAATCAAAGTCCCAGGGACCCACGGAAGCAACTTAAGCCTCGAGACAGAGGACCACTTCAGCTTTCTGGTACCAGAGATGCAAGTTTGAAAGTGTATATTGGGCCCCAGTGAGAACCACAAGACCGCAGGCTAGCACCGCAGCCTCACATCTCCAGCGACCCAGGTTCGGTTCTGGGTACTGCCTGTGCAAAGTTTGCAAGTTCTCCCTGTGACCGCATGGGTTTCCTCCTGGTGCTCCAGTTTCCTCCCACATGCCAAAGACTTGTGGGTTGATAGCTAAATTGGCCATTGTAAAAAATTGCCCCTAGTGTAGGTATGTGGTAGGAGAATTGAGGGAAGGTGGGGATGTGAGAAGGAAAAATGGGATTAATAAAGTATTAGTATAAATGGGTGGTTGATGGTCGGCATGGTCTTGATGGGCTGAAGGGCCTGTTTCAGTGCTGTATCTCTCTATGACTTTATCACCGCAATTCCAGCCAAAGACTTTACAGCAAATTAAAGACAGGAACTGAATTCCATCTACTATTCCAAACCCTCCCCTTTAATTCTTTTTCCTCCTCTGTATCTATTTGTGTGTGTGTTTATCTCGTATGCATGTTAGCGTGGTTGCGTCACGTATTTTTAGTAATTTTAACTGAGTTAGAGTGATAAGGTTAATAAACTTACACCTTTCTTGTTTAAACCTAAGAAAGCCTGTCTGTCAGGCAAGCCCCCCACCTGCCAAGACTGAGGCACACATTATTTCGCCACATGAGCATTGAAACTTAAAATTGCAAGCCCCTGACTGGAAAGACATTTGCATAGTAACAGACAGTGTTGAACAATTGGGACCCTGTTGTTGCTTCCCAATACACAGAAGAAGTGGTCAGACCCGTTTTAGTCACATGACTAACTGGCTGTTGCTGAGGTTTGAACTGAGAGTTTTAAATTGGAGAAAACAGTGTTTGAAATCAGAAAGCTCCTGGTTCCTGGTTTGAGAACATCTCTCTCCTTTCTGCTCTCATCTCGCTCACACCAGCTTCAGAAGCCATCGAAGACACGAGAACCTCAAAGAGAGAAAAGTCTCCTACGTTAACCAAGGTTTAATAAGAATACTGGGCCCCAATGAAAAGTAAGAGCTGCCTACAATCAAAGACTCTACAGTGAGCTGGAAACACAGAACTGTAACCAGAAACCCCCCTCAGAGATTGCCTCAAACCTTTCACCTTATATTTCCCTCTCCTCTTTTCTGTCCCTATCTGCATGTGTGTATCGCGTGTACATGCTAGCATGGGCACGTCATATATCCGTAGGCGTTAGCCGTATTAGAGTTTAAGTTTAAGGTTTAATAAATTTCACTTTTGTCCTTTAAACCAAAGAAAGCCTGTTTATGCTCATTTCTTTGCCTTATAATTGGAAAGCTGTGAACAAGGATTCACAAAGGTGGAACTCAAAACACAGTGTGTTTAAAAATAAAACCCTGTTACAATAAGACCAGGTGAAGACAGCAAAAGACCCCTAGACACCTTTCTCACCTGGTTGTAACACTGTCTGATGGGTTCATTTACAATTATAATTGGAGAGCAGTAAGTAAGGACTCACTGAGGTGAAGCCAAAACAGTGTTTTGAAAGTGAAACCCTGTTACAGCAAAATCAGGAAAGGGGCAAGAGGGGAGCCTGTGACCCCTTCCTCACCCAGTCATCACAATATCAAAAAAGCAGTTGTCGCAGCAGTGACACTTGGGGAACAGCACTGTCTACCATCCTCCAGTCTGAAAAATAGCCTTTTACTATGACTCGTTGCTTTCTGTCCTTAAGCCAATTTTTTTATCCAAGCTAACACTTACTATTCCATGAGACTGAATTTTACTAACCAACCTTTTATGTGGTACTTTGTCAAACACTTTCTTAAAATCAATATCGACAACATCCACTGCATTCCCTTCATCAACCTTCTCTGTTACTTCATCGAAAAATTCCAATTAGATTAGTCAAGCACAGTCTACAGTTTACAAATCTGTGCTGGCTGTCCTTAATTATCTCAAAACTCTCCAAGTGCCTGTTGATTTTTTTCCCTGATTATTGTTTCTGAAACCTTACCCACAGCAAGATCTGGGGCTTGCTTTAATTTAATTGTAAGACTTAGGTCAATGACAATTATAAACTAAGTTGGCAGAGCTGATCTAAAAAGGACTTACAGCTCAGACTAGCTACAGAACCCCCACACAGGGGTACGAGGATGTTTTCACAAGCTTCACAGACTTTATTAAGTTTTCCACAATAAGCACAAAATTGTGATACTTAGCAAAGGGCAGTGGTCAACAGTCACGTTCACGGTGGATCACCGATCCTCAGCCTCCTGTTAACTGTCTCTTGATTGAAGTCTATCTTTTGCCTTTTCTTCTTCTAGGTAATGATGCCGCTTAGTGTCTTACAAATCCTTATTTTATACACCTTTCCCGGCTTGGCTCTCTGCCATATTAGGTAAAACCATCTTTCTGACCATCTGATTGGTCAGTAATTACCGAACTGCCTTTCCATGATGGCACCTTGATCCTGGTTCAGGTCGTTGTCATTGTCATCCAGCTGGGGGTGTGCGGTGGTGGGGGGGGGGTGTGCAGGGAGGGAGGGGGGCGGGCCTCCAGATTCAAGCTTTCTTGACTCTATGATTTGCTTCACAAAGCCTCAGACAAAAGGTCCTCAATCCGGTGCTGCCCTGCTGCTAATCAAGTGACCACTTGATATGCACTTGATATGCACTTATTTCATTTCACAACTTTGTGACCAGACAGGGATTGTTTACAGTTTTTCCAAATTAAAAAGCTAACAGTCTCCCTGGGGTAATCCACAGTCTAATGCCTTTTAAATGAACAGTCTTTACATAGTCTGAATTAATCCTTTCCATTACTTCTCGACATGTCATTACTTGTACAGAACTTTAGCTAACATCATGCTTTGTGGTTATGTCACTTACAGAATACAATTTTAACCGATATACTTAAGGATATGACAACTAAGTTCTAACAGTCCTATTATATATTAAACTCAATCCTACACCACCACTGATATTAAACCAACTGGCCTGTAGTTACTAGGACTGTCCTATTAGACTCTTTTGTGAATAAGTGTGTCACATTTGCCACTCTCCAATCCTCTGACACTTCCCCCATATCTCAGGAAGATTGGAAGATTATGGCAAGCCCTTCCACTATCTCCACTACCACTTCTGAAAGCCATCCGGACCAGGCGACTTATCCAATCTAAACATAGCCAACCCTTTCAGTACATCCTCGCTCTCAATTTTCACCCCATCCATTACCTCCACCATCTCCGCTTCTACCGATATTTTGTCAGCATCCTCTTTCTTAATAAACACTGATGCAAATTACTCATTAAGTAGCCTAGCCTTTCCCTGTGTCTCTAACACCCTCTTTGTCCCTAATAGGACCTACTCTGCCTCTTACTACCCACTTACTATTTACATGCTGGGAATAGTTTTGGGTTCCCTTTTATACTAACTGCCATTCTATTCTCATATTCTCTCTTTGCCTTGTTTATTTTCCTCTTCACTTCCACTCTCAACTTATTGTATTTGGCCTGATTCTCGCTTGAAGAATTCACCTGACATGCATCATACACCCTCTTTTTCGTTTCATCATATTCTCGATCTCCCTCATCATCCAAGGAGCCCTGGCTTTGGTTCCCCTACCTTTCGCCCTTGTTGGAACGTACCTAGCCTGTACCTGAAACATCTTCTCCTTAAAGATCACCCAGTGTTCTGTTACAGATTTTCTTGTCAGTCTTTGGTTCCATTTTACCTTGGCTAGATCCCTTCTCATCCCATTGAAATTAGCTCTCTTCCAAATTAAAAGTTCTACTTTAGATTGCCCCTTGCTCTTCTCCAATACTAATCTGAACCTTATCTACATGATCACTCTTACCCAAGTGCTCCCCTACAGACATTTGGTCCACTTTGCCTGCCCTATTCCCCAGCACCAGATCCAGCAATGCCTCCTTCCTAGTAGCACTGAGAACATACTAGTCAAGGAACTTCTCCTGAACACATTTCAGAAATTCCTCCCTCTCCTTACCCTTTACTCTAACATTATCCCAATCGATATCTGAGCAATTAAAATCCCCCAATATCACCACATCTCTGTGATTTCACTGCAGATTTGCTCCTCTATCTCTCTCTCACTATTTGGAAACCTATAGAGTACCCCTAGTAGTGTGATCATACCCTTTTTGCTTCTCAACTTTAACCAAATAGATTCTGTCCTTGCCTCCTCAAGGACATTCCCTCTTTCCAACACTACAATGTCTTCCCTAATCAGTACTGCCATCCCACCTCCCAGAAGATTAGCTGGCTAACAGGAAATCGAGAGTTGGCATAGAATCATAGAAAGTTTAAGGCACAGAAAGAGGCCATTTGACCCATCATGTCTGTGCTGGCCAAAAAACAATTCTCCCATTCATAAATGGGTCACTTTATGGTTGGCAAGATGTAACAAGTTGGCAAGATGCCACAAGGATCTCTGCTAGGGCCTCAATTTTTTACAATTTATATAAATGGCTTGGATGAAGGGACCGAAGGTCTGGTTGCTATATTTTCAGATGACACAAAGAGAGGTAGGAAAATAAGTTGTGAAGAGGACATAAGGGGGCTACAAAGGGATATAGATAGGTTAAGTGAGTGGGCAAAGATCTGCCAAATGGAGTATAATGTGGGAAATGTGAAATTGTCCATTTTGGCAGGAAGAATAAAAAAGAAGCATATTATCTAAATGCTGACAGATTGCAGAGCTCTGAGCTGCAGAGTGATCTGGGTGTCCTAGTGCGAGAATCGCAAAAGGTTAGTATGCAGGTACAGCACATAATTAGGAAAGCTAATAGAATGTTATTGTTTATTGTAAGGGGAATTGAATACAAAAGTAACGAGGTTATGCTTCAGCTATACAGGGCATTGGTGAGACCACATCTGGAGTACTGTATACTGGACTGTGGTCGGGTTCGGGTCGGGTCAGGTTGCTCTTCCGGTTCCGGCATTCGGGCTCGGGTCGGGCCAGGCCGGGTCAGACACAGTGACAGCTGTTGGCAGGAAAAAAGACAGAAGCGCAAGGGATAACCTATCCCAAGTTACTTCACCCTGGCTTGCAGAGCTACTCGCTTCAGTTAGTATTCAATCACACAAGAAAACCTGTATTAATCTTGCTCTTTTTTGATTGGGAACAATTTGGCTTCCCCATTCCAATTTCTCTTGTTTATCTGTGGGTGAAATTCCGGACGCTAGCACCCAAATTTCTGTTATGACCGGGTGAGAAAGGTGTCTAGGGGTCTTTTACTGTCTTCACCTGGTCTTATTGTAGCAGGGTTTGATTTTTAAACACACTGTTTTGAGCTCCCCCTTTGGTG
This sequence comes from Heterodontus francisci, assembly GCF_036365525.1. NCBI lineage: Eukaryota > Metazoa > Chordata > Chondrichthyes > Heterodontiformes > Heterodontidae > Heterodontus > Heterodontus francisci. Next base: position 128,248,095 of record NC_090373.1, read on the forward strand.
AATCCTTGTTCACCACTTTGCAATTCGAAGGCTAAGAAATGAGCACACCAGGTTTTCTTAGGTTTTGCCAGGTGGGGGACTGCATGACACTTTTTTTTCGGTCAAGGGATGTGGACATCGCTGGCGAGGCCAGCATTTATTGCCCATCCCTAATTGCCCTTGAACTGAGTGGCCATTTCAGAGGGCATTTTTTAAGAGTCAACCACATTGCTGTGGATCTGGAGTCACATGTAGGCCAGACCAGGTAAGGACAGCAGATTTCCTTCCCTGAAGGACATTAGTGAACCAGATGGGTTTTTACAACAATTGACAATGGCTTCATAGTCACAGTAGACTATCTTTTTTTAATTCCAGATTTATTAACTGAATTCAAATTTCACCATCTGCCGTGGTGGGATTTGAACCCACGTCCCCAGAGAATTAGCCTGGGCCTCTGGGCTACCAGTCCAGTGACATTACCACTGCACCACCGCCTCCCATATTGGAATGCTGGGTAAAATTTCAAAATTTCCCAATGATACCAAATTTGAAGGAAGGCAAACAGTGAGGATGATACAAATCGACTGCAACAAGACATGGATAGGCTAGCAGAATGGGCAGAGAAGTGACAAATGGAATTTAATACAGATAAATGTGAGATGATGCATTTTGGCAGAACGGATCGGGAGAGACAATATAAACTTAGTGACACGGTTCTACAGAGTGCGCAGGGACAGAGGGACCCGAAGGTTCATGTGTATAGATCTTCGAATGTGGCAGGACATATTGAGACAGTGGTTAGCAAAGCATATGGGATCTTGGTCTTCATAAATAGAGTTATTGAGCACAAAAGCAGGGAAGTTATGCTGAACCTTTATAAAACCCTGGTTAGGCCACAACTACAGTATTGCATACAGTTTTGGTCACAACATTTTAGGAAGGATGTGAGGGTCCTTGAGATGGTGCAGAAGAGATTTACCAGAATAGTTCCAGGGTTAGGTTGTAGAAGCTGGGGTTGTTCTCCTTGGAGTAAAGGGAATTGAGGGGAGATTTGATAAAGGTGTACAAGATTATGACAGGTTTAGATAACATAGATGAGAAAAAGCTGTTCCCATTAGCTGCTGGTACATGGACTTGGGGATACAAATATAAGGTTTTGGGCCAGAGATGCAGGAGATGTGAGGAAGAACTGTTTTACGTAGTAAGTGGTAATGACCTGGAACTTGCTGCCTATGAGGGTAATGGAAATGGAGACGATCAATAATGTCCTCTTCACAACTTATTTGACTACCTATCTTTGCATCAACAGCAAATTTAGCAACCATACCTTCAGTCCCTTCATCCAATTCATTTATATAAATTGAAAAAAGTTGAGGCCTCAGCACTGATCCCTGTGGCACACCACTCCTTACATCTTGCCAACCAGAAAATTATCCATTTATGTCTACTCTCTCTTTCCTGTTACCAGTTTGAGAGTGTCACACACCCCAAAGACTCCTGCACTTCCTGCCTCTTTCTACTCTGTTGGATCACCACTCATGTATTCTCCTGAAATCTCACTGCTTGTTAGGTAATTATCTCCTGGAACGTACGATCCAGGAAACTCTCAGCCTCCCCAATGTCAATGACCAGTGTCATTGTGAGCATGTACTATTGCTTAGAGATATAATAAAGGTGTATCACATTTAGTGAAACATGTACCATTGGTAAACACAAGAACCTTTAGACCAGAGAGGGGGTCTTGCAAGTGGCAAGCCAGTCAGGAGTCTTGAAGATAAAGAAATGGCAGAACATACTATGGATGGGTTAGTCACGAAGTAAATTACCTCTTAAGAAGAGGTGGGTTTGAGTTATCTTGGAGGAGAATGATCTGGTAGATGAGGGAGAACAGTGGAGACAGGGATCCACTTGTAAGTGGGCCTTGATGAAGGCAGTTTGGCTGATGACATATCAGTGGCAGCACAGGAAAGATGAAGCTGGAGTTGGAGGTGAGAGATAAGAAGCTCAGTGAAGGGGATGTGGTTATTAATGGGTTAATAACACAGCTAGAGGAAGAGAGAGAGCGGGAACCCCTGGACGATAAGGAGGAATAGGGGGTCCAGGGTTTCTGTAAAAAGAAAGGTAAAAGCAGTTGAAAGAAAGAGGAATCAAAACCGCTGATGTAATTTATTTATCTTTCTTGCTTCTGTTTGAGTTCTGACTTAAGTTTCAAGTTGTCAAGGCGAATGTTGTATGAATGGAGAATGCAAAGGAAGCTTCCAGTAATAATGTATGTGTGCGAGTTTTAATGTGTTCTTTGGCACTTTGAGTTTATAGGAATTCGTATCGTTGTATGGGAATATGAAAGTGTGTATGCGATTATTGAGTGTGCCTGTGTCAATTTAATGTTCTGTAAAGTTAAGCAATTACTGCTGGGAGTTTATTGTGTTGTGATGTCTCCCAGGTAAAAGAAGAGAGCTGCAGTGAAATGTAAGAAGTCCTAGTTTTTTTTATTTCCAAAATATACTTTATTTATAAAAATCTGTAAAAAAATACATTCCCAAACAGTTTAAAACAGCATCAAGTCAAAAAATACAAACATTGCAAGGCAGATCAGTTTCCTTCAATCATGAGTTGCTTCACAACCCTTCCATTTCACATTTGTCATGCCAATTACATTTTTACATTTACAGCAAATGAAAATTTTCCCGATACAGTTCGAGGGGTTTTCCATGGGTCCAACCCCTCAGTTCAGCTTGGTGGGGGGACCTTACACTGTGGTCTTTCCCCATTGAGCCTTTGCTGCGGCTGCCCCAAGCTTTCGTGTGTCCCTCAGCATGTAGTCCTGGACCTTGGAATGTGCCAGTCTGCAACATTCGGTGGTGGACAACTCTCTGCACTGGAAGACCGGCAAGTTTCGGGCAGACCAAAGGGCGTCTTTCACTGAATTGATAGTAAGAAGTCCTAGTGTTCTGTCCCTGTAAGAACTGAATGCAGGTTGCAAAGGCTTTTATGTACAAACAAGCATGCTTTTGTTTTGGATGAAACACTTTAAGGTGTTTCTTGGGAATTAACCTTTTGTTTGGAGTTTTAATTACAGGTACATCAGAAGTTTAAGGAAAGAAGATAGGTAATGTAATTTGTTGTTCTTTTTTTATTAAATAAAGCACATGCTATTTTTTCTCTGCTTGTATGTGGAATAAATAGATTTTTTGTGTAGATGATGTTTTGTGTGCTTCAAGCTTCAGTGTTTTCTCTTCCCAAAATTGTGGTTTTGTGGTAGTAGCTTCAGCACTTTAAGTTTGAAAACTCACAATAAAATTGTGAGATGGATTGGAAGGGAAGTTTAAATTAAGTTATGAGATTCGAGGTGGGCTTGCTGGCCAGGATCCCAACTCGAATGGGGTTTATTAAACATGTGGAGATTCTAATCCGGATACAAATTCAGAAATGTTAGTATGGGTGGTTTTAATATTAAATCGTGTAAATTGGAATTTGGGTTGGAGACTTTTTCACAAAAGTTAAAAATGTCTTTCTGGGAACCATTGGAGTTGTTGCTCTGAAACAATTGGGAAAAGGAATTGGTAAAAGTTTAAAAAAGCCTTTCTTTGTTCAGAAGAAAGCAGGTTGAACTGGTTTAGCTAAGCTGGAATGTATTTGTTGCTTGATATTTTTTTTAATTGGAGAGCTTGGGATTTTGGAGCAATTGAAAGAGTGGTTTAAAAATACTCAGCAGAACACACTGATATCTGAGGAAGTTGTAGGAAAAAAAAGTTCGAAAAAAAAGAACAGTCTAATAAGAACGATTGAGGTAATAAAAGCAAAATACTGCGGATGTTGGAAATCTGAAATAAAAACAAGAAATGCTGGAACCACTCAGCAGGTCTGGCAGCATCTGTGGAAAGAGAAGCAGAGTTAACGTTTCGGGTCAGTGACCCTTCTTCGGAACTGACAAATATTAAAAATGTCACATGTTATAAGCAAGTGAGGTGGGGGTGGGGCAAGAGATTGAGGTATTTCCTTTGTTTGGCAAAAGACCCAGTTCAAACTGACCAGGACACATGGCAATGCTTTGTTCTTTTTTTCTGCAAAAAAATGGAGAGGTGACAATGACATCACTAGTCAATCTGAGGACTTTTGTCCCGCTCTCTTTTAAAGCAGCAGAGAGTTAACCCTTTCTGCTAGCAGTTATTGAATTTATCGGATATTAACCCATTCAGCCACAGGCAGACTGGATCCTTTGTTTTTTTTTCAGGTTACAGGCAGCTGGCAGTGCAACGGGATTTCCAACAGCTTCAAGAAGAAAAGGACATCTCTCACAGCATTATAGAGTCATAGAGTCATAGAGAGATACAGCACCGAAACAGGCCCTTCGGCCCAACGAGTCCGTGCCGACCATCAACCACCCATTTATACTAATCCTACATTAATCCCATTTTCCCTCTCACATCCCCACCATCCCTCAATTCTCCTACCACCTACCTACACTAGGGGCAATTTTTACATTGACTATTGTGGCAATTGGGAGTCTGGGAACAAGAAATTAGAATTTAAAATTCAATTCATATGAGTTGGCATTTTAGACATTTAAAGGAAACAAAAAAAGGACGTACTCATATAATTTCAGTGGTTTTCATGGATAAATAAAAAATTTTAAGTTTTATTTGAAAACAATTAAATAAATTGATCTTAACATTAAGTGATCTGCAGGTGGAGGAACTAGTGTTGAACTGAAAGGCATATCAATCTAAGTAATGCAAATGACAGAAGAGAAAAACAGAAAGAGGGAACATGTCCCCAGAGCTGCGGGTAATAGAGTCAGGGATAGGGAGACCACTAGATTGTGAAAGGGTGGGTATGGTTGGCGACACCAGGGGAGACAAACAAGATGTTTTGTTAGAAGCAAAGGCCCTGGCCTTTAATCGCACAGATAGTATTGTGAGATGTCTCTAACAGACCCCAGGCCCAAAGAATGGTTTAGTTTTGATACCTATTGGGAAAATGTTATATTGTCATGTACACCATGAGGTGGCACCAGTGATGTTGAACTGAACAGGGATAGGATTCATCGCTGGAAAGGAAAGTTTGATGCTTCAAATGCTGAACTGAACTACCAAAGTCCTATCGTCGGACCCCATCGGACAACTACAAAGACTTCAAACAACCTTGGACTGCGTCTACATTGAAGATTCCATTTCGTCAGGAACATAAATCTGCAAAGACTTTATTGTTATTTCTATTTGCTCGGGCAGTTAATTAAACAACAAAAATACTATTAGTTTGAGTATATGTATGTGAATGCGAGCGTTAGATTCTTTAAATAACTTATAAGGTCTTTAGATATTGGTTTATCTTAGTAGTGTTTAAGATCTTAGTTTTTCTAAAATAAATAGTTAATTTGTTGATATCTATAGATACCTGGTTTGGTATGCCTCATTCGGAGGTTACTAGATTGTTTCAATTTGGCTGCTGCTTTCGTTGATTTGGAAAGCTTAAAGATATGTATGATGCGATCTGTGGAGTGGCGGGACTGAATTGACAGTGTGTTGCTCCCACCGCAATCAGAATCATATATTTTGATTGGGGGCTTTGTCCTGAGCGGTCGTATCATAACACCACAAGCAGGAAATGGTGTCAGTATGGGTTGAATTTGAAATGCCCAGTAACCCTACCTACATTTTGTTTTACGCCTGAGAGACCTGCAAGGGTGAGGGAAAGAGAATTGGTGAATATTTACAGTCATAACAGCATGAAATTAAAGCCTGGGACACTAGTGAAGGAGAGTTGTGAAAGTATATGGAAAGATTTTGTTATGATATACCCCCACTAGCAGAGGATCTAGTCGAGCTGCAGAAAGAGAGTTGGTTTGTTATAATATCAATATTGCTTCATTGAATAAAACAAAGCTGGCTGACTGGAGAGGGTCAATCGTTAGAAGAGGCTGACCATAACTCTTTTGCAGCAGCCAGGCAATGAGACACTGCTACAAATAAAAACAGAAAGTGCTGGAAATACTCAACGAGTCTGGCAGTATCTGTGGAAAGAGAAGCAGAGTTAATGTTTCAGGTCGGTGACCTTTCATGGTGAGACACTGCTACAGCTGGTGCAAGGTTTGAAATTCATAGGATGTTACTGTGAGGTTGAACCATTTGCTAAAGACATTAATTAACTCCTGATAGCTGTGATGCCATCATTGAAACGGAAGCACTATTGTTAATGCGTAAGCCTAACAATAATGAACAAAACTGAGTTGCCTCAGATAATATGACCACTGCAACACCGATAGCAGACATGAGCAACGTAAGTGTGTGCAGTTAGCAAAAACGCCAGAACCTAGGCTGGTGTAATGAGCCCCAAAGATGCCAGATAGGTCAATAATAATAGTTTTCTTTGTATGAATAAATGCATTTGAGCCTGAACTGTTTAACACAAACGCAGTCTTCCACCAGACAGACACGCATAAAACATCATAAACAAAGAATGCCATCTGACTGATGACATCAATGATTTTCAGATGTAAAAATTTAGAATCACATGCACACCAGGATGCTGTGCCAACCACCATATCATATTGTTCTGAAAGTGCTTCCATTTTAAAAAAATTTTTTGAGGCCTTGCGTTAAAACTGAAAAGATTCCATGGACGTGTTTTTTTTTTAAATCAAATTCACTGAAAGGACACTTAAGATGTTGTTTGAAAACAACCTGTGCTGGAAATCATATGCTCCAAGCTCAATAAACAGAAACCTTGCTGACCTGGGGGAGATGTTTACAGAGAAGCCACATGTCAAGGTTTATGGAGGTCAGGAGGTTGACATTCTGTTTGGGGAAGATATTGTTTTCAAGTCAGTTAGGGTGTGAACTGTTTTGAAGACAGTTTGAGACCAACTTGTCAAGGAAAAACCTCCCAACCCACCTCTTTCTCTACCTCTTTGAAGAAACCTTGCAAAGATCCAGTGTGGGAGAGCCAAAGTCCCTGGTGCTGCATCTCTCCTGAGAAGCTGGAAAAAGCTGCCAGATTAATTCTCAACACCGCCTGAAAAGAACTGCTTTAGAAAAGATCCCAGTGACTTGTCTCTGTATACCCGGACGCCAGATCAAAAGGGACAACAGACTTCCTTTCACATCTTCACCTATTTCTTCAAGAATTAGCAAGTGTTTGATCAAAGTATTCTCTTTGTTTGTAATAGACCTTTGCAGAGAGAATTTCTGTATTTTTTTCAGTGTGTGTGAGTATGTGTGGGGAATTTAAAAAGGGAACTTTCATATTTCCATCTGTGTGTAATGCTTCGCTTCATTACTGGATAGGTCTTGTTTGATAATAAACTGATAACTTTGTTGTTTATTAAATAAATCTGTTTGGAGTATTTTATTCTGGGATGAAGAGTAGAGTACATGATTGACCGAATCATTAACTGTGTAAATATTTTTAAAATATATGTTGTGACCTGCGGAGAAGTGGGACTAGAAAAGGCAGTGCACTCCTCCCACCTCAGTCATAACAAAATGTTCCCAGCTACTTCTATCAATTCAATCACATTGTTATAGAACTTCCTCAGCGTGGCACAGATGTGACATGGTTGAAGGTCACAAGCACCAAACTGAAGTCAACTTAACTCTCGTGATGCATAGTATGAGTGAAAAACATCGTATGATGCTTCGTACAAAGTAACAGCCAAATAATTGGCTTTTGATTTGTTGAGAGTAATCAGAACATTGCTTGAAGAGAAGCTAAGGGCACATAGCTCCCTAATCTCTAATTCCATCTGCTGCAAAAAAAAGGTACACCACAAAACTATGGTCAATGAAAGATCATTGGCAGTACAAAACAATGATAACATCCAATCCTGGACAGACCACACAATGCTCTTCCATGATGTGCTACAGGAGGTGTGCAAGGTGTTCAAAGAATTTGTCACTGCATGGTTGAGGTGTGCTGCAAACACTTTTGAGGAATTATTGAATAAACCATCCATCCTTGTGGATGAAGCCCATAAATAATTACACAGCAGGCACATCATAATAGCAAGATGAGATCGCAATAATTATAGTTACAAATTAGTAAATGCATCAGGGCAGTAAAAGATGGTAAATCTTCAAGACTTTTTCAAGTCTCATGTATTGCGTCTGGTTTAAAGGGATGCCTACCCGATCAAGACAGGACAAAACTGCATCTAACACTGGGGGCTTTCCTTATTGCCCCAGCTAACTGTGTTGGTAAGTTTCATAATTTAAACGGGTTAAAAAAACAGCAGTTCCCCCGTGCATAATTGGGGTCCTTAAGCCTCATCAACCTATACGTGAACTCTCCGGAATTAGAGGGATAGTATGCACTCCATATTGGGAAAACAAAAATTCTACTGTGTGATCTCGGAATTACTCTCTCCTAATGATAGACTAAGAAGTATCAGTCAAGCATGGACACTTCACAATTCTTTGATTCCCTTTCTAGTGCCTCATGTCAATTGTAGGGACAGTTTAAGCAGCAGATATCCAAGCCTCACAGCTCCAGGGACCCGGGTTCAATTCCGGGTACTGCCTGTGTGGAGTTTGCAAGTTCTCACTGTGTCTGCGTGGGTTTTCTCCGGGTGCTCCGGTTTCCTCCCACAAGCCAAAAAGACTTGCAGGTTGATAGGTAAATTGGCCATTATAAATTGTCACTAGTGTAGGTAGGTGGTAGGGAAATATAGGGACAGGTGGGGATGTTTGGTAGGAATATGGAATTAGTGTAGGATTAGTATAAATGGGTGGTTGATGTTCGGCACAGACTCGGTGGGCCGAAGGGCCTGTTTCAGTGCTGTATCTCTAATCTAAAAAAAAAAAATCCAGGTTCCTTCTTGGAATTACAAATTTAGTAGATTATTCTTCAAAGATTTTTCCTACAACTAGAGAAATTACAGCATTCTATGTTCTAATAACCAGTATGAAAAATATTCTTCCAACTGTTTTCTGTGCTTTCAATAACTGTTTTTGTGGTATGCGCACAGTGTCCTAAATGTGGTCTAAACAAGGTTCCAGGATTGGGACTGACTGGATAGCACCCTGGAGAGCTGGCATGGACTCAATGGTCCAAATGGACCATTGCTACAATGCATTAAGAATTGGCATCCTTCTGTGCCACACATGTCTCTATGATTCTAACTTCCTTCCAGTAGATATCATTCTAGTGCCCACTGTACTCCCCTCCCCTCCCCCCTAAACCTTTTCCAGTCATTCTATCATCTACAATATGTGACCAAAGCTGGATATTGTATTCTTAAAAAGCCTATCAAAACTTTTTATGTAAGGACAAAATTCTGTGTTTTGGATTATATTGAATTATCTTAGCAGTGTAACCTAATAACCTAACTGCCTTGGCTATCATTCAGTGGCATTGGTGTGAACCTTAAGAGAATTGTGCACTATCACGCCAAGATCATTCTTTCAATGGACTGTTCTGTGTCCTCAAGTAAGGTTTTTACCTTACTCCCACAGCTGTCCACTATCTTCATTTCCACAATACCCATGTGAATAACATTAGATTTATCCAAGTTATCCCTGCTGCTCTCACATGCGTTCAAGTCTTCAGAAGAAGGAATTTTCCTCCACACAAGATCAGGTGGCAGGTTGTTCAACCTTGCCCATCTAAGAGCGAAGACCAAAGTACGGAAAGTCCTAATCAGGGAACTCCTCTTTGCTTACGATGCTGCATTAACATCTCACACAGAAGAGTGTCTGCAGAGACTCAGACAGGATTGTGGCTGCCTGCAATGAATTTGGCCTAACCATCAGCCTCAAGAAAACGAACATCATGGGACAGGACGTCAGAAATGCTCCATCCATTAATATCGGCGACCACGCTCTGGAAGTGGTTCAAGAGTTCACCTACCTAGGCTCAACTATCACCAGTAACCTGTCTCTCGATGCAGAAATCAACAAGCGCATTGGAAAGGCTTCCACTGCTATGTCCAGACTGGCCAAGAGAGTGTGGGAAAATGGCGCACTGACACGGAACACAAATGTCCGGGTGTATCAAGCCTGTGTCCTCAGTACCTTTCTCTACGGCAGCGAGGCTTGACAACGTATGTCAGCCAAGAGCGACGTCTCAATTCATTCCATCTTCATTGCCTCCGGAGAATCCTTGGCATCAGGTGGCAGGACCGTACCTCCAACACAGAAGTTCTCGAGGCGGCCAACATCCCCAGCATATACACCTTACTGAGCCAGCGGTGCTTGAGATGGCTTGGCCATGTGAGTCACATGGAAGATGGCAGGATCCACAAGGACACATTGTACAGCGAGCTCGTCACTGGTGTCAGACCCACCGGCCGTCCATGTCACCGCTTTAAAAATGTCTGCAAACATGACATGAAGTCCTGTGACATTGACCACAAGTCGTGGGAGTCAGTTGCCAGCGATCACCAGAGCTGGCAGGCAGCCATAAAGGCAGGACTAAAGTGTGGCAAGTCGAAGAGACTTAGCAGTTAGCAGGAAAAAAGACAGAAGCGCAAGGAGAGAGCCAACTGTGTAACAGCCCCAACAACCAATTTTATCTGCAGCACCTGTGGAAGCGTCTGTCACTCTAGAATTGGCCTTTATAGCCACTCCAGGCGCTGCTTCACAAACCACTGACCACCTCCAGGCGCGTACCCATTGTCTCTCGAGACAAGGAGGCTAAAGAAGATCCAAGTTAAGCATCATTTGATAAACATGTTATCCTCAGCCCTCACATTTGCACAAAGCCTCCTAAAAGCAAATTCTTAATGCATTGTAGCAACTTCCTACCAATTCTACAATATTCTAATAAACCTTTGTGAGGTACCTTCTCAAAGGCTGTCTGAAAATACAAGTGGACAATGTCTACTGGGCCATGTTTGTCATTTACCCAATCACTTCTTTAAAAAATCCAATAAAATTAGTAATACACCTTTCTTTCCAGAAACTGTTCATCTCTGAAATCACCTTCTCGTTCCAGATGATAATAAAAACCACCTCTTATAATCGTTTCAGCATCTTATCTATGATTAAAGTGAATGGTCCTCCAATTCCCTGGTACTGACTTGGCACTCTTATTGATAATTGAATCTACATAAGCATCCTTCCAGTCCGAGGGAACAAACCCTAACTAAGTAGTTGCTAAAGATATGGACAAAAACATGGATAGATAGCATCTGGACTGGCAGCCCTATGTTTTGAGATCCCTAATTATATCTGTTATTTTAATATCTGCAATTTCCATGTCAACAATATATCTCATTGTTGGTAATTGAACTTAGTCTACAGGAGTGAAATCTGATGCAAAGTAATCATTTCAGACTTTTTACCATACCCTGAGACTCCAGGATGAACAAATCTTGGGAATGCCATGGAAAGGCACATCCACATGCATGATTCTATTTCTGTAGTCGATCAGTTTTACATTGACATCATGATAGACTTTCTATATTTGGGCTAGGAGCATGTACAGCTTAGAGGCACTTGTGGGAAGCCCAATATCCATTCTTGCTGCTAGGTGCCTTCCACAGGAAATCAATTAAAAACCCTGGCCTTGGAAAACAATATGCAAGTCACCTGCTTGACAGAATTGTGTACTAAAGGATGGGAGAAGTAACAAAGATCTCCTGCACTTACCTACATGTGCCACATAAAAGTTCAAAAACTGCAACAGAGTCTTTTGTGCTAATGGAACTGTCTCCAAGTCTGGATGCAAGGGTGTGCTGAGTTTGATGACTGTTTACTTCTGGAATCCAAGTCAGAAGGTTTCTGTAGACTGGTTGTGATAAAGATTCTGTCCCTATTTACACAAATGAGCCAGAAAAATGTGCGCAAGAAAATACTTACATGATAATTTCTTTGAGCTGATAGAGATCAAAGACATAATCCTTATAATGATACAAGTCGCATTGAAAAAGCGGAATGAAAATACACAGCACCCTGACATTCATTAGCAATAGGGTAAATGATTTGCTGCAGGATAAAATGGCAAAATTGCAAAAGCCACTGGGGTGTTTCAGGTCAGGTTTCATTATGGAGGTTACTGCCTCCCACCCCGCCTCCCTCAACCCCTCGCTCTCCTGCTATGCTCTTCATTGCAGTCTTCTTCCCCTCTTCCTCAAGAAGCTACATGTAGATGCCTCACTCAGTCTCTCCACTCACTACACTGCTTCAAAACACCCTTTCTGGCCCCACTCAAACTGGTGTTTTACTGCCTTCAGGACTTCCTGTGCAAAACTGCAGGCATCAAGTTGCACTACATAGAATAAACATGGAACGCATCATGTGTCACATCACGTGCTCCAGTTAACAACAATATTGAAAATGAACAAGTTTATTGTTGGTAGCTCAGGTAATGAATTTTAGAACACAATAACAGCCAAAAGTATACAGAAATCATAATTGGCTACTTAATGTTAAAACAATCACTGCTGGGACAAAATCCTGTAATGTTGCCAAACTTGACATACAAACATAAAGTTAAAACTTCCTAAAATCAAAACGAATCTTAGAACAATCATTGCAATGGGAGATAGGGATCTGCAGAAAGACCAGAATAATTAAGGAGGAGACAGAAGAAGAGCGAGTAGGTATGAGAGGGTATTATCAAGATTTCAAGTAAATAGTTTGAAACAATGCATGTCAAAAGTCACACTGATGGACTAATTTCAAAAATTGGGTTGCAGAGTATACTTTAGTTCCAGTGAGAATATCAGTCAGCAAATCAATACACTTTAAAAATGGTGGTTCTCTGTCCAGATGAAATTTTGTTATCCAGTTTCAAAAGGTTGTCCATCACTGATGTAGCAGATATCCATCAAGCATAATCAGTCTGATCAGTCGATTTAAATTAGTAAAGCAGCATTTTTGTAGGAGTACTGGATTAAATAGCTCTCTTTCCTATTACTTGACTGTGGAGCCACAACTGGATTCTGATTGATTGGTACCATTGTCTTTTCTGTCACCTCTTTGACATGAAATCCAACTACTCTTCAACATTATTTTTTACCGCATGTAGTGCATAATTTATACTAGCATTACTAATCCAACTCCAGGAACCAAATAGGGGATTATACAGCATTCCATTGATAGTGCCTACTGTCAATCCACCTGAAAAGCATAAAAGGAAAAACAAGAAATGCATTTAAAGAAAAGCATCCGATTTATTGACTCATTACTTCAAAACAATCTCTATGTTTTCATTTAGCAAAATACAAAATTGTTGATCTATTATTTTTTCTTTCAACAAGGAACATAAAATGCAATTGACATTTTCCATAAATTACCAATATATTGTTTGTGTCGTTGAAGGAGATCTTCTTGCATAATGCACAGAACTGAACAACAAACTAAGCACAGCAAATGCACGGTCCACCATTTTAGTCAGAAGCGTTTTTAGACAAAGGGAAATTTAAAAAAAACAAGTGCCCAAAAAACTGCTAGATTTTACTGTATTGGTATAACAACATTACTATCATTAACTTCCAGCTACTTTTCAGTTCATTTCTCAAGTTCAGAGTATTTGTCCAACATTCTTAAATATCAGAAAAATTAATGTACTTCCCGAATCCAGATTATTCAGATAAACAGCATGAATAGTGACAGAATTCAAGCTTATTATTTGCTCATTGGAGGTAAATTTCAGACAAGCACATCACATGTGCCTTTCAGCTCTGTTGTAATTAATTCACGCAATTGTGGCCACCATGTAAAGCAATGGGGAGAGAGGAGAGGATAGAGAGGGAAGGGGGAGATAAGAGGCAGGGAAGGGGAAGGGAGAAGGGGCTGGCTCTCTTGCTCTTAAGTTACAATGAGGTGAATTATCATTGCATTGCCCCTGCCATCCATGCTCTGTCCAGTTTCTTTTCATCATTCATCAAGGTCACCTGAAAAGTTTACAACCTTTAACCTCAAAACAAACTTACATTTCCTAAAATATTTCAGCTAAACTATTCATGCTGGCCTGTTCTGGGTAGGTAGCTGAATGTCAATAAGTGAGCAATTTGAATTACCTAACTTTTAAAAAAACATTCCCAAAGTAAAACACATTTAGCTCCGAAAAATATTTTTTTAAATCCATATTACTCACTAGACACGAGAAGTCTCTCCAACTCTTCAGGGCTGATGAATCTTTCCCATTCATGTGTCCCATTTGGTACAATTCTTAATATCTTCTCAGCTGCTAGAATTGCCAGTACGTAGGACAGGAATGTTTTGTTAATTGTTGTTATAAACAGTGATCCTCCAGGCTGATTAAGAGAGAATAACTGATTTCAGTTATTTGCAGTTGTGAATGGCGCATCACACTAGTTATGTCAGCTTAATATTTTTTCTGGTCTGCAGGATGTCTGACATGTAGAAACCCATTGCCTTTCAGTTCAAACTACTGTGAAATCCACATTCACCTTTCTGTTTGCCCAATATTGGGTGCACATGTGTTGTCAGAACACATCTCACCTGCCTAGAGAGTTCAGGTGCAGGTTGCTACAACTAAGGCTCAAGGATGCCAAATGTGCACAGCTAAATCAGCTAAGACCACAAAACTTACCAGACTGGATCACTAGCAAATATCCTATCTGTTTGAGCTTTAGTCTGCAGGATTATCAGGAGCTATGTGGGAAGAATAGTGTGTCCTCACTGACAGGCAAGTTCCATTAGTGAGCCGGGTTGAACATCAACATTGCCCTGTGGATCTGTCTGTCTCATGTACAGACCTTCAGATGGAAGGTCATAGTAATATTAAGTCTGTCGTAGAAGGCTGATTCAGCCTACACCCCTACCCACCCCATTAAAATATGAACCATCATTAGATACCTGAAGCTCAAAGCAGCAAAGCTGACAATAAAATGTGCAAAGGTATTCCTACTATCCTCATTCAACTGTATGCTGCAGCGACAATGTAAATATTTTGTTTTAAATACTATATACAAAAGGGGAATGGGGCGGGGGGTTCTACTTGATGTGTAATGGAAGGAAATTTACTGCTGCCTGCAGCACTAAACTGATAGTTCTGGGGGAAATCATGCAAGTTGTGAAGGGCTTCATTGTAAAGGCAGAGATCAAAACAGCTCATATCCTCTCAGAAAGGGGTGGTGAAATACTACTTCTATTTCTTTAATGTGTAGCTTCTTGAAACATTAGATTTTGTAGCCTGATCAAGAAATTTAATCTCTAACCCAATTGAAACCAGCCTACGCAGTGCTGCTTGGAACACTTCAGAAACCTGCCATGACCTATGTATAAAAATAGTGCTAAATAATTTTATCATGCTGAGATCACATTTTAGTCATCATGCAAGTGAAATCTAAAATGTAATTCAAATTGGTTTTCACTCAGAAGCGATTCCAGAATGTTTTTAAACAGAGATCACAACATATGTCCACCAACAAGGAGTACAGCACTTACATTAAAACAGTCAGTCAGGATAACTTTTGGCGTCTAGAAATAAATTGCTTTCTGGATGTGGGTGATGGGAACGTTTACCATCCATATTTCCCTCAAAATGAAGCTAGTGGGGTTTCTCCTTAAATTGCTGAAATCCTGCTACTAATAGTGTTCCCACAATGTTGTTAATTAGGAAATTTCAGAATTGTGAACTAGTGATGAAGGAATGTCCAATTCAGATGGCGTGTCAATTGGAGGGCAACATGGAGATCCCAAACTCCCAAGATCTTGCTGCTCTTGTCCATCTGCCCTCAGGTGGACGTGCAAGATCCAACGGCACTATTTCCAAGAAGAGCAGGAGAGTTATCCCCGGTGTCCTGGCCAACAGTTATTTCTCAATCAATATCACAAAAACAAATTATTTGGTCATTATCACATTGCTGTTTGGGGGGGTTTGCTGTGCGCAAATTGGCTGCCGAGTTTCCTACATTACAACGTGACTAAACTTCAAAAGTACTTCATTGGCTGTAAAGCACTTGGGACGTCTGGTAATCATGAAAGGCGCTTTGTAAATGTAGGATATTCTTTTTCTTTTCTTGATGGTAGGATTCGCAGAGCTGGAAGGTGCCAACAAAATAAGCTCGGTGAGTTGTTGAGTATATCCTGCAGATAGTAAATATTGCAGGAACAGTGCATTAGTGGTAGACACAGTGGATACTGAGTACAGTGGCAGGACAATATCAAACAGACTGCTTTGTCCTGCATGATATTGAGCTTCAAATGTTGTTGCAATGCACCCATCACAATCCTAACCTGTGCCTCGCAGATGGTGGAGAGACTTTGAGGTGTCAGAGGGTGACTTCCAAAAGCCTTTGCACCACTTACAAGGCACAAATCAGGAATCTGATGGAATGTTTTCCACTTTCCTGCAGGAGTGCAGCTCCAACACTCAAGAAGCTTGACTCTATTCAGGACAAAGCAGCCCACTTCTTCAGCACCCCATCCACCACATTAAACATTCAGTCCCTCCATCAGCGGCAATGCGTGGCTGCAGTGTGTACAATCTACAAGATGCACTGCAGCAACTCGTCAAGCCTCCTTCAACGGCACGTTCCTAACTCATGATCTCTACCTCAAAGAAGGCCATGGGCAGCAGATGCACAGGAACACCACCATCTCCAAGTCCGACACCATCCTGATGTGGAAATATATTGCCATTTCTTCTGCATTGCTGGATCAAAATCCTGCAGCTCCCTATCTGAGTTGATAGCCTTGAGATAAGGAGATGAAATAACCTTGGCTATCTCGTTTCATAATGTGGCGACAAAAAGAAGTCAACAGGCATGAATTACACATCCTGTGAGCTTGTATCGTGACATATTGAACTCTAAAGCAGCCTGAAAATGAACAACTCTCACCATTAAATTATTTCTAGCTACAGCACAATTCTACAAGACATTTATAAGTAGAAAGAATGCAAAAGTTTGATTGATACGAGATTAATCCAAGTTCTAACCCTAGGTACATATGCAACTATGGGTGCCTTACAGTACCTTCACTACACAGACAGCAGTGGTTCAAGACGGTAGCTCACCACCATCCTCTCAATAGCAATGCAGGATGAGCAATAAATGCCGTCCTTGACAGTGCCGCCCACAACCTGCGAATGAATAAACAGAATTTAAAATGTTAAAAACCTTACCTTTAACACTTGTGCAGCATACCGGATAAATGTTTCCACATCACTAACATGCTCCACAACTTCAGAGGCTACAACGGCATCAAACATTCCAGTCGCTTCCATTGCCATTTCCTCCAGAGAGCAGGCAGTATACTGAACTTGGTCTTGCAGGACTGGATCAAATGATTTGTGTATCTCCGCTGTTCTGATGTTATCTTCCAAAGGATCAATTCCAGCAACCATTGCTCCGAGCCTGCCAAGAGGCTAAACAAGTCAAAAATAAAATTACCAATGTCTGTGAATAGTTTGAGAAAATATAATCACCATTTTATAACCAATATGAAAAGAACTGAAACAAAATCACACTGATATGTCTTTAGCTTTTTTTTTAAGGGAACAAATTGGACCCAATGAATGTATCCAAAATAGTCAGAAGAAACAGAGGTTCAAGTTCAGAAAAGAGGCACAGCCTGTCTAGATTGAAATATTTTACACATATGGTAGTGAATGTGTGGAACAGACTGTCTAAGGAGGCAGATAATTTTTATGGGAGAATTGGCCAGATACTTGAGGGAGTCAGTAATTGAGTATATTTTTTTAAAACTAACCCAATGGACTGCAGTGCCTTTTCCTATCATACACTTTCCCAGATTCCTATGTAACAGCAAAGTGACTGAGGATATTTTACTGTGATAAAGATGCTATATATGATGAGGTTGTTGTTAGTAAGATGTTCTCTAATCTGTACATAAACAGCGAATTGGTTTGTCATTATCACAAGTTTTTATTGTACCTCACTTAGTAGCCCTCCTCCACAGCCAACATCTAAAATTTGGAAACCATGAAGAGGACATCCTAATTGCTGTTTTCCACTGTACGTCAACAACGTATCTCTAGAAAAGATCAGAGAAAGAAAAAAAATGATTACCCATATAGAGAATTTCCCTAGAGGGTGCCCCTTAAAGTGCTATTGTGGGAGAAAGAACGCGATGTCTTAAGTATGCTGTGTTCAATTCTAACAGTATGTTCATCGCTATTGAAAAAGTGCAGGTTATAAAATCAGGACATGCCACTAATAAATAATGCTTAAATCAAAAATTGGATATGCAACAGCTGTCACTTCTTTTTAAATTTAAAGCCACCATTCAGATTTTTAAACATGTTTTTCATGATAAAACCAGGGCATTAAGCTGCCCAATGAATGTTCCTGGAACATTATAGGAGGGTTAATGAAACTGGAACAATCTTGGTAAAATTATGATGGCCTGGTCTGCATGTCTTACAGCTTAAAAATTCAGAGTTTATCACAGAACTGAATAAAAACATGCTTGAAGCAAGTTAATCAGCACTGAAGGTAGGAAAAATGAAGTTACTTTTAGGTGTAGAACTGCATTGACCCCAATAAAGACACAAATGCTCACAAGTATGCAGTGCCTGGGCATGCTTAGGGTTTATACAATACTAGCGTATGAAACATAAACCATATATTATAGTTTTAGAAACCAGAATATTGAAACCAATATAGCTTCATACTACACTTTCTATAGGAGAGATATTGCGCAGAATTTTCCCAGCCCGTGGAGGCAAGGGGTGCTGGGAAAAGCGTCGGAGTGGCCCCCTGGCAAACTCCGACCTCCTTGAGCTTTTCCCAGAGGTGGGCATGCAGCAATGACAGCAACCCCACCCCAGCAGCGGCGGGAATGCAATCAAACTCATCAAGGAGCCACTTAACGGCAATTATTGCAGCAGCACAAGCAGATCCCCCACTGTGTCTGCACCCCAGCAAGCTAGAGGAGTCAGCCGCGCAGCAGGAGGTCGAGGGTGCATTACAGCTGAAGGCGCTCAAAACATTTTAGCAGAAAATGGCAAGGCTGCTGTCTTCCCATGTCACAGCCTTGCCAATGAACTTGGAATGCCCAGATACAGATGTCTCCGATCATCATGGGCCTCATGAGGTCTTAGCTGCTGCCGTGATACCAAGGGTGGCTCCAGTGCTTCCATGCCACTCCTGCTGCTTGGGCCTCAGCAGTGCTCCCACTGGTCACACAGTGAGGGCTACAGTCCTCCCTTGCAGCAGGCCGCACTGTCTGCAGCTCCAGTCTCCAGAACCCGACCACCGTCCCTAATTGAATGGCGAGCACGGAGGCGACTTACTAATTGGCCACCTCCCATAAACTTCAGCTGGAAGGCGTGTTACCGTCTCGAGCAGCTTCACAACCATGAAATGGCCCAGACGTTGGGTTCCTGACACTCATGGCAACATTCAGCTCAATGCATCCACTTCAAACATATAAATGTATTTTAAAATCTACCATGGTTAAGTACAAAGTGATAAACAATGCACTAGTTCTAAATGACAAATCAAATGAGAATATTAATTTATGGTGGATTTCCGTTCAATGTCTTTGCCTTCAGGCAACCTCATCAATTTGGAAGGTTGGAGTTATCTTTGCTAATGATCAATGGGATCAACTCACTGTGGTATAAAAGCATTAGATTCCTTTCCATGGCATTTACTCCTCAAGATTAGAAGACAATCTCAGATGAAGAAGTTCCTTCAGCCCATTTGATTTCATCTTTCTAAATTACCAACCCTATCATCTTTCCATTAGAGCATCTAGCTGTTTCATAAATGAGTTCAGTGTTCGAGTCTCATCCACCCTTCCTGGTACTTTTTCCAGTTGTTCATCACTCTCTCTGAATAGATGCTATAATGTATATGTAGGAAAATGTTACTTGCATAGTTAATCAGATGGATCGCAAACCAAAATGGCTGAAATCAGTTCAAAAAGAGATTACAACCTCCTGGTGTTTGATAAAGTTTCTACCAAAACTCGTTTTCACAGCCACATCTCCTTCCTCAGCGACTGTCTGCGGCTCCGACTTATTCCATGTGGATTCCAACTGCAGTTTCACCCATCATGTTTTGAATCCACCCAGGATCACAGCTATCTCCGAGAAATACAACAATCCTCGGACTGCTATTCTCGCCGCATCCTGAGATCCACACTCAGTGCTATGCACTGCCACACGCACACACTGGACCTCTCTCTCCAGGAGCAGCGCCTCACGTTATCTCAAAGCTGTTCTACTCCATAGTTTCATTTCATCCTTCGTCTCATCCCACGCATTAATAAAAAACTTTTTTTCTTCCTTTCAGGTGTCAAGGAACGCAAGCTCCAGCAGCTGATGGGGACTAATGCCCCTCCAGATCCTTCTTCCCCTTCACTTCCCTCTGACCCCACCCCTTCTGATCTGACCCCTTGGCGTGTATTCACTATACCCCCTGACCTTCCCCTCTCCGACGCTGAACGTTCTGTACTCAGCAAAGTTCTCAGTTTTATCCCCTTACGTCCCCACCTCAATGAATTTCGTGCTCGGCATGACGTTGAGTTCTTCTTCCGTTGTCTCCGCCTCTGGGCTCACCTCTTTGACCAGGAGTCCTCCCCCCTGATCAGCACACCCATTCACCCGCCTCCAGCATTTACCCTCTACCTGGATCCCTCCCCCTGTCCTCTTACCCGCTCTTGATCTTTTCACTGAAAACTGTCAGCGAGACATTGGTCATCTCAATTTCTCTGCCCCCCTCACTCACTCTAACCTGTCCCCCTCTGAACTTGAGGCACTCCGTTCTCTCAGGTCTAACCCGACATGGTCATCAAACCTGCAGACAAGGGTGGTGCTGTTGTTGTCTGGCGCACTGACCTCTACCTTGCAGAGGCTCAGCGCCAACTCTCAGACACTTCTTCCTACCTCCCTCTGGACCATGACCCCACCACCGAACATCAAGCTACTGTCCACAGGACTGTCACTGACCTCATCTCCTCTAGAGAGCTTCCCTCTACAGCTTCCAACCTCATAGTCCCGCAATCCCAGACATACCGCTTCTACCTCCTTCCCAAAATCCACAAACAGGACTGTCCTGGCAGACTCATTGTGTCAGCCTGTTCCTTCCCCACTGAACTTATTTCTTCCTATTTTGACTCTATCTTTTCTCCACTGGTCCAGTCTCTTCCCACCTACATCCGTGACTCTTCTGACGTCCTATGTAATTTTGACAATTTCCAGTTTCCTGACCCCAACTGCCTCCTCTTCACTGTGGACATATAATCTCTCTACACCTTCATCCCCCACCAGGATGGTTTGAGGGCTCTCCGCTCCTTTGTTGAACAGAGGCCCAACCAGTCCCCATCCACCACCGCTCTCCTTCCCCTGGCTGAACTTGTTCTCACATTGAACAACTTCTCCTTCAACGCCACTCACTTCCTTCAAGTAAAAGGTGTTACTATGGGTACCCACATGGGGCCGAGTTATGCCTGTCTTTTTGTGAGATATGTCAAACATTTCTTGTTCCAGTCCTACTCAGGCCCCCTCCCCCAACTCTTTTTCCGGTACACTGATGACTGTATCAGTGCTGTTTCCTGCTCCCACCCCAAACTGGAAAACTTAATCAACTTTGCTTCTAATTTCCACCTTTCTCTCACCTTTACATGGCCCATCACTGACACTGCCCTTCCCTTCCTCGACTTCTCTGTCTCCATCTCTGGGGATAGACTGTCTACTAATATCCATTATAAGCCCACCGACTCCCACAGCTACCTCTACTACACTTCTTCACACCCTGCCTCCTGTAAGGACTCCATTCCATTCTCCCAGTTTCTCCATCTCCGACGCATCTGCTCTGATGATGCCACCTTCCATGACAGCGCTTCTGATATGTCTTCCTTTTTCCTCAACCGAGGATTCCCCCCACTGTGGTTGACAGGGCCCTCAACCGTGTCCGGCCCATTTCCCGCACCTCTATCATCACCCCTTCCCCTCCCTCCCAAAACCGCAACAGGGTTCCCCTTGTCCTCACTTTCCTCCCCATCAGCCTCCATATCCAAAGGATCATCCTCCGACATTTCCGCCACCTCCGGCGTGATGCCACTACCAAACGCATCTTCCCCTCTCTTCCCCTGTCAGCATTCCGAAAGGATCGTTCCCTCCGCGACACCCTGGTCCACTTCTCCATTACCCCCACCACCTCGTCCCCTTCCCCTGCAATCGCAGGTGTAATACCTGCCCATTTACCTCCTCTCTCCTCACTTTCCAAGGCCTCAAACAATCCTTTCAGGTGAAGCAGCGATTTACTTGTACTTCTTTCAATGTAGTATACTCTATTCGCTGCTCACAATGTGGTCTCCTCTACATTGGGGAGACCAAACGGAGACTGGGTGACCGCTTTGCAGAACACCTCCACTCAGTCCGAAAGCATGACCCTGAACTTCCGGTTCCTGGCCATTTCAACACTCCCTCCCTGCTCACATCTCTGTCCTGGGATTGCTGCAGTGTTCCAGTGAACATCAACGCAAGCTCGAGGAACAGCATCTCATTTACCAATTAGGCACGCTACAGCCTGCCGGACTGAACATTGAGTTCAATAATTTCAGAACATGACGGGCCCCCCATTTTACTTTTATTTTTAGTTATTTTTTGTTTGTTTTTTTTAGATTTTTTTTGTTTTTATTTTATCTTAGTCTGTTCAGTTTGCCTACCCACTGTTTTTTTTCATGTTGCACTTGAAAACTGTTCAGTTTTCAGTCCGTTAACACCCTATCTGTACTAATGCTTTGTCTTTCAACACACCATTAACATATTGTTTGCCTTTGCTCCATGACCTTCTGGTCGGTTATTCTCTCTGAACTTGTCCTATCTACAGCTTCTCCTTTGTTATCTCTTGCCCCACCCCCGCTTTACTTGCTTAAAACCTTTAACATTTCTAATATTTGCCAGTTCTGAAGAAGGGTCACTGACCTGAAACGTCAACTCTGCTTCTCTCTCCACAGATGCTGCCAGACTTGCTGAGTATTTCCAGCATTTCTTGTTTTTATTACCACCTACTTGTATGTTCAATAAATTCCTCCTTTTCCTCTCTCTCTCCCCTCCTCCTCCCCCAGATAAATGTTCCTTAAGTTGGAACCCATATAAGAATTTATAAAACTCACTGCCTTGTCTCATCTGTAAGAGAAGTTACCACCCTGAGGCTACCCATTCTCTTCTTTCCATTATTTAATTTTATTTTACAAAAACATATTTGCAAACATGTAACAAAAGGTTTTCCAAACACAAAATGTGATGACGTAAATCTCACGGAAGCATAGCACAGCTGTACTGTGCACTCATGACAAACTAATCTAACCCTCTTCTCCGACACCAGCGGTACAGTGGCGTGGTGGTTAGCACCGCAGCCTCACAGCTCCCGGGACCTGGGTTCGATTCTGGATACTGCCCGTGCGGAGTTTGCAAGTTCTCCCTGTGACCCGGGTTTTCGCCGGGTGCTCCGGTTTCCTCCCACAGCCAAAGACTTGCAGGTGATAGGTAAATTGGCCGTTGTAAATTACCCCTAGTGTAGGTAGGTGGTGGGGATGTGAGAGGGTAATGGGATTAATGTAGGATTAGTATAAATGGGTGGTTGATGGTCGGCACAGACTTGGTGGGCCGAAGGGCCTGTTTCAGTGCTAAATAAAAAAAAGACAGTTTTTCAAGTCTCCTTAAATATGACAAATTCTAAAATCAACCAATGTTTTGACCATAAATGGTGAACTGAAATGTTACCGTACCTGATAAAAGGAACACGGAGGTCATTCAAAGCATGCAGAGCTGCAAATTCTCCATTTCTATCCCACCATTTTTGTGACAAGGCCTGAAATTTCTTCATTTCACGAGGTTCCACAGTTGTCTTTGATGTGCTGTACATCCTAATGAAGCCAAGAAACAAATCACAGTAAATATTGCATCTTCAAAAATGGAAAGGTTTTCTTACCAGTTAGATATTGTGAAAACATTTTTGTTGAAAAATCTTGAAGTGCTTTTCAGGTCAGCATGCTAGTGTATTGACAGACACCTCCTTTAAGTTTAGTTCTGTAGATGATTAATTTAGAGCATGTGACATTTCACATGGAGAATTACATTATTGCATTACAGACATATAATGAAAGCGATTACATTGCTGGTAGTTTAATAAGTTTACATGCATTTTCTTTTGAAAAAGCAAGGTGCTTGCCTGATCACCTGCGGCTGGGCAGAGACAGTTTTTTTGAGAGTGCTCCTTGATAAACTACAGCCCTTTTTTTTTCTCTAGCAGATAGCAGGGGCAGTGGGGAAAAATGAGACAGGTAGTTGGTTCCTTGGAATTCAATCAGTTAGAGGATGGAGCGAGAACATGTAGACCTAATAGCAGTTTCTCAATCTGGATATATTAAGTTTAAACAAAGTGTCTATTTCCTTAGTGGTAGGTGGCATTCTCATTCCAACTCATTCCCACTGAAACAGATAATATAGCCCAATACTCCAGTGCAGTCCTGAGGAAGTGCTGCCTTTTAGATGAAATGCTAAACCAAGGTCCCCTTCACCTGTTCAGGTGCATGTAAAAGATCCCCTGGTATCTTTTGAAAGAGCCGGTTAGTCTCCAGCTGTCCTGGCCAACATTCACCCCGCACCAAAAATGAATAATTAATTTCATGACTTTGTAGCAGCTTGCTGTGCACAGACTGGTTGCTACTTTTTCTTTAAACAAAACAGTGACTACATTTCAAAAGTAATTCATTAGATGTGAAGTTTTCTGAGGATGTGAAAGGCACTATATTGATATACTGAGAAACTGTTCCCATTGGCAGAAGGGCTAAGAACCAGAGAACACAAAGTTAAGGTGATTGACAAAAGAACCAAAGGAGACATTGGGGAAAACACTTTTACGCAGTGAGTGGTTAGGATTGGTATGCCCCGCCTGAGACGGTGGTGTAGGCAGCTTCAATCATGGCTTTCTAAAGCAAATTGGATAAGCACCCCAAGGGGAAAAATGTGCAGGGCGACAGGGAAAGGGCAGGGCAGTAAGACAAGCTAAACTGCTCTTGTAGAGAGCTGGCGTCGCCTTAACGTGCCAAACGGCCACCTTCTGTGCTGTAACTGTTCTAAGATTCCATGTCTTTGACCAAGCTTTTGACCATCTGTCCTAATATCATCTGAATTTGTTCTGCATCAAATTTTGCATTATAACATAAAGGGTTATTCTGTTCTCCTGACCAGCATTCCTCCCTCAACAGCAAAAAGACCTGGGATGTTTTATTACATTAAAGGCACCACATCAATACAAGTTGTTATAAAGATGCAAATTTTATTTTAAGTTTCTTTGAAGTGATTTTACCATTTGCTTTACAGTTGGTTACCTTTGTGACAAAGTCCTTTAGCCTAGAACACGACCGAAACTCCCTTCTCTATTTCCATTCCTTCAGAAACCTCTGACACTGCTTCAGCCACCTCCCCTATTTCCTCACTATTAACTGAGGGTTTTTTTTTTGCCTATTCCAAATGCTTTGGGGCCACTTATTATCTTAAGCACACGATATAAACTGTAAGTAAAAACAATAAATGCTGGAAATACTCAGCAGGTCTGGCAGCATCTGTGGAGAGAGAAGCAGAGTTAACGTTTCAGGTCAGTGACCCTTCTTCACAGATGCTGCCAGACCTGCTGAGTATTTCCAGCATTTTCTTGTTTTTATTTCAGATTTCCAGCATCCGCAGTATTTTGCTTTTATAAACTGCAAGTAGTTGTTGAAATCTTTAATGTGCGAGGCCATAAATAATTATTCCACTGAAATTCACTCTCGAAACTTGCTATCAATGTATCTTGTGAAACGGCAGGGCATTGTGAAGGTCCTTCACAAATATCAACGTCGTCATTTCTCACCGGCTAGCGTACCTGCAGCTTTGAGGTGCCTGTGCGCTGCTGCAGCCACTTGCTCCCAGGGCCATGCCGTCTGTACACGGCTGCAAACTCGTGGCTGCTGGCGTTCGGAATCTGGACAGGGCCCGCACTGTGTTCCAGTCATAGAACACAGCCCGGAGAGCGCGCTCCCCAACTCGGCAGACGCACCGAGAGTGAGAACTCCTCTTCGAGACACACAGCAGCAGTCCTCTGCACATTGCCATTACCACTCCTACTGCAGCTCATTCCCGGTGCAGCAGCCGTCCCATAGTTATTATCGTCCGGCGGAAATACATGTAACTTACATTTCCATCCAGTTTCTTTTTACATACGTGGTTCTTGTTTGCATAGCACATTATCACATTGAAACCACTAAAGCGCTTGCAATTAATTATTTCAAGCTGCAATGAAAGTAGATAATCCATATCAGTGGGAGTTTTGATTCCCAATCAGTTTTTAAATATATATGCAACATGACATTACTTTTTTCTGTAAATATCCATCTGTAAATGCCCCTCTCCCCCTTCACCTTTCCTCACTCACCGTTTCACTATTCATCTCCCCTTCCTCCTATGTTCTCACCTACCTCAATCTTCCCCTGTTCCTCTTCTTGTCGCCCGTTCCCATCATCCATGCTACTCACCATGGCCTCTTACTTGCTCCTTCCCCTCAGCCTGCGCTGTAACTCATAATTTAGGCTGAGTCCAGGGGAGCACTGAGGGACTGCTCCATTGTTCAAAGTGCCAACCAGGGCAGATATTCAAAACATAAAGGGTTATTCTGTTATCCTGGCCAGCATTCCTCCCTCAACAGCAAAAAGACCTGCTCATCTCATTGCTACTTGTGAGATAATTGCTAGCACAAGCATTTGCCATGTATATGTATACAGTGAGTCACTGCACTTCAAAATTAATATTATGTTTTAATGTCTCAACATAAGCCACAATTTAAATGCAATTATTTATTTACCTTCAAACAGGAGCAACCTGGGAAATGAAAAATTACTCTTTTGAACTAAAGAAGCTTTTGATCATTCTCAGTTATGTCTCAACTTTTCAATAGGAAGGTCCACAACTTCATGTGGTGTTGGACTTTCATTCGCTGATGTATAGATCAGAAATGGAGAAAAACAATATATAATCATTGCAGTGCTGCCACCTCAGGGAGCAAACTTCTTCATGCTGCTTTGCTGGTTCATTGTTCTGGGTTATTTACACCCAGTCAACAATACATAAAGAAAATCTGCTGTGCTTCTCAGGCATGGATTGCTCACCACCTTTAGAGATGACTGCCCATTGGGAGTGATGGATAGTTCTTCAACCTACTCTTGGTACAGGAATTTTGGCCACAGCACTCTTACTTTGAAAGAAACATTTCAGTAAGCAATTAGCTCATAGATTTAATATCTCTTTGAGATCTAGGTTAGATCTAATGGATTGGACGGGGGTTCATGTGATCCCAGTGTTTAAGGGGAAAATATAGGACCTTTTAATTTGATATTTTTTTCAGGAGGATTCTGCAAGGGATTATAAGGGATGTGATTTACAAACATCTGGAGAGGTTGTCAGTAATTTAAAGAACCGCAACACATTTCCAAAAACAGACTCCTGCTGTAATAACCTGGTTTATTTAACAAAGTAACTACATTAGTGGATGATGGCAGCCTCATAGATATTGTATATCCTGCTTTCTAGAAAACTTTGATGAAGTACTGCAAATAAAAACTATTAAGTAAGATTTCATTATATTGGACTGGTGCTCGGATGTTATGCTGGATAGGAAACTGGTTGGAATTTTATCAGCAGGAAATCTTCAACGGGAATGGATCTGTAATGGATGAGGTTACAACTGAAGTCCCCTAAAGTTCCATGTTAGAATGCTGTTCACCATCTTCATAAACAATTTGGATGAGATCATTAATGGAACTATTCATAAATCTGCAGGTCTTTTTGCTGTTGAGGGAGGAATGCTGGCCAGGATAACAGAATAACCCTTTATGTTTTGAATATCTGCCCTGGTTGGCACTTTGAACAATGGAGCAATCCCTCAGTGCTACCCTGGACTCTGAGCCTGAATTATGAGTTACAGCCCAGGCTGAGGGGAAGGAGCAAGTAAGAGGCCATGGTGAGTAGCATGTATGATGGGAATGGGCGACAAGAAGAGGAACAGGGGAAGATTGAGGTAGGTGAGAACATTGGAGAAAGGGGAGATGAATAGTGAAACGGTGAGTGAGGAAAGGTGAAGGGGGAGAGGGGCATTTACAGATGGATATTTGCAGAATAAAGTAATGTCATGTTGCATATATATTTAAAAACTGATTGGGAATCAAAACTCCCACTGATATGGATTACCTACTACAGAATGTACACGATACTTAAGCAATTAGATGACATAAGCATGATACAGACCAATTTAGAGGGGAATGGGTCCTTCATTATGCATGTGGCTCTGAAAAGTTCCAGGCACATGCATATAAAATAGGAATGCCTGTTAAAAGTATAGAGCCACAGGGAATTATAATAAATGATAATGCTCATGACAGGCCCACTAGAAAGACAAGGAGGGATTTGGCTGCATTGCTCGATCAGAACAAATTAAAACTAAGGATACTGAGGCTGTACAAAGTCTTTGTGTGGCCACGTATGGGGCAGTTTTGGTCATCTATGCATGGCAGGAGATATTGAGAATGGTAGCCAAAAATGATACCCAATCTTAACGCTGTCAGTTATCTGAGAAATTTCCCAGTTTTTTGTAAAATAATAAACATTTGGTTGCTTCTAAGGAGTTTGAGGAGGAAGGAGTTCATATATGCAGGTGCACCATGCTTGGATAGTGGTCTTTAAAGACCAGGTTTTTTTTCCAGTCCTTTGGGTATGTTTGTAAAATATAAATGACTGTATCATGACATCCCAAGTGAGTTAAGGATGGGACAAATTTTTAAATTGCAACTAAGTTGATTCCAAACTAGAAAAACATGAAAATACCCAGGGGAACAACAGCAAAAACGTGATAATTATGACTGCTGCAAAACATATTTCCATTATTGACAATTCTACTGGAAAGTTTTGAGATGTATAATTTGCCCTAGAATTACAGGTATGTGAATCAAATTCAAAGAGAAGGTAGTTGATTCAAGGTCAAATGGTACCTTTAAAAAGAAACTGGATTGGAATTTGTTGAAGAAACAAACTGAGGATTATAGAGATATTCATAGCAGATTATTTTTATTTCACAGGTGTTAGTGTTCCTTAGACACCCAACAGGCAGGGTATGGCAGGCAGAAAGTCTCAGATAGAATCGTCACACACAAAGTCTGAAGCAGATTTAATGGTCCAAAAAGCTTGTCTCTGAACTTTATGATCTTACATTATGTACAGACAAAACAATAAACCAATTTGGCAATGTGGGAGAAAAGTGACAATCACAACTTCAGATCTCAGTAATTCTCATTCTTGAGCCTATGTTTAGGAATAGAAGATAAACAAATTGGGAAGAATGACAATCAATTGCAAAAGCAAAATACTGCAGATGCTGGAAATCTGAAATAAAAACAGAAAATACTCAGCAGGTCTGGCAGCATCTGTGGAGAGACAAACAGTGTTAATGTTTCAGGTCGCTGACCCATTCATCAGAACTGGGAAAAGTTAGAAATGTAATAGGTTTTAAGTAGGTCAAATGGTGGGGGGGTGGGGGGAGGAAAAAGAACAACAGGGAAGGTCTGTGATAGGGCAGAAGATGGAAGATATTAAATGACAAAGGAGTTGGTGGGGCTGAGTCAAAGGGAGTGGTAAGGTAATGGGACAGGTAAAGGAACAAAAGACGTGTCCAGCGGAACAGCTGCCGTCCAAAAGCAAAACAAAACAAAACAAGATTAAGACTGAAACATGCAAAGGAAAGGAATCAAAATGGGGGGGGGGGGGGGGGGGGCAGAGATTACAGTCTGAAATTGTTGAACTCAACAAGGGTGTAAAGTGCCTAATCGAAAGGTGAGGTGCTGTTCCTCAAGCTTGTGTTGAGCTTCATTAGAACACTGCAGTAGGCCGATGACAGAGAGATCAGCGCGAGAGCAAGGTGGAGAATTAAATTGGCAGGCCACTGGAATCTTGGGGTCATGCTTGCGGACTGAATCGAGGTGTTCTACAAAGTGGTCATCCAATCTGCATTTGGTCTCCCCAGTGTACAGGAAACCGCATTGCAAGCAGCGAATACAGTATACTAAATTGAGAGATGTGCACGTAAATTGCTGTTTCATCTGGAATAAGTGTTTGAGGTCTTGGATGGTGAGGAGAGAGGAGGTAAAAGGGCAGGTGTTGCATTTCCTGCGCTTGCATGGAAAGGGGGCGAGGTGATTGAGGAGTGGCCCAAGGTGTCGCAGAGCGAAAAGTCCCTTTGTAATGCTGAAAGGGGAGGGGAACATGTGGTAATGGCATCTCTCTGGAGGTGGCGGAAATGGTGGAGGATGATCCGTTGAAAATGGAGGCTGGTGGGGTGGAAGGTGAGGACAAGGTGAACCCTTTCGTGGTTCTGGGAGGAAGAGGAAGGGCTGAGAGCAGAAGTACAGGAAATGGGTCAGACATGGTTTTGGGTCCTATCAGCTACAATGGGGGGAATGCTCGATTGAGGAAAAAGGAAGCGCTGGCGTGGAAGGTTGCATCATCAGAAAAGATGTGACAGAGACAAAGATACTGGGAGAATGGAATGGAGTCCTTACAGGAAGCAAGGTGTGAGGAAATGTTGTTGAGGTAGCTGTGGAAGTCAGTGGGCTTATAATTAACAAAGTGATTCCTGACAATGCAGCCGGCCACTAACGCCATCAGGCTGCGCCCAGGTGTGCACATGCGCTGACGGGCTCCTGATCTCTGTGCGTGCGCTGCGTTCCGACTTGCCAGGACTGGTTAGCGCATGCGCCGATGACGTCAACGCGTGACATGTGCATCTTCGGGCAATGCGCCTGGCCGGCCTCTGCGCATGCGCTTTACGCGTACAGCAATGCAACGCCAACAGGTATTCACCCATGCGTCAAGTTCCGTTCCCCCCACCCACCCCCCACTGCTCTCTCCAGCTGCTCTGCTCTTTCGGCCGCTCCGCTCCCGCCCCCTCGCTGCTCTTTCCGGCCACTCCGCTCTTTCAGCCGCTCCGCTCCCGCCCCCTCACTGCTCTCTCCGGCTGCTCCGCTCTTTCGGCCGCTCCGCTCCCGCCCCCTCGCTGCTCTTTCCGGCCGCTCCGCTCTTCCAGCCGCTCCGCTCCCGCCCCCTCACTGCTCTCTCCGGCCGCTCCGCTCTTTCGGCCGATCCGCTCCTCCACCTCGCTGCTCTCTCCGGCCTCTCCGCTCTTTCGGCCGATCCGCTCCTCCACCTCGCTGCTCTCTCCGGCCGCTCCGCTCTTTCGGCCGATCCGCTCCCCCACCTCGCTGCTCTCTCCGGCCGCTCCGCTCTTTCGGCCGCTCCGCTCCCCACCCCCCCCTCACTGCTCTCTGCGGCCGCTCCGCTCTTTCGGCCGCTCCGCTCCCGCCCCCTCGCTGCTCTCTCCGGCCGCTCCACTCTTTCGGCCGATCCACTCCCCCACCTCGCTGCTCTTTCCGGCCGCTCCGCTCTTTCGGCCGCTCTGCTCCCTCCCTCGCTGCTCTCTCTGGCCGCTCCGCTCTTTCGGCCGATCCGCTCCCCCACCTCGCTGCTCTCTCCGGCCGCTCCACTCTTTCGGCCGATCCGCTCCCCCACCTCGCTGCTCTCTCCGGCCGCTCCACTCTTTCGGCCGATCCGCTCCCCCACCTCGCTGCTCTCTCCGGCCGCTCCACTCTTTCGGCCGATCCGCTCCCCCACCTCGCTGCTCTCTCCGGCCGCTCCACTCTTTCGGCCGATCCGCTCCCCCACCTCGCTGCTCTCTCCGGCCGCTCCACTCTTTCGGCCGATCCGCTCCCCCACCTCGCTGATCTCTCCGGCCGCTCCACTCTTTCGGCCGATCCGCTCCTCCACCTCACTGCTCTTTCCGGCCGCTCCGCTCTTTCGGCCGCTCTGCTCCCTCCCTCGCTGCTCTCTCTGGCCGCTCCGCTCTTTCGGCCGCTCCGCTCCCCCCACCCCCAGCCTGCTCGCTCGCCCCCTCCCCGGCCCACTCCGCTCCGCTCCCCCCCATCCCTGGCCCACTCCTCTCCACTACCCCCCCCCCCGTCCCCCGCCCGCTCCGCTCCCCTCCGTCCCTGGCTCGCTCGCTCGCTCTCTCCCTCCCGCCATTGTGTGCTGCCATGTGTTTAGGTTAGGTTTCCTTAGTGTGGTTGTTTGAGCAGTGCCATCTTTAGTCCTGGCAGCTGCCTGAAGTTGCAGACTGTGACGTTTTAGTGGCACATGCTGCATTTGCGCATGTGCCACTGCAGCGTCACCTAGTGGTAGCATTGTCAGAAAATGCAGCCTATAATTAATATTTGTTGATTTAGCCTATCCCCAGAAATTGAGACAGAGAAGGCGAGGAAAGGAAGAGTCAGAGATGGACCATGTGAAGGTGAGAGAAGGATGGAAATTGGAAGCAAAGTTGATGAGGTTTTCCGGTTTAGGGTGAGAACAGAAATGGCACCGATACAGTCATCAACATACCAGAAAAAGAGCTGGGGGAGGGGGCCTGAGTAAGACTGGAACAAGGAATGATCCACATATCCCACAAAAGGCAGGAATAGCTAGGACCCATGCGGGTACCCATAGCAACACCTTTTATTTGGAGGAAGTGAGAGGTGTCAAAGGAGAGTTGCTCAATTAGAGAACAAGTTTAGCCAGGTGGAGGAGTGTAATGTTGGGTGGAACCTGGTTGGACCTCCAGTCAAGGAAGAAGCAGAGAGCTCTTAGACCACCCTGGTGGAGGATGGAGGTGCAGAGAGATTAGACATCCATGGTGAAGGAGAGATGGTTAGGGCCAGGATATTGGAAACTGTTAAAGTGACGGGGCATCAAAAGAGTCACAGATGCAGCTGGGGAGAGACTTGACAAGGGGAGAAAAAAAGAGTCAGATCGGAAGTCAGTTCAGTGGGGCAAGAACAGGCTAAAATGATACAACTACCAGATCTACCAGAGCAGTCCTGTTTGTGGATCTTGGGAAGGTGGTAGAAGTGGGCTGTTCAGGGTTGGGGGACTACAAGGTTGGAAGCTGTGAAGGGAAGATCTCCAGAGGAGATGAGGTCAATGACACTCCTGGAAACAATGGTTTGATGTTTGGTGGTGGGGTCATGTCCGGGGGAGGTAGGAGAAAGTGTCCGAGAGTTGGTGTTTGGCCTCTGCTAGGTAGAGGTCAGTTTGCCAGACAACCCTTGTCAGCGGGTTTGATGACAATGTTCGGGTTGGACCTGAGAGAATGACGTGCAGCAAGTTCAGAGGGAGATAGGTTAGAGGAGTGAGGGGAGTAGAGAAATGGAGACGGTGATGTCATGCCAGCAGTTTTCAATGAAAAGATCAAGAGAGGGTAAGAGGCCAGAGGGAGGGGTCCAGGTGGAGGGAGAATACTGGAGATGGGTAAAAAGGTCCGCTCTGCGGGGGGGTGGGGGACTCCTGGCCAAAGAAGGGGGTGCAGAGGTGAAGGAAGAAGAGCTCAGCATCATGCCAAGCTCAAAATTCATTGAGGTGAGGGTGTAAAGCGACAAAGCTGATTCCTTTGCTAAGGACAGATCGCTCAGGGTCAGAGGCGAGAAGGTTGGAGAATATTGTGAATACATGGAAAGAGCTGAGATTAGAAGAAAGAATGGGGTCAGAGGGAAGTGAAAGGGAAGAAGGATCTGGAGGGGCGTTGTTAGAGTTTGAGAGACTTGACACCTGAAAGGAACAGAAAAAGTTTTTGTTGAGGCGTTGGATGAGATGAAAGATGAAATGAAACGGCAGAGCAGGACAGCTTTGAGAGAATGACTCTGTACTGCTAGAGAGAGAGATCAAGACTGTGCATGTGGTGGCGCAAGGCACTGAGTGTGGATCTCAGGATGCAGTTACAGCAGCAGTTTGAGGAAAGTTGAATGTTTCAGCGATACCTGTAATCGTGGGCAGTTCCAAAACATGAGGGTGGAATTTTAGTTGGGATCTACATGGAATAAGTCGGAGCCAAAGACAGATGCCGAGGAATGAAATGTGGCCCTGAAAGCTATTTTTGGTGGATACCTGATCAAACACGAGAAGGAAAATAGAAAGAAGTGCAGTCTGCTCTATATTGGGGAGATCAAACACAGAATTTGGCCTGATTTCTCAGAAGTTGCACTAGTTTTTACGGAGAATGAATCAGGGCTGACACTAGCAGGTGCAGGACATCATGTAAGACCAACAACAGACTTAAAACACTCCCATTCTCCCAGCTCCTCTCTCCCTGCCAATGTCAGAAACAGCACCTGATGGAGGGCAAAATAGTAGGCAATTTTGCTGTGTTTTCTGCTCCATCAAGTGCTGTTTTGAAGGTCAGCGGGACTGAGGAGCTGGGGTGGGTGGGGGAATAGAGCCGGGGAAGGAGGTGCCCAGTGAGAGGAGCTGGGTGGCATTAATGGCTGAGGGACAGCCCCCAGCAGACTTTTAAAACTTATGTGTTAAATGTACATAAAAGTTTATAAGTTTTTATAAGTGCCCTTATTGTTTTAAAATATTAAAAATCATTTAAAAAATCCTTGCATATCATTGAGCTGAACACAGACCTCCGGGGGTGTATCTTCAGGTCGTGACATCAAAAGGGGGCATGGCTTCGCCAGGATATCCACTATCATGTTGTGTGGCACTACCATCATGCTAAATGGGATAGATTTCAAGCAGATCTAGCAACTCAAAATTGGGCATCCGTGAGGCACTGTGGGCCATCAACAACAGCAGAATTGCATTCAACCACAATCTGTAACCTCATAGCCCGGCATATCCCCCACTCTACCATTACCATCAAGTGGGGGAACCAATCCTGGTTCAATGAAGAGTGCAGGAGGGCATGCGAGAAGCAACACCAGGCATACCTAAAAATAAGGTGTCAACCAACAAGACAAGACTACATGCATGCTAAACAGCAGAAGCATCATGCTTTGGACAGAACTAAATGATCCCTCAATCAACAAATCAGATCAAAGCTCTGCAGTCCTGCTACATCCAGTCGTGAATGGTATTGGACAATTAAACAACAACGGCAAGAGGAGGCTGAATGAACATCCCCATCCTCAATGATGGGGGAGCCCACCACGAAAGTACAAAAGACAAGGCTGAAACATCCAGAACCATCTTCAGCCAGAAGTGTCAAGTAGATGATCCAACTTGGCCACCTCCTGAGGTCTGCAGCATCACAGATGCCAGTCTTCAGCCAATTCAATTCACTCCACATGATATTAAGAAACGGCTGAAGGCACTGGATACAGCAAAGGCTATGGGCCCTGACAACATTCCACTGTAGTGCTGAAGACTTGTGCTCCAAAACTAGCCCTTAGCCAAGCTGTTCCAGTACAGCTACAACACTGGCATCTACCCGGTAATGTGGAAAATTGCCAAAGTCCTGTCTGCAAAAAGACAGGACAAATCCAATCCTGTCAATTACCGTCCTATCAGTTAACTCTCAGTCATCGGCAAAGTGATGGAAGGTGTAAAGTGTTAACAAGCGGCTCACCAATAATCTGCTCTGATGCTTAGTTTGGATTCCGCAAGGACCACTCAATTCAAACACGGATAACAAAGCTGAATTTCAGACATGAGGTGAGAATGACTGCCCTTGACATCAAGGCAGCATTTGACAGAGTCTGCCATCAAAGAGCCCTAGTAAAATTGACGTCAATGGGAAATAGGGAAAACATTCCACTCGCTGGAGTCAGGCTTAGCACAAAGGAAGATGGTTAGACACATTATTCCCAAGATGTCCATAACTTTTAATCGAGATAATTTTCACTTTTAGCATTGAGTTGGATTCAGATAATAAGGACCACTGCATTTCCCAGTTCCCAATTGAAAGTGTTTATATGCCAAAACTACCTTCACTTTGTAATCCATAGAAAGGTAGTTCACCAGTTATTATCTGAAAACTACAATCAACGTGTATTTAAACCCTTGAAGTACAACACATTGGAAATTGACTAATTACTTTTGTAATTCATAGATCACTGCAATGGATTCTTATTTTCATACTAAAATCCAACCATCTCAGCTGCAGGGTATTGCTGGAGTTCCTCAGGTAATGTTGTAGGCCCAACCATCTTCAGCTGCTTCGTCAATGATGACTTTCCCTCCATCATAGGATCGGAAGTGTGAATGTTCATCGATGATTGCAGTGTTCATCTCAATTTGCAACTCTTCAGATATGAAGCAGTCTGTTCCCGTATGCAAGACCTGGGCAACATTCAGGCTTGGGCTAATGTTTGGCATGAATGTTACTTGCCACTTAAGTGCCAGGCAATGACCATCTCCAACAAGAGAGAATCTAACCACTTCCCCTTGACACTCAACAGCGTTAGCATTTCTGGATTCCCCATGAACATCCTAAGTGTCATCATTGACCAGAAACTTAACTGGACAAGTCATTAAAACTTCCTGTGCTATGTGGGAGCTCCAGAATGCTTCCAGTATCCTGGAGAACCATTTGTGCAGAAAACATCGTCAATTGCAGCAGCTTGAACTCTGGTTTTTGGAACTTCAGCAGCAGCCAGCGACACTGCAGTGCATTCGTGAGGATGAGAGCTACATGGATAGCACATTTATAGATGTGGTCACCCCACAGCTTAAGAGTATGCAGGAAAAGAGGGAATGAGTGACTGTCAGGCAATCAAAAACATGCAGGTAGTGCAGGAAACACCTGATTGCATCTCGCTCTCCAACAGGTATTCAGTTCTGAATGCTGATGGTTAATCTAGGGAGTGCAGCCACAGTCAAGTCCATGACACCACAGGTGGCCCAGCTGCACAGCGGGGTACAGGGAAGACATAGTGATAGGCGATTCAATAGTCAGGGGAACAGATAGGTGTTTCTGTGGCCGCAGACGTGAATCCAGGATGGTGTGTTGCCTCCCTGGTGCCAGGGTCAAGGATATCACTGAGTAGCTGCAGAGCATCTTGAAGCAGGAGGGTGAACAGCCGGCAGTCGTGGTCCACATTGGAACCAACAACATAAGTAGAAAGAGGGATGTGGTCCTGCAGTCAGAATTTAGGGAGCTATGTAAGAAATTAGCAAGCAGGACCTCAAAAGTAGTAATCTCCAAATTACTCTCAGTGCCACGCGCAAGTGAGTATAGAAATAGGAGGATAAGACAGATGAATGTGTGGCTGGAAAGATGGTGCAGGAGGGCTTTAGATTCTTGGGACATTGGGACCAGCTCTAGGGGAGATGGGACCTGTACAGGCCAGGTGGGTTGCACCTGAACAGAGCCGGGACTGAGTTCCTTGCGGGACGTTTTGATAGTGATGTTGGGGAGGGTTTAAACTACTTTTGCAGTGGGATGGGGACAAAATCAGAAATGAAAATGGAAGGCAAAAAATTAATAGATGACTCTGGAAGACAGAGGAAACAAAGGTTAGAAAATAAAAAAGTTTGGCAGTGTTCAAGGGTATCTATTTCAATGCAAGGAGTATAGAAAATAAAGTAGATGAGCTGAGGGCACAGATAGACACGTGGCAGTATGATATCATAGCTATTACAGAAACATGGCTTAAGGAGGGACAGGAATGGCAGTTCAGTGTCCCTGGTTACAGGGTTTTCAGACACGATAAGGAGGGGGATAAGAAAGGAGGGGGAATGGCAATTTTGGTCAAAGAAACAATAACAGCTGTGAGGAGGGATGATATGTTGGAAAACTCATCAAATGAGGCCATATGGATTGAGCTAAGGAAAAGAAAAGGGGCAATCACACTGCTGGGAGTGCACTGCTGGGAGTCCACAGTCAGAGGGAGATGGAAGAACAGATATGTAGGCAAATCTCTGAGAAGTGCAAAATAGGGCAGTAATAGTAAGGGATTTGAACTACCCCAATATTAACTGGGATAGGTTTAATGTGAAAGGAATTGAGGGAGCAGAATTCTTGAGGTGCATTCAGAACTTTTTTGGCCAGTATGTAGCAAGTCCAACAAGAGAGAGGGCGCAGTTTTAGACTTCGTTTTAGGAAATGAAGATGGGCAGGTGGAAGGAGCGGCAGTGGGAGAGCATTTTGCTGGTAGTGATCATAATTCAATCAGTTTTAACATAATTATAGAAAAGGATAGGAGTTAGAGTTCTCAATTGGGGCAAGGCCAATTTTACTAAACTGAGGAGTGATTTAGCGAACGTAGACTGGAAACAGCTACTTGAAGGTAAATCACAGTGGGAGGCGTTCAAAGGGGAGATTCAAGGGGTTCAGAGCAAACATGTTCCCACAAAGAAAAAGGGCGAGACTGCCAAATTTAGACCCCCATGGATGTCAAGCAGCTTACAGGGCAAGATAAGGCAGAAAGGGAAAGCTTATGTCCAACACAGAGAACTCAATACTACAGAAAGCTGAGGAGTATAGAAAGTGGAGGGGTGAAATCAAAAAGGAAGTTGGGAAAGCAAAAAGAGGGCATGAAAGAATATTGGCAAGCAAAATCAAGGTGAACCCAAAGATGTTTTATCAATACATTAAGAGTAAGAGGATAACTAAGGAAAAAGTAGGGCCCATAAAAGACCAAAAAGGTGACCTATGTGTAGGGGCAGAAGATGTTGGGGATTGTTCTTCATGAATACTATGCATCTGTTTTCACAAAAGAGAGGGACGATGCAGATATTGTAGTTAAAGAAGAGGGGTGTGAAGTATTGGATGTGATAAACATAGGGAGAGAGGAAGTATTAATGGGATTAGCATCCTTGAAAGTTGATAAATTACCTGGGCCGAATGAAATGTACCCCAGGCTGTTAAAAGCAAGAGAGGAAATAGCAGAAGGTCTGACCATCATTTTCCAGTCCTCCCTGGATACGGGTTTAGTGACAGATAATTGGAGAACTGCTAACATTGTAGCTCTGTTTAAAAAGGAAGTGAGGGATAGACCGAATAATTACAGGCCAGTCAGTCCAACCTCAGTAGTGGACAAATTATTGGAATCTATTCTGAGAGACAGGATAGACTGTCACTTAGAAAGACACAGGTTAATCAAAGATAGTAAGCATGGATTTGTTAACGGAAGATCTTGTCTGACCAACTTGATTGGATTTTTTGAAGTAACAAGGAAGATAGATGAGTGTGGTGCAGTTGATGTGGTCTACATGGATTTTTACAAGGCTTTTGACAAGGTCCCACATGGCAGACTGGTTTAAATTGGCTCAGCAGCAGGAAACAAACGGTAATTATTGCCGGGTGTTTTTGGGACTGGAGGGCTGTTTCCAGTGGCGTTCCACAGGGCTCAGTACTGGGTCCCCTACTTTTTGTGGTATATAATAACAATTTGGATGTAAATGTAAGGGGCATGATCAAGAAGTTTGCAGATGACACAAAGATTGGCCGTGTGGTAGATAGCGAGGAGGATAGCTATTGGCTGCACGAAGATATTGATGGTCTGGTCAGATGGACAGAAAAGTGGCAAATGGAATTTAACCCGGAGAAGTGTGAGGTGATGCATTTGGGGAGGTCAAACAAGACAAAGGAATACACGATTAATGGTGAAATACTGAGAAATGTAGAGTAAGTGAGGGACCTTGGAGTGAATGTCCACAGATCCCTGAAGGTAGCAGGATAGGTCCATAAGGCTGTTAAGAAGGCATATGGAATCCTTTCCTTTATTAGCCGAGGTATAGAATTCAAGAGCAGGGAGGTTATGCTGGAACTGTGCAACTCACTGGTTAGACCACAACTTGAGTAGTGTGTGTAGTTCTGGTCACCTTATTACAGAAAGGCTGTAATTGCATTAGAGAGGGTACAGAGGATGTTACCAGGACTGGAAAAACACAGCTATGAGGAAAGATTGGATAGGCTGGGGTTGTTCTCCTTGGAACAGAGAAGGCTGAGGGGAGATCTGATTGAAATGTACAAAATTTTGAGGGGCCTGGATAGAGTGGAGGTGAAGGGCCTATTTACCTTAGGAGAGAGGTCAGTGACTAGGGGGCATAGATTGAAAGTGATTGGTAGAAAAATTAGAGGGGAGTCGAGGAAAGATTTTTTCATCCAGAGGGTCGTGGTGGTCTGGAACTCTCTGCCTGAAAGGGTAGTTGCGGCAGAATGACTCAATTCATTCAAAAGGAGTCTGGACATGCACCTCAAGTGCCGTAATCTGCAGGGCTATGGACCAAATGCTGGAAGGTGGGATTAGAATGGGTGGATTATTTTTCGGCTGGCACAGACACAATGGGCCAAGTGACCTCTTTTTGTGCCTTAAACTTGCTGATTGTAGCTACAAGAGGAAGTCATAAGCTGGGAATTCTGCAGTGAGTAACTCACCTCCTGACTCCTCAAAGCCTGCAAGGCCCAAATCAGGAGTGTGATAGAATATTCTTCACTTGTCTGACTGAACGAGTACAGCTCCAACAACACTCAAGAAGCTTGACACCATCCAGGACAAAGCAGCCCACTTGATGTACAAGGCATTCACCACTTTAAGCATTTATGCCCTCCAGCACTGGCAGTGGTGTGCGCTATTTACAAAGTGCACTGCAGCAACTCATCAAGGCTCTTTCCATAGCACCTTCCAAACTTGTGACCTCTGCCACCTAGGACCAGCGCAGCAGGTGCATGGTATCATGACCATCTCCAAGCCATACATGTTCCTGACTTGGAAATATAACCGCTGTTCCTTCATCATTGCTGGGTCCATATCTTGGAACTCCCTCCCTAACAGCACTGTGGGTGTACTTACACCATGGACTACAGCAGTTCAAGGTTGCAGCTCACCACCACCTTCTCAAGGCGAATCAAGGATGAGCAATAAATGCTGGCTATGCCTAAAACACCCACATCCCATGAATGAAGAAAAAAGGTGGGTGGGAATGGTCTAATTTCTGTCAGGTTCAAAAATGTTCAGATCAGGTATGTTTTAGCCAGATGCAGAGTCAAGCTCTCGGTTTGTGTCAGGAATTCTGACATTTATGTGCATTAACTCATTTGAAAAAAAGCCAGGTGTTGCACTATCTTGGTAACAAATGAAACATTTTGCAATTACTGTTACTTTCTTTTCAGTTACACCTACTTCAGAGTTAGAAACATTATTCCCAAGATGTCCATAACTTTTAAGCAAGAGATAACTTTCATTTTTCACTTTTCAAGTTGGATTCAAAGAAAGGACTACTGCATTTCAGTTCCCAACTGAAAGCATTTATATGCCAAGACACCCTTCACGTTGTAATCCGTAGAAACACAGTTCACCAGTTATGATCTGAAAACTACAATTAATGTGTATTTAAACCCTTGAAGTACAAAAAATTTGAATGTTTTTAGTTTCAGGGCATTGTTGGCAGGCAATCATGAAAACTCACATGATGAAATCTTCAGCAATCATCCAAAGAGTATGTATCCTTTTAATAAGTGCAGCACATACATATATATAGTGTAAATAAGATGGGTTAATCAAACTAGTTTTCTGTGCATAAAGCCAACAGGTCAAATTTACATGAAGTTTCACCATTTTAGTTAGTGCATTTCCATAACCGTAAACAGGAATGCTGATGCTACATATACAACCTTACATGTATTATTGGAAATTGAATAATTACTTTTGTAATTCAGATCACTGCAACAAATTCTTATTTTCATACTACAGCTGCACTGATCTTTTAATCGAACACAGGAAAACCAATTTGTGATTACTGAATGCAGATTTTTGTTCGATTATTGCAGCTTGGCTTGATTGTCACAATAGATAGATTTCACACAAGTGTGGTATGATAAAAGAGTAGCAGCATGAAGTAATATGATGCAATTTAGATTTCCTCCATCCCAGTCAGGTTCTGATGTTTGTACCATGCCCCATCCCCATAGGTTCATAGCTTTAAACAAAGGAAAAGTCAAAGGGAGATATCCTCATCAACATTTACAAACCTTCTAGTAACCAACATTATGTTCTCTTGAAAGAGGCTTTCTTTATTCAATGTGTTCTCACATTAACTGTGCAGCACATTTCTACATTTCATATTACATAGTCAGGATATTCATGTTTTCTATCTCCTCTACCACCAAAAAATATTTTTTTCGTCTAAGCTGCAATATATAAAATATACAAGATAAACCAATGAGTATTGCTGTCCAAAAATAAAACCTAAGTGATTTTTAATCATCGCCTTAATAAACAGCTCCCATTTATGTGATGGAAAAAGTCAGATGCCAAAATACTAAATTAAGGGGGAAATTCATGGAAAAAATTAAATGGAAATTGTGAACTATAATGAAAGCAAAATCAGAATTTGTAAATTTGGATGATGTTTATCAACCAATATTCATGATTTATAATGCTATTTGAAACCTTTGTAACACTCCCAGCCATCTGTTGAAACTCCATGTAATCTGCTGAAAAGAATACCATCTCATAAAATCCTTTTATCAATTTAAGATCCTCCAGCATGTATGGGTCAGAAAATGCTTATTGCTTTTAAGGTAGTTAATGCTTACAGGTCCAATATGACAATTGTTTTATATTGCATTGGATTCCACGTTTTGTGGATTGTATTTTCAAGTCTGTCTGTTTGTCATATGATAAATGCAAACCAATAGCTTCAGGGATACTGCAAGACCAGTTAAATTAGCATATGCACAAAGTAAATGTTTATTCAGGTCCCTAGAGGGGCTCTGTTATTCATAATTTAAACTTACTAAAATTAAAAGCATTGGTCAGTATAACTATTTTAGATTTCAGTTGATGAGCATCAGATGGATGTATTAACAAATCTTAATTGGCCTTTTCTACTTTATAGCACATCAGATATCAGCCTATACTTCAACTCACCACAATCACCACACTCACCAAAGGCTAAATGCCCTCTATATAGTGGAATACACTATTGTACATTTGACATTTTATAAATGAGATGTGACTGAAGATTACAATCTCAGGGATGGTAGATATTAACCTTTTTCAGACAAATCTGGATACTATTCCTAAAATGTATGATTTTTTTTTCTCAAAAGCATAAACTTAGAAGCACCTACCTGCAATGTCCCAAGTAAACAGGCTGGCCAACCCATCAAAAAAAGATTTATATCTTATGTAAATGAATTTCAGTTTGCATGCTTCACAACAGTTTGATGGAAAGGGTCTTCATGGCATTAAGAAGTGTCTACTTCTAAAGGAGCAATTCATTACTGTACCGGGTGCACAATTGGATTTATATTTGTAATTTGTAACAAGTGCTATGTTTAACCTGTTCTGATGAATGGCCCATGTTTCAGGTGGGACCAATCTTTCACTTTCAGATACTGACCTATCAGCAATTCCATAACTATTTTGTTCTGGTAAAGGCAATATTGTCAGATGACGATCAGGGCAGTTGCGTACCAAAGTCTATAGCCCTTGGATGTAATGTGAATGTCGTACTCAGTCTCAATGAAAGTATAGGAAACAGAAGTAAGGAAGCTGTTAAGCAGGAGGTTGTGATATTGACTGGAGTGCTGCAGAAGGGGAAAACTGGTGTTAAGGAAGGTATTATGATGGGAGGAGGAAGGAAAGAGGGGCAAGGGAGTGTATGTTTTTTTTTACCCCCTCCCCCCAATGGCAAGAGGCTAATTTCTGTCCTCTCCAGAGGAAGATGGTAAGTGTTTTGTTTTGGGGACACAAGGAGATGGTTGTTGTTAAGCAGGGAGGTATGAGTATTGAACTGGTGATTACAGGTGGCCTTGTTGTCAGGAGTTAGTGGCAAAGTTGAGGGGGTAGGCGTGGGTTGTACAGATGTAAAATTGGTTAAGTTTCAGAAAAATTAACTGAAGTTTGAGTGTAGTTTTCTTCCATGAAACTGGTGACTGTAGATAATACATTTTGCATCTCTGAATTTGAAATTTCAACATATTTCAATGAGTAAATTCCAGAAAAGTATATATTTTCTTCCATGTGTCTCACATTGATAAAATTACCATACTACTGTAAATGGAATAACATATAACATCCTCTTTATTACTGCGTTTATCCTGCAGCTAATAATTTCAACCAGTTTGCACCTTGTTTATATTGTTTGACTCCACACGATATTCTATTGCATGTATGTTTAAAATGTAAATGAGAATGTGGGCAGCAACATGTGTGCTGTCTAAACATTTAAATCATGCACAGGTAGCTAAGAGCCTAGGAAGTTTAAAGTACTCGCTGAGCAATTTTTGAACAAAATTTGACACTATACTGAAGTTGTACTCCATACAGTACAAGCCCCTGGTGCAAGACTTTGTCTTCCAGGTGGTTTCACAGTGCACCTTTCAGAGTTGTAATACAACTTAGTTTTGCAGGTAGATGGAATTTGTTTTGCAGTAAAGCTGAACT
The DNA here is from genome assembly GCF_036365525.1 of Heterodontus francisci. Classification (NCBI taxonomy): domain Eukaryota; kingdom Metazoa; phylum Chordata; class Chondrichthyes; order Heterodontiformes; family Heterodontidae; genus Heterodontus; species Heterodontus francisci. Next base: position 128,292,194 of record NC_090373.1, read on the forward strand.
TACAGTTAAGAGTCTGAACTTGTTTTAAAAATATTGTACTAATTGTGATCAAATAAAATTTGATTGGAAAAACCAGACCTGCAAAAATATACTTAGTGATTATTGTATTACTGTGGAGGACAGAATTTTTCTGATGAAATGTACACATTTGATTTTGAACATTTCTATAGTAAATCTTAGCTACATGTCGTTGCTCCCCTCAAATTCTTTTAAAGGATTTAAGCAGGCTCATATTAATTCGTACCATAGGAAATTTGAAGAAATTTAATTTACAGGTATTAAACTAACAGACCTTTCAAGCAGACGTTACTGCTTTATAGTCAACTGCTCTTCAGGTGTTGATCTTCCTACTGTTCATACCCACACCTTTTTTTAAAGGTCATAAATATCAGCAGTAAACAATGGGAACTGTTTAACAAAACCAATCTGAAAAGTTTATTGACAGCAAACTACAGTTAGTGTAAGTTTTGTGTTAAAATGTTACAACTGAAAACAAACTGTTTTTACAGTGTGAATAATCTCAGAAGAATGCAATACAAATAAAACCTTAAGTACTGAACTATAGACAGCACTTGGGAAAAATTTACACCTATATACATATAAACACCTACACAGTTGTCACGTATGCCTCTATAATGAGACAAGCCTCCAAAACTCATGGAATTTCTGATCATGGCAAGGATGCCACATATTTTTCCCCCTTAAAGCTTACGATTATTGGGCGTCCTCGACCTACAGAAGAAAGGAGAAAAAGAAGCAAATTAGTAACATGCAAAACTGCACTGTAACGAACAGCTAAATTAATTGAAAATATAGTATTTCAAATTAAGAGTTTAATCAAAAAGATAAAATAAAACGCAGAAGAGACCAATATGTCAGTGCCACTTTAACATTACTGGTCTTATAACTTTACAAAAAGAAAAATTGTATAAAATGTGTACTACCTTGATCGTGACTTAGACTTGTGTTTGCGGCTTGCCTTCTTACCAGACCTTTGAGATTTTTCCACTGATCTTGAGCGACTGCGTTTCGATTTCTTTGCCTTCTTCTCTCTGCTGCTATCTGGAGAATGTGAGCTGCTCCTTGCACTAGATTCTGTGTCTGAATGTTTTTTACCATCTTTGGTAGATCCTTTCTTGCTGGACTTACTATCCTGCCTTGAATATTGTTGTGGCAGTTTACTGGAGCTACTGCGTGAGTAAGTCCGCTCTGATTCCCTCTTTCGCTTCAGCTTACTCTCATCCTGACTGCTGGACTTACTGCTGTCTTTATCCTCCTTTTGTTTATCCTTCCTCTGTTTGTCTTTCTTTTTATCCTGATCCTTTTCTTTGTCCCTTTTCTTTTCTTCTCTCTTTTTAACCCTATCTGCACTTCCACTCCTAACTTTTTTCCTGTCCCTGTCCTTACTATTTCCCCTTTGCCTTATTCTACCCCTGCTATGGCTTCTACGCCTTTCAGGACTCCTACGTCTTTCCTTGCTCCTACTGCGACTGACACGCTTGGCATCGCTTTTGCTTCTACTCCTATGCCTGTCTCCGCTTCTCCTGTTCCGGGACCCACTGCGATGTCTATGCCTCTCCCTTTCCCAACTCCCATTTCTACTGTTTCTCCTAAGTCGATCATGGCTTCTGCTCCTCTCCCTCCTGTGTCTACGGGAGTAACTCTGACTTCTGCTATTACGTCTAGTTTTACGGGAAGGGGATCTGCTACGGCTCCACTTTTTCTTTCTCTTAGGAGAAAAGGAATAGGAAGAGCTACTACTGCTTTCTGTACTGCTGCTGGACGTCGAGCTCCTGGACCTACTACTACTGCTAGTGGTGCCACTGGTGCTACTACTCCCACTACTACTGCTGGAGGAACTTCTGTTTCTTGAAGCTTTTTCCTTTGAATTTTTCTCACTACAGCTTTTGCTGATTTCTGAGTTGGGTTCAGTTTCACTGTGAGTTCTTTTCTTTTCAGTGACAGTTTCACACTCTTTTTCTTTCCCTTCCTGTTTTACTGCACTGCCACCATGTTCTTTACTCTGTTCTTTAATATCCACCTCCCTGAAAACTTTTCCCTCTTGTTGATGTTTTGCATCTGGAAAACAAAAATGAAACTGAACTGAAAATGATCTTGAGAAGTTATTCAAAAGTTTTAATGACATGTTTGTGAAGTTAGTTATGTGAAATCACAATACTGGATTAAGAATGAACATGGAAAGCGAGGGCAGGTGGAACATATTGAAATGAAATTCACACATTAAAGGATTGTTTCATTTTAAAGGCCATGGACCATGTCTGATTATCAACGATGGCAAAGTTAAGAGACGACCCTTAAAGGGAGGTCCTAGGGTAGGGCATCAAAACTTTTGACTAAGTGGATGGCTGATGCGTACAACTGAATCTCGGAAACCACATATAAAATCCATGTTCCCAATACACATGGGATTGAAGCTGTGGAAAGTAACAAATCTTAGCGTTCTGATTTAGGATCTATCCACCAATGAGGCAACCGTTCAAAAAAGTCCTTTTCGAATTTTCAGCCACACAAAATCAAACAGGACAAACCAGCAAATTGTGAAACAAACACAAATTAGGACCGAGTTGCCTGCACCACAGCTTGGGCATCCGTGAGTTAAGGGAAAGTTACAGGAATTTAAACTAAACTGAAACAAATATGCATATACCCAAAGACAAGTACTATAAAGAGTATTTTTGTGAGTGTATATTAATCAATCAGTATGTGTTCTCAAAATGTTTTGTGAAGTTTTCCCTCTTTTTCACATGGACCATTCACATGGTAAGATCCTGTGTAATGCATTGAACCACTGATTCAGTTTAGTGTCTAGGTGATGAAATTTAAATCAGTATTCTGCCTGCAGGCACACTTCATGCTTTCTATTTATTAACATTTTTGACTTACCTAGAAAACATCTATTGAAAATAAAGAACCATATAATCTTGGAAGCATATGTAGTCATTTATTTCTTTAAAAAAGCTTTTCCTATATCTTTAGTTGGATAGCTTGGAAGGGACTTTAAAATAAATCTCCCTGCAGGAAATGTTCAGTGGGTAAATGCACCTTTCGCTCAGACAGTGATGTGGCGGAGAACACTTGGCCTGAATCAACACTGTGTTGGATTATGGGGGAAAAAAAAAAATCTTGCTTCAAAACATATATATAGTTGAGACAGATAGGGCTGGGCTAAAAAGACTACCAACACTCAATTTTTAGACTCACTCATGAAACCTTGTCACTTAAATGCATTAGATAAAATCATAGAATGATACAACACAGGTGACAATTTGACCCATGATGCCTGTGCCAGGTCTTTGAAACAGCTATCCAATTAGCCCCACAGCCCTGCAAATTTTTCCCCTTCAAGTATCCAATTCCCTTTTGAAATTTATTACTGAGTCGGCTTCTGCCATCCTTTAGGACAATGCATTCCAGATCATCATAACAGCCTAAAAAAAGTTTTTTTTTCATGTTGCTTCTGGTTCTTTTGCCAATTATCTTAAATCTGTGTCCTCTAGGTTACTGACCCTTCTGATACTGGAAACATTTTCTTCCTTATTTACGCTATCAAAACCCTTAATGATTTGAACACCTCCATCAAATCGCCTCTTAATCTTCTCTGCTCCAAGGACAATCTCAGTTTCTCTAATCTCTCCCTGAAGGAAGATTGCAGGCACTTAAAGCTCAGCCCAAGACTCCACTTTCAGATGAAGTAGTAGTAGTGGCATATCTGAAGGGAATAAGTCCTAAATTCTGGATTCAGAACCTACAAATGGATCAAAATCTACATCAACAGGGGAAAACTTCATTAAAATATTAGCACTTTATCTCCCATTGGACTCATAAGTCAGACAATAAGGACAGAAACATTATGCAATGCACAATGTATTATGCTGTTGCTAAGATACAGCTCTGTTCTTTTAAGGTCACGTGGTTTAATATGGCAAATAGAGGCAACTTGAATATAACTACATGTTAATTCTTCTTGGATACAAGAAGCAATTTTACAGATGTGTGCTCTCAGCACAGACACTATCTCACCAGGAGTGTGACAGTATAAAAGTCAGTTCTAACGTTTCTCTGCAGATTGGCAGAAAGCTGTAAATCCCAGGTTCCTCAAGTCAAGAAAGATTGGTTACTTTGCCAGTGCAGATCCTTGCGCATTGCAGCTCTCTGCCTCATCTGCCCGTATCCAGTGAAGTCGCATACTCTCAATGATGCTTCAAGATTTCTACTCCTATTATATATACACTAATTAATCAATCTATCATGGTGTTGCACATGGACATGTTTAAAAAAGCATGCACGTCTTGCAGATTATATACCAGCCAATCACTCATCACACTGCTCAAAGTGGGGAGGCAGTGGTGTAGTGGTAATATCACTAGTAATCCAGAGGTCTAGGTTAATGCCCTGGGAACACAGGTTCAAATCCCACCATGTCAGCTGGTGGAATTTAAATTCAATTAATTAATAAATTTAATAAAAATTAATAAAAGTCTCAGTAATGGTGCCATGAAATTATCAATTTTTTTGCCTTTAGGGAAGGAAATCTGCCATCCTTACCTGGTCTGGCCTATATGTGACTCCAGACCCACAGCAATGTGGTCGAGTCTTAACTGCCCTCAGAAATGGCCTAGCAAGCCACTCAGTTGTCAAGGGCAATTAGGGATGGGCAACAAATGCTGGCCTTGCCAGTGACGCCGGCATCCCATGAAAGAATAAAAGAAAAATATGTCAAAGAATTTGCTGTTTTAGAAGGGCGGTATTATAAAATGTATTATTCTGGGATTTGGCTGTTCTTGTACACAAATCATAGAAAGTTAACATGTAGGTATAGCAAGAAATTAAAGGAAAATCGCACGTTAGTCTTTATTGTAAGGGGGTTGGAGTATAAGAGTAAGGAAGTCTACTGCCAAAATGTAGGGCTTTGGTGAGACAACACACGTACAATTTGGGTCTCTTTACCTAAGGAAGGATATACTTGCCTCAGAAGGGGTGCAAAAAAGGTTCCCTAGATTTGATTCCTGGGAAGACAGGGCTGTCCTATGAGAAGAGTTGAGCAGAATTGGCCTATATTCTCTGGAGTTTAGAAGAATGAGGTAATTTCATTGAAATGTATAAAATTCTTTGAAATTTTGATAGGATAGGTGCTGCAAGGCTGTTTCCTGTGACTGGAGACTCTAGAACTCGGTCATAATCTCAGGATAAGGGGTTGACCATTTACAACCGTGATGAGGAGAAATTTCTTCACTCAAACAGTTGTGAATCTTTAGAATTCTATATCCCAGAGAGCTGTGGATGTTCAGTTGTTGAGTAATTCAAGACAGAGATTGATAGATTTTTGGGCACTAAGGGAATCAAGGGATATGGGGATAAGAAAGTGGAGCTGATTTGGAAGATCAATCATGATCTTACTGAATGGCAGAGCAAGCTTGAGGGGCCGTATGGCCTACCTCTGCGCCTATTTATTACATTATGTTGATACATCAATGACGGCAATGAAAACGTACTCGAAAATCATGATATAAGATGATTAATAAATACAAGAGGTGCACGCTACACAATATTTTTTAGTAAGTTAATTGACCTCACAGGGCGTTGTACATAGGAAGAGGTCACCAAGGGTGAAGCAAGGAGGCAGGGGAGATAGCTGGATCACAGCATACAGACATAATTCTACCCTCATTTTAAAATCAAAAATGCTGTATTTATTTTTATCTAATATTTTGCTTCATTATTTTTCAAGTTAAATTGCAAAAGTTAACATGGAAACCAGATAATTAGGGTTGGTTTGAGGATAGGAAATTCTCTGCAGTACAGACTGAGGAGCTCAGAGAAGTAAAATTCAGGAAATACAGCATTACCACTGGAAAGGTGGTATAACCACAGTGTGACAAGTTTACACATGCAGCTTCCACTACGGATGCAAGAATTCCTAATGGAAAAAGTTGACAAAAGGTGAAAGGAAGCAAGGTTTTGCAGACATGACATGCTTGCAAATGGAGATTTTAAAAATGTGAATAAGATATATTTCAAATATACGGATTAAAAAAATATTACAAACATTTATTGAATCATGCATGTTTAACAGTATGTAAAATCACTGATTCACAAAATTTGTAATCTACAGACTTTCAAATAATTTGTATGATAAATAATTAACTGTGGACTATGGAATGCTTCAGAGGGGCCACTAAATTTGCTACCCAAGTATGTTGTGAATATATGATAAAATCCTTTCCAGTGGTTCTAGAAGAATATTCATTAAAGATAACAGAGAAGCTCACATCTTGATAAGATGAAAATCTTGGCTCTGAATAGTTCAGTGAAGCACTATGACCTGGAAACTCTTGGGTTCAATTCCTGAGCTTGTTGGATTTCAACCAGGTGAACAGCAATGGTACGACAACTGCCCTCACTGTCCCAAAACTCAAAGGGTAGAACAGAACAACCGCACAAGTCAGGTACTGAAGAGAGTTATTAGGAAACGGGTAAAGGTAAATATTGGAGAACACCACACAGACGAGGTTAGAGTAGAAAATATAACCGACCCTCAAACAGCATTCATACCTTCCATTTGTTTCTCCTGCTGTTGTTGTAGTAGTAGCAGCAATTCCCTTTCTTTACGTCTAAAGGCATCCTGTTTTTGTCTGATTCTACGGTGTAGTTCTTCATCATCTGTGTCAGAGGATTCAGAGGCTCTCTCACTCCTCTCATCTTCACTGTCAGAGCCATACCCGCCCAGTCCACCTGCACATAAAAACCCCAGTTTCTTTCACAGTGGAAAGAACACATGCTTTCTAGCAGATTTTCAATTTAGTTAATTATGTACTTAATAATTTGCTTTCATTTGTCTAAACTCTTTGCTGAAGCATCAAAACTATTTGCATATTGCAATACCAAACATTTTAAAATTGGAATAATTTTACCCGGGTGAGATCAGCAACAAACTTCCAGAACTAAAAACTACTAACAGCAATTTAAATCTGTGCAAACTTAATTTGAAGACAATTTCACACAAGATTTCTCAAATCAACACAATATGACTCAGAGGGTTGCTAAAGTACAGTGATGTCTTTGTGAGTACAAGTCTGACTCTTGTGTTTTGATTGACTTAATTCAAGACATTTAAAATATGCTAACATGGGGCTCTGTCAATGGTTTGATGGGGAAATTCACCAACATGTGGTTATTAGCCACAGAGACCAGTAAGGTCACAGGTTCAACCCTCAGTCTGTACACAGTTTGCTGACCTTAGCTGCAGCAATGATCCCTGGAAAATATTTTGCGGTAGGGAGCGGGAAGGAAAAAAAAAATTGGCTAAGATTTTTGCTCCTCATTATCCACAACTCTTTCTGGAAAAAACACACATATTGGACATGGATACAGAATTGGCTGAGTGACAGGAAACAAAGAGCAGTGGTTAATGGATGCATTTTGGGCTGGAGAAAGGTTTGTAGTGGAGTTCCCCAGGGGTCAGTGTTGAGACCCTTGCTTTTCCTGATGCATATTAATGACCTAGACCTTGGTGTGCAGGGCACAATTTCAAAGTTTGCGGTTGATACGAAACTTGGAAGCTTTGTGAACTGTAAGGAGGATAGTGTAGAACTTCAAAAGGACATAGACAAGTTGGTGGAATGGCAGACAAAGTTCAATGCAGAGAAATGTGAAGTGATACATTTTGGTAGGAAGAACTTGGAGAGACAATATAAAATAGAGAGTATAATTCTAAAGAAGGTGCAAGAGCAGAGGAACCTGGATGTATATGTACACAAGTCATTGAGGTTGACAGGGTAGGTTGGGAGAGCAGTTAATAAAGCCTACAGTATCCTGGGCTTTATTAATAGAGGCATAGCGTACAACAGCAAGGTGGTTATGTTGGACTTGTATAAGACACTAGCTCGGCCTCAGGTGGAGTATTGCGTCCAGTTCTGGGCACTGCACTTTAGGAAGCATGTGAAGGTGTCAGAGAGGATGCTGAAAAGATTCACAAGAATGGTTCCAGGGATGAGGAATTTCAATTATGAAGATAGACAGGAAAAGTTGGGATTGCTTTCCTTGGAGAAAAGAAGGCTGAGAGGAGATCTGATCGAGGTATTCAAAATCATGAGGGGTCTGGACAGAGTAGATAGGGAGAAACTGCGCCCACTCGTTAAAGGATCGAGAACGAGAGGGCACAGATTTAAAGTAATTGGTAAAAGAAGCAAAAGTGACATGAGGAAAAACTTTTTCACGCAGTGAGTAGTTAATGTCTGGAATGCACTGCCTGAGAGTGTGGTGGAGGCAGGTTCAATTGAAGTATTCAAAAGGGAATTAGACCGTTAGATGAAAAGGAAGAATTTGCAGGGTTCCGGAGAAGGTGTGGGAGTGGCACTAGGTAAAATGCTCATTAGGAGAGTCAATGCAGACACGATGGCCGAATGGCCTCCTTCTGCGCTGTAACAATTCTGTGATTGTGAAATTAAGTGAGTCCAAGGCCAGTCTTATGGATCCAAGGTGAACAGTAACGTGGGCAAGGTACAAAAGGGATGTCAGTCCCTGTGGAACTGTAACCCCCCCCCAGACACAAATCACTGGTCTGAAGGTAGAAAACTGAAAAAAATTGCCATCAGCAACCACAAAGCAATATTTTTAAATTATTAAAAAATCATGTTTGACTTCAACTGCTCATTTGAAATGAATTTAATGCTTTTTCTTCATTGCTTGGATAATCCTTTGCGAAATTAAGGATCCTTTAGCTTACCATATATGCTTTTTTTGGGAGAAACTATTTTAGTAGGAAATGGGTTTGTTAACCAAGTGTAACACAGCACCACAAATTATCTTAAAACATTAAATGGACATTTAAAGCTTTGTACTTAAATGTAGATGAATAAGTTCAAAACTCTGTTGTTGCAATATTTTTTAATTTTCTGTTAGGAAGTCCAGTCTGTGTTTCATTCGTGCAAGTGATTTCTCTAGTTTGAGGAGGTGGGCAATAGCTGCTTATCTTGGGGGGGGAAAAAGCAAATACAAACCACCACCTGGCAAAACATAAGACTTCACATTTTGCAGTACTGGAAAGTTACTGCACCTGAAACTGTCTTGACCACACTTAGCAGATGCTAAGAAACTGCAGTCAAAAACCGCTACAATACAGTATAGATGAAAAAAAGGAATCACTATTTGCAGGAAGTGACAAATTATTTACAGGTAAGATGAACCATCACAAGAAATAATTAACATAATGGAAGCTGTTCATTATCTCTAGCTATGGAGCACACAAGGAACAGATCCCTGACACTCATTTTTGGGGCTTAAAACACTTAATTTCTTTGCTAAAGGCTTTTTGGCTTTAACAAATATTTAAAATTCTAACCACAAACCAGCAACTGCGTAGTCCCAACAACTTTGTTCTATGAAAGTAACAGTATGAAAGTGGTATTGGTACCACAGCACTCAATTAAAATGGCACTGCTACCAAAAATAAGAAAACAAATTCACCAATCAGCTTCTGATCAAGGTAAAGCTTATTAGCTCCCAACTGCAAAAGGTTTATTTGCTTAAATCTGATTTAGTGACGATGAGCTTCAAATTGTCAGGTTTCCAGAGATGTCATTTTCTTTCACCAGTTTCCAGTTGGAAACAGAAAATTGACTTGATATTGAAATAGGCATTTTAGCACTATAACAAATACTTCTGAGAACCGAAGAGGGGAGAGGTTGCACTCGCAGAGAGGTAAAAGTTAAGGCTAGGAAAGGATGAACTCCTGTAATGTCAGCAAGACAACTTGGTCATTAATACTATCAAGCAATGCTTTCCATAAGTTTATGTAGTAGTCTACAACTGGATAAGAAAACAAGAGTGAGCTGAAAATTCAGATTCCCTGTTGATTGTTAAAAAGTACATGCTGACGATTAAAAAGTACATAGGTACAGCACATGTACAAGCTTAAATTTTGGACAAATCCCCTTTCTCCCATTACCCCTTTATTCTAACAAAGGATGTTACTTACCAAGTCCAGTTAGAGAAGCCAGTGCACTGGACTGTGCCAGCTGCTTTGCAGGAGCTTTGTATCACATCAACAACAGGAACAACATGTTAACAACTTTTTCAAAGTCATGAGTTGCTATGGCATTGCAAAACTGTACTACTACAGCTGCTTTGCAAGGGAGAGAAGAAACATTATAAACAAAAAGATCCATTCAAGAGCACAGTGCTTCACATAACAGGCATATTTTGTTTACAACTTTATATCACCAAAAACAAGATCAGTTAGCATCTTCTAACATGAAATGTCAAGGTGTCCTTTTCTAATAATGCACTAAGAAAGAGCAAAGGATTTGGGTTTCATATGATATTTTAATATGGTAAGGAGATGCACTGTCAGCTTTTTAAAAATAAATTTTCCAATAATTTTCCTACATTTATAGAAGCAAACCCTGAAAATAGTGAAATGCTGACATATTAAAAAAAAAATCAGTGATACATCTCAGTATGTATTCAATAGGAAATATTAATACTGGCTTGGCAGCGAATGCAAAATCTGATAGGCTGATGTCATATTTCAGAATTCATGTTAACCAAAATTATCCCAATTTTTGATCCTTAAATTCAGGTATTAAGTGTACATATCTGAATAATATGCACTGCATTTATAATCCAAGGAACACAGAGTTCAGAGTCTGCCGCAGATATGAGCTGCAAATTGAATTGTTGCACTTTGTGCACTAGTAGTAGAAACAGATCACAATAAATGCAATACACAATTGCGGACCGCTGCTAGCATAAGTCCATGTTAATAATTGTGATGACTGAAAACTAACCAACTATTAATGGACATTAAAACTAAACTCCCTAATGTTAAATGCACAAGTATAGGGGAATAATGTAACCCTCATTTTTGTTGTTATTGCAATTATGAAAAGAAATTGCATTAATTCCTGATCTACCTGTATAATTACCCATATTAGAATAAAACTCCTCCATTCGTTACCATTTACTAAAGGATTTTATAACATACCAGTGCTCATTTTTTACAATGGCTACCCGTAATATCTGTCATAAATGTCAAAGATCCCATATCTTCCTTCTGTGGATATAATTTCCAGAACACAACTTTCTTCTGAAATCCTGTTGGCAGTCACTTCCATTTTGGAGAAAAAGTGACAATATTTTAAAATGACATCATGGAATTTTTGGATTTTTTTTTTTTTTACTAATTTGAAAGATTGTGGGAGAAAATAATAAATCAAAACTTTAGCTAGAATACACTTCATTTTAGTTTTGCATACAGTAAAATCCCATTCAACCAAACCCCTCACAAATCTCTCAATTAACCAAAAGGAAGACAGGTATCTAACAGGTTGTCATCGAATCCTGTTTGACTAATACAGACCCTGAAAGTCAGGTTATCTTTTTCACCAAATGAAGACAGATTAGTGGTCAATCCCAAATTTTTAAAAAAGTATAGTACACTGGTATGTGCGTAAATTTCAAAATGCAGTTCTTTGTTTTCCTGTCAATAGAGCACTTTCAATTTGAGGTACCCAAGTACCATATAGAGCATTCCCAGGGCCTTGTACAGCACAACTTGATGTGGAGCAAAGCTTTCTCTCTATTCTGTCCTAATCTCAGAACACCACCTGTTACTGCAGCACTGTTACATTTTTACATTTCTCAAATCAACCATCCTTACAAGTGTCTTGAGTTAAGTTACCAACTAGTGTGTTGTAGTCCCACATTCACCAAGAACTGGAATTAGACTGTCCAAACACATTTCACACAAGAGCCCTAGTCAGCTGAACGAAGAGATTTCACCTATCAGTCACCAGTTCCCAAACTGTAGCTCTTTACTTGATGACCAATGACAAGGCAAAGTTATCATTTGTCAGCTCATTAGGTCACCTTCAAAAGATAACTGAAGAACTATAATTTAAAAATTTACACAAGTACCCCTGAATAAATTCCATGTCAATTTCAGACATAAGCTCTGACTTCAGCTATATTATGAAATAGAGTACTGCACCTTTATCAAATGACAGAACTATTTAAGACTCACCATTAATCTCTAAGAAAGCTAGATAGGTACATGAAGGAGAAAGGAATACAAGGATATGCAAGATGAAATGGGGGGGGGGGGGGGTGGGGGGAAAAGGAGGCTCGCATGGAGCATAAACACGGGCACAGACCTGTTGGGACGAATGGCCCATTTCTCTGCTGTAAATACTATGCTAAACAATTGGGACAGTTGAGCCAAAAAAAAAACTAGCAATGCAACTGGCTGCAAACTCCCTCTCCACACTTTTGACAGCAAAATTAACTCATGCTGCAGCAGCTGATACGACGACTGATCTGCAGGCTCAATTCTCCCTGCTTTCCTGAATGCCTGCCTGACATTCTGTAGCTCTCTTACCTTCATCTGGGGAACAGTTGTAATTAAATTGTTCTATGTCTTTGATAGCTTGTCACAGTGAAATTCATTCATCTGATCTGTTTGACTTGCCTCTATAACCCACAAACATTTGATTTAATGAGGTTTTACTGTACTATCTACTCAAAATTACTTTTCTCTCGGAGTATAAAATCTTTTTCTGTAGACTGTGCAATATAAGAGGGAAATATTCAATTCAAGAGTAGCTTACTTATCCATTTCTCCTTGGGAATAAATGCAATTTTCTTTATGTATAGACATTTTACATTTACTGTCAAGCATTTTAATATATCAGAAATTCCAAAATATGTCGAGTCTGAAGGAATTAAAAATGTATGCCTTTTTTATGCTTCTTCAATTTGAGTTATATTCTACCAATTATTTAATTTGAAAGACAATCTTATTTGTACCTTTAGTGGCTTTACGGTGAACTTCCCTGGCAACATAATAGATCTCCTCATTTGTTACTTCTAAAAGGACTTCTGTAAGCAGCATCTTCATCATTATCATCTGCGATCAAGAACAGAATATCAAATATTTTAATATCAGCTTTAAATGATCACCACATGGAAAGGAAGACTAATGGAATTACAGCATAAATTAGAAGTTAACATCCACTTTTATAGTCTTAACCAGTCACTACAATACAGTATTTCTTTTAAACAAGTCTATATAAGTGCACCTGGAATCCATTTCCACTTTAATAATTAACTTGTATTGATAGTGATTGGCAAGTCACCTGTGAAAATTTGTTCTTTAGACCATATATATAGGGTCAGAATAACCATAAAAATGTTGCTTACACTAATTTTTTTTCTTTTGATTTGGTAAAAATATTAATTTTAAAATATATACTGCAAACTCCTTTGAATACATCTTTTTGCCAACCAAGGTCTTTAGAGTTACATTTTTATGCTCATTAATGTGACTTTCAGTGCTGAGAAATGGAACACTTCTGGCATCTACCTTCAGCAAGATACTCCCATTTCAAATATGAGAAAGGCACTTGTCAAGTAAGACATCCCCTGACCTGCCTAACAATTTTCCTCAACCTCAACTTCATGCATGCCTTCCCTACTGCACAGGATATTATCAACCTTGGAAATTAAGGATGCATTTTTATACACGTTAGAAAGGGATACATTAATAGTTATAATTGAGGTTTTAATTATGCAAGACAATTAATTTTAGGGAAAATGTTGTTTAGGGAATATGTTGTGGATCAAATAAGAACAGATGCACTACTTGATGTGGTTATGGGTAATGAAGTACATCAATCAGGTGAACTAAAAGCAAGGAAACATCTGAGAAGCAATATAATGAGATAGTCGAAGAATGGAAAAGAAAAAACTGTTGAGAACCAGGATACTTGACTAAGAAACAAAGCAAATTATGGTGAGATAAGAGAGAAGGAAAAAGTATCAAAATTGGTACACTGAGAATAGTAAGTACTTAAACGAGATTGAAAAAGTGCAAATAAATTATGTTTAGTTAAGGAAAAAAAGGAATTGTACTTAATATCAGGGTTCCCTGTGCAAAACACTGATCAAGTGTATAGCTTTAGATTTTCGACTCAAGAAACACCATTAAAGTCATAGATAGTATACAGTTTGGATTCACAAAAGATGTTGCCAGGGATGCAAAATTACTGAGACTATTTTACAGGAGCAGAGAAGGTTAAGAGATTTAATAGACTTTTAAACTAATGAAGGCATAGACACAATGGACCAAAAGGCTTCTTTCTGTGCAATAAATGTCTGAGTGTGTAAGGGAAATCAAATTCGAAATTAATATATACATTTAACACATAGCAGAAAGAAAAGTAAAAGCCAGGACAAATATAAAGAATATAGGAAAGCTACAAAAAGAGCTTAGAAAAACTAAGAAAATTAGCCAAGAGCATAGCAAATTGTAACGTGGATTATGAAAAACCAGCAAGACACAGAATAGGCAGGACAGAGAGAGATGTGACAGAGACAGTTCAAGTGGAAAAAAGCAAAGTAACACATTTTGGAAGAGACACAGTGGTATAATTTTAAATGCAGTAAAGAAACCTTGATGTTTGGATGCACAAAACATTAAAAAATACATCCGCACAAATAGACAAGGCCACAAGAAGTCAATCTGAATCCTTGAATTTGTATCTCAAGGCATGGAAAAGCAAGGAGATAATGTTAATCTTGCACAAGATCACAGAAAGGCTACAGCTGGAATATTGTGGGCAGTTTTGGCATCCCATTACAGGAAGGATATCAAAAGGAGAGAAAAGGTGTAGCACAGATTCATTAGCACTTCAGCTGGGATGAGAAATGACAGTTATGAAAAGAGATTTGAGATATCAAGGATGGTTGTTCACACTGTCACCTACATTGGAAATAGACCTAAAAGATATCAAAGGTAAGTAACAGCATCACCTACTTTGGGAACTTGATCAGAGGCAAGTAAAATTAAAAGAAATGCAGCAGCAGGGACAGAAAAAAAGCATGACTGATGCTGCAGGAAGTCTCAACAGTTTCTATTGGTACAGGTATTTATGTACGAATATATCAGCAGCATTTAAAGAATTTACCATCTATGGCTTTACAGTTAGTGTGGTAACACATCAATTCCTAATTGCGCACAAATTATTTTTCTTGGTCCATAAAAGAAATTTATATAAATCTATAATTTCCTCAAAATCAAACTAGTTAGTTTTTTCTACTTGCAGTGTTGCTTAATGCTTGCCAGAATTCTGTATATACACAATTCACATATTTCTAACTAATTCTGGTTCTGAGTTTGTAAGCTTTAACTTCAAACCCAAAGTACAATGAGGTCAACAGATTGACATGCCATCTGAAATTCTTTTTCTTCCTCAGTCATTTCTGGTTCGCTCTGTTCTTCCTGAGCAACTGGCGAGGGACTCCTGCTTGGTTTGTCACTAATTTTGGTTTCAGTGGTTTCGTACTCCTCCTCATCATCATCGCTGTCCTAAAACACAAACCAGAATAATATCAATCTTCAAATTTCAAAACCGAGTTTAACAAAAATCCAATTAACTACTTTGCTCCTTTTTCACAAACCCTTTCAAATGTATATTCCGTAAATATGTACTCACCAAACCAGGCAGCCGATCATGAAAACCAACAGGTTCAAAACAAGCATGTACTTTGTGCTCAACAGAAGAGTACATTATTATCTGAACAAGAACAAGTGCACACATCTCAATTCTCCTAAATGTAACTACCAGGCTACATAAACAGCTGAATGCTCAATAAAATGTATCAGTATGTCCTACAAACGACATTATCTGGTTTAAGTTCTTTTCTTGGAAAGGATAAAAATGTTAAGCTGCAAAAAAAAGCACATTAGCTACCAAGCCATCATCCCTTTTGCTATGCAGATTTTGCAGAGCTACTGTAAGTCACTAGCAGACCGTTAGCTGAAGTCAATATTAGACAGATTTTCTTGAAAACATTTTCTGTAAACCATTCTTTCCATTTGAGAATGTTAAGAACACTGCATGCACTTACAAATTTGCTTTTGTGAGGCAATCGTGGTCCATCAGTTTCTTCAGGAACCTCTTCTGGATCTTTTTTGTGTTTTGATGATTGCGCTCGCTCTTTTTCTAACCTTTCTTTCTCAAGTTTTTTCTGTTTTTCCCGCTCCATCTTCTCCAGTCCCTCACGAATCCAGGCTGGCAGGGTTCTGCGTTTCACAGCATCTGCAATATGAAGGTATATGTTTTAACTGGAATATTTAACAACGTGTACAATGCTGGCCCAGAGCTTACCAGTCAATCTCAGGTTCTTAGTAGATTTCATTACAAAAACTATAAACAAGTTAATTAGCATATTTGCATTTTCTATAGATTATAAACAAAAACTCACTGCATAATTTATAATTACCATGAAATTAGCATTTGAAATCTTAATGCTCTTATTAATACCTTTAACGGTTAATATCTTTATTAAAATAGCAGACAATGGTATGCTATAACAGCATTTTCAGCATTCAGCAATAGCAGACTTGCACTGGAAAGTCAATCATATTAAGGTGATTTTAATCACAATATCAAACAATAACTTCTCGACCATCGACATTGCTGAATGGGAGGATGCATAATATGTAGGTTAACTATTTCCTCAACAGTAAGTGAGAGAAGCTGAAGGAAAAAAATAACCGCAATGAACACTACTATATTTCATAGCTACAAATTAAACAGCAGAAATGGCAGAGGTCTGGGAGGTGGATGGCTATTTTCCATTTTGGGGAGGTAATAAACGGGACAAAAAACATAATTGTTGCTACTTCTATGGGACTAAATTAGAGTACTCTCAATTCAGTTTACAGTGGGTGCAAATTCACAGCACAAAACTACATAAAATGCAGCGCGAATGCTAGTCTCACTCAGATGCCAGAGTCCAGCTTGTGTGCGATGTGTAAATGTCACAGATGAAGTAGTTGAGGCTCTGAACCTAGCTTGTGTGCACTTTGGGAAGGTAGGAGTGCGAGAAAAAGCGTCAGTGGTCATTATTATATTTAACATCTGCAATACCTGACTTGTGGCCCAAAATAAACAGTGGAAAGATTTTGCCACAGTACAGACAACTGTAAACAAAAATTAATATTGTACAAACAATTTTAAGAGAGCTATTAGATGGAGATATAGAGGTAGATCAGAAGTGAGAGGATGCCCTATCAGAAATGAAGCAAGTTAGAGCTTTTTTCTCTGAAAAGGAGAAGAATAAAAGTAGAGGATAGATATTAAAGATAGGGAGGGGTTTGATAGTTTCTCCATGTTTGCACTGTTTCGACTTGTGGGCGAGCCCAGAAAAGGGGAAGAGGGGCAGGGGAATAAATAGAGGATAGAGATCAAATAAAAGAAATTAGATGAAATTTCTTTATACAGAAAATAAGGAGAATGCGAAACTTGCAGTGACATCAACTAGTTGAAGCATAATAGCACTGACACATTTGAGACTTGATGTCCACAGGAGTAGGGAACATGGCAGTAGCAAGAGGCAATGTGAGAAGGAAAAGCCTTGTGCAGCATATAAATACAGGGCTGAATTTTAGTAGCCCTCTGGCATTGGGGATTGTGGCGGGGGAGGGGAGCGCCAGAAAATCCTTACGGGAGAGGCCTGCCACAAACCCAATGCCGAGAAGGCCCTGCCACATTTTACCGGCAGCGGTGATTTTTAAAAAAAATTCATTCACGGGATGTGGGATTCGCTGGCCAGGCCAGCATTTATTGCCCATCCCCAATTGCCCTTGAGAAGGTGGTGGTGAGCTGCCTTCTTGAACCGCTGCAGTCCATGTGGGGTAGGTATACCCACAGTGCTGTTAGGAAGGGAGTTCCAGGATTTTGACCCAGCGAAAGTGAAGGAACGGCGATATAGTTCCAAGTCAGGATGGTGTGTGACTTGGAGGGGAACTTGCAGGTGGTGGTGTTCCCATGTATTTGCTGCCCTCGTCCTTCTGGTCGGTAGAGGTCGCGGGTTTGGAAGGTGCTGTCTAAGGAGCCTTGGTGCATTGCTGCAGTGCATCTTGTAGATGTTACACACTGCTGCCACTGTGCGTCGGTGGTGTAGGGAGTGAATGTTTGTAGATGGGGTGCCAATCAAGCGGGCTGCTTTGTCCTGGATGGTGTCGAGCTTCTTGAGTGTTGATGGAGCTGCACCCATCCAGGCAAGTGGAGAGTATTCCATCACACTCCTGACTTGTGCCTTGTAGATGGTGGACAGGCTTTGGGGAGTCAGGAGGTGAGTTACTCGCCTCAGGATTCCTAGCCTCTGACCTGCTCTTGTAGCCATGGTATTTACATGGCTACTCCAGTTCAGTTTTCGGTCAATGGTAGCCCCTAGGATATTGATAGTGGGGGATTCAGCGATAGTAATGCCATTGAATGTCAAGGGGAGATGGTTAGATTCTCTCTAGTTGGAGATGGTCATTGCCTGGCACTTGTGTGGCGCGAATGTTACTTGCCACTTATCAGCCCAAGCCTGGATATTGTCCAGGTCTTGCTGCATTTCTACACGGACTGCTTCAGTATCTGAGGAGTCGCGAATGGTGCGGAACATTGTGCAATCAGCGAACATCCCGACTTCTGACCTTATGATTGAAGGAAGGTCATTGATGAAGCAATGAGGCCTTGGTGTGGAGCCCTGCCGCTTGGCACCGGGGCCTTCATTACAATATGTTAATAAAGATTCATGAATGCAAATTAACTCACCTTGTCTGAGCGGCCGTCCCATGCCGATATTCCGGCCCCTGGCTGGAACTCCCGCGCCTTCAGAACTCCATTCAGAGTTCTGAGGCATGGCACTGCTGGGGAGGGGGTAGAGTGAAATTATCAGGGCAGGGGGGGCTTTTTTATTGGCTGTGGGGATGGTGGGAAGGGGTTGAAGAGCAAATGTTATGAGGTTGGGGAGGGGGAATTCGGGTTGGGAATAAATTTTATTCTTGTGATATAGGCCCAAAAAAACATCTCTGGGGGAGGGGGGGGTGGGAAAAGGTCACCAGCTTTTATTTATTTTTTAAAATAAAAGGCACAGTAATGTAACTTTAAAAATTCAAAATTTTTTCTAATGGCTTGAAGTCCATTAAAAATGGCACCTGCGCAGTGGCACCGGGTGCCATTGCCGGAGCGGCTGCCTCCTTTACATCATTGAGGGCGGCTGTTCCACCCCTTCCATTTAAATGAGCCCCCGCGTGAAATATCGCAGGAGCTCAGCGATGGCGCACCTGCGCGAGTGGACCACCGAGCTCAGAGTGTGCAGCCACAATTTGTGGCGCACTCAAAAATGTCAGCCCACAGACAAAGATGAGTTTGGCCAAACATTCTGTTTCTGTGCTCTGGATTCTATGTAAATAAGGTTGGACATATTCGCAGATGTTTTACCAAAAGACCTCCTGCCTCCAATCAACCCGGCCAGTCGAACAGCCTTATCCCGATCCCCCAACTCTAACATTTTTATAACTAATAAACAAAGTTGTTCAAAGAAAATGAAAAATTACAATTCTTTTTAATGTCATGAATTTTCTTTTCCCTGCTAGGTTGCTTGCAACAGTCAGCAGTAAATTAATCTTCAATTCCTGGAGACTTTAGGACAATCCTGGAGGGTAGGCTTTTTTTTTTAAAGTGTGCACTTGTTAAGCAAAGTATGTTACACTGCAACTAATTGGTTCAAACCTTCCAACTGTGTGGAAGTCAAGAACATATGTTACCAACCGTGAAGTTCCAAAACTACTGAAGGTGGGCAGTCAGAAAGTAGCTACCAATAGCAAGGAGCAGAAAAGGAGCCAATGGAGTCACTGTAAACACGTTTTGAAAATATTTTTGCTTGCTATGTTGGTTTCTCACTATGCTGACCAACTTAATACTAGAAATAAGATTTGTAACAAATAAAAAGATTACTACCAAAGCAATAAGTATTTTGTGTGGTTGCAATATCTACAACAATGTTTTCGGTTTTCTCTTAGGAAAATCTGAGACTTAATTCATGAAGCTTCTCAGAGGTAGCACTCTGCCTGTTAAATGACCAATAAGGTGCAAGGCTACAATCCCCAGAATCCAGTCATCACATTGCATAATCACAGAGAACAACATTCCCAGACACCACCAGTATCACAATCTACAAGTAAATAATGCCCACAATTCCCATATTTTGTAGCTGATTTACTTTCATAATGTAAAAATACCCTGTAGCAAGATTGCAACATAGACATCAAAAGG
The DNA here is from genome assembly GCF_036365525.1 of Heterodontus francisci. Classification (NCBI taxonomy): domain Eukaryota; kingdom Metazoa; phylum Chordata; class Chondrichthyes; order Heterodontiformes; family Heterodontidae; genus Heterodontus; species Heterodontus francisci. The sequence continues at coordinate 128,312,326 of NC_090373.1, forward strand.
AGCTTTATATAAAATGATCAAAGTTAATTTCAATAGTAACTACAGAATTACTAGATTAGCCTTACTTAAGTCAAAAAAAGACAAATACCTCAAAGGTTCAAACTGTCAGAAAATACAACTCACCGAGTGCGGGAGGGTCTTGTTTTACTGTTATGGGTGAGCGTGGGCGATCTCTGTACGAAGGCCTGTCTCTACGATTAGGTGGCGGCCCAGGTTGCCAATAAGGTGGATGAAATCCTCCAGGAGGACCAAAAGCTGCTCCATGCTGCAAGTGTAAAATATTACATATTTAAAATGTTACCTGCATTGAGACTTGCCTCATGAATTTATTAATGCATCTTAATTTCTCACTGAATGTACCAATTTTCTTACACAGCAAACCCCAAAGTGTACTGAGCTGAGAATGTCCCTTAAAAAAAAAATGCTAGATCTCTGGGATCCAGACCTCAATTCTGGTCTGTACACACAGGTGGGCCCCACCACCACCAAGCTTTCAGCAGTATACTTGAACTTATAATTGTAAAGGCTCAGGGATTAGAATTCTGATTGGCAGTCCATGACGATGCCTCTGGAAAAAGTCCACCTGGAAAGTTGGATACAAGTCTGGGACCTAGCATACTGGCTGCCGGACTAATGCCAGCAGACAGCCATTGAAAAACGCCTGTGGAATTTGTACGCATAAATAGTATAAAATCATAAAACAGTCCCCAAGGATGGAAATGTGCTGCTATAGATTTGTGTAAAGCCTGAGGATGAAACAAACTTTTGTAGAATTTCAACACAATACTTCATATGGATGACGTGCTTTCTAAATTCGCTCATGAAGGCCAAGTGAGAATTCCAGAAACTGAACTGAAAGTAAAGTCTAAAGTATATATTCTGGATGAACTTTCCTCTGAACGAAAAGCTGCCAATCAATAAATCTCAACAACAGGATGCTACACAACACCTCATTCCTCATGTATGGCGATGACACTTAGCTCCACCTCAACACCATGCTTCCAATGTCTCTGACTTGTCACACTGCACGTCTGATATCCAGTACTGGATGAGCAGAAACTTCTTCCAACTAAATATTCGGAACACTGAAACCACATTGCCCTGGGTCCCCACCACAATCTCTGTTCTCTAGCTACCAACTCCATCCCTCTGCCTGGTCAATGTCTGAGGCAAAACACGACTGATGACTGTAACATGGTGTTGTATTTGACCCCAAGATGAGCTTCTGACCACATATCTGCTCCTTCAAGACCGCCTACTTCCACCTACTTAACATTGCCCGATTCCACCCTGCCTCAGCTCATTTGCTGCTAAAACCCTCATTCATGCCTTTGTTACCTCTAAACTTCATTATTCCAATGAGAAACCAACATAGCAAGCAAAAATATTTTCCAAATATGTTTGGAGTGATTCCATTGGCTCCTTTTCTGCTCCTTGCTATTGATAGCTGTTTTCTGACTGCCCACCTTCAGTAGTTTTGGAACTTCACGGTTGGTAACATATGTTCTTGACTTCCTCACGGTTGGAAGGTTTGAACCAATTAGTTGCAGTGTAACATACTTTGCTTAACAAGTGCTCACTTAAAAAAAAAAGCCCTACCCTCCAGGATTGTCCTAAAGTCTCCAGGAATTGAAGATTGACTGCTGAAAGCAATCCAGGAGGGAAAAAAAATCATGACACTAAAAAAATTGTCACTGTTCATTTTCTTTGAACATTTTTGTTTATTAGTTATAAAAATATTAGAGTTGGGGGATCGGGATAAGGCTGTTCGACTGGCCGGGTTGATTGGAGGCGGGAGGTCTTGTGGTAAAATATCCACAACATATCCAACCTTATTTACATAGAATCCAGAGCACAGAAACAGAATGTTTGACCAAACTTATCTTTGTCTGTATTTACATGCTGCACAAAGCTTTTTCCTCTCACTACCTTTTGCTACTGCCATATCCCTCTATTCCCTACTCAAGTACGCATCAAGTCTCAAATGTGTCAGTGCTAGTATGCTTCAACTAGTTGATATCACTGCAAGTCTCACATTCTCATGATTGTCTGTATAAAGAAATTCCATCGGACTTCTTTTACTTGGCTGGCCTCCCATCCTCCACCTTACATAAACTTGAGTTCAACCAAAATTCTGCTGCCCATATCCTAACTTGCACCAGGTTTTGTTCACCCATCACCCCTGTACGCAAATGACCTACACTGGCTCCTGGCCAGCAACTCAATTTTAAAATTCCATCCTTATTTTCAAATACCTCAATGCCCTTACCCCTCCCTATCTCTGTAACTTTCTCCAGTCCCACAACCCTTCATTGCTCCAATTCTGGTGTTCTGTGCTTCCCAGATTTTAATTGCTGCACCACGGGTGGCCACGCCTTCAGCTGTCTGGGCACAAAGCTCTGGAATTCCCTCCCAAAACACCTTCTCTCCTTTGAAACACTTGTTAAAACCTGTTTGACCAAGCTTTTGGTCATCTGTTCAAATAGCTCCTTATGTGGCTCGGTGTAAAATTGTTTGATAACGCTCCTGTGAGGTACTTTGAGGAGTTTTACTATCACAAAGTCACTATATAAACACAATTTGCTGTTGTATGTAGAATGATACAGCACAGAAGGAGGCCTTTCAACCAACTGTGTCTGTATTGGCTCTTCGAACAGCTATCGAATTAGTCCCACTCCCCTTTTCCTTCTCCACAGCCATGCAAATTTTTCCTTTTCAAGCATATATCCAATTCCCTCTTGAGGCCATTATTGTATCTGCTTCCACCATCCTTGCAGACAATGCATTCCAGATAATGTGTTTAAAAAAAATCCTGTCATGTGCCCTCTGCTTTATCAATTATCTTAAATCTGTGTCCTTTGGTTACAAATAGATGCTTGCATTCCTTTCTTATGAGCAAATCAACGGTTCCTCAGGACTTGACACTTTAAATATATGCTTTGAATTCTTCCTGAACAAAAGCCTCTTTATGCTTTGGCCATTTATCATGTAATTAATTCTGCATACTTTGATATTTGCCTGTAATTGAAATCATCAAACTAATTTTCATCTGATTGGCATGGTTTGGAATCTGCAATCAATATATTTATTCTACTTTAAAGGACCAATAATGTAATAGCACACAGAACCAAGCTTCTGTAATAAAAGCAAAATACTGCGGATGCTGGAAATCTGAAATAAAAACAAGAAATGCTGGAACCACTCAGCAGGTCTGGCAGCATCTGTGGAAAGAGAAGCAGAGTTAACGTTTCGGGTCAGCGACCCGATGAAGGGTCGCTAACCTGAAACGTTAACCAAGCTTCTGTATCCTGGTTAATATCCACATCAAAGAACTCAAACTGGCAGACACCTAGATTCACACCTTAACTCTAGTTATTTCTGAAACACATTTACTTTGTATATCTCGTCATAAATATTAAAAAGCAAAGGTGTCCCAAATCAAAACATTCTGCATACCCACCATTTTCTCCTGGGATCAATCAATGGAGTTAATATAATAGGATCATACATGACTACAAGCAGAATCATCTCATCAGCCTGTTAAGATGCATTATGGACCAATTTTCTTTGTTTTTGCTAAACACTTGCTACATTTTAGCAGATATCTGCCAGAACTGAAAGACAACCAAAAAAAAAATCCATAGATACTGATAAAAAGGACATGTTCCAGGGAGACATCATTGATTCCACCCCAGAATATTTTTTCTGGTCTTCAAAATAAATGGGTAAGTATGTTTCACACAGAAAGCCATGTAAATCTATTTCAAAAAGTCTTTTCAAAAACTATATGGAAGAATTAATAACATTAGCATATTAATGCATTACTCCCCAGTCACCACCTACTTTTATCGGAAGAATAGAAAGAAAAACTGCAAAATACATAATGGGCTGGAAGTTAAATAGACTGTGGGACTCTTCACTGTTTTGGAACGATGTGCCTAACTATAGAGCTATTTATAATCAACAGTATACTCATTCGAAAATTAAACTTCCTGCGACTTTAATGCCTGCTCCAATATAATGCAGCATTCTTGCTGCTGCAAAAGAAGTGTTACAAATTAGACACCAACGATGAAACTGCATTAAACAAATTTACCTGATAATCAAACTGGCTGACCGGCACAGATCCCATTCCAAAGTTTTCTGGTGCTCCTCCAAAATTGTTGTTATTGACTTGATTGAACATACGTCTAGAGTCTGGTGCAAACTCACCACTGTCCTGGCTACTGTCCTCCGATGGAGGGACTATGTCCATGGGGGCTGGAGTTGGTATCCACTGCTGGTCTGGTGGTGGGGGAGGTGGTCTATGGTGCTGCATTCCCCAGTCTAGCAAGTGTACAAATTGAAATTCAGTACAAATGATTTTCAAAACCTACACAAGATAGACTAAGAGTTGACATTATGTACTGTATTTTTGTTGCTTTGAATTTCTATCTGGATGTTGATTTGCAAGTAATAATACTGCTCACCAGTACATTCCTTTATATCAAGAACCTTCTAGATTTAGTTAATTTTAATTTCACATATTAAAACTGAATGCATTTTTTTATTAAAGCAATTTTGGGAATGTATTGTACTTTTTCTCTCTCCACTGCATATTTTACCAACTACAAGATGCTGAAATAGTTGGCAAAATGTGCTTCTCCCTGACTTCCTGGGAACAATGTAACTTTTAAACCTCTGCCCTGGGGAATGTAAAGGGAGGCCCACAGATGGTCATGGATAAAATCTGAGGGTTGTGTTGTCCCTGGCTCTTGGGTGGAAACCTGGAGGCAGGCAGCGATGGATGATAACATTAAAAACTTAACATGAAACTTCTCACAACTGGGAACTTAGCAGGGTGGCCAGGAAATGGTAAGAGACCGATAGAAAAAATGCAAACCCAACCCCTGAGGCCAATATTCATAGCATTCAGGAAAACAGAACTCCAAAGCTGGAAGGACTAAAGATCACTTGATAAAAATGAGCCAGATGTAAACATAAGAAATAGCATTAACAGTGCTATGCATTAGGATAACAACCATGGGGAAACAATGTGATGGGAGAAAGTTATTGTAACCCTGGCAGTATAGGAAGTGGGTGCTAGCAGAGCTCGTATGGTATTGTTCGGTGAGCAGGAAGACTGGTTCCATGAATTGTGGTGGGGGAGGGGGAAGTAGTGCCAGCATGGCTTGGGGATGGTAGGGGGAAGAGGGAAAAGAGGAGTGTTGGTGTGAACTAGGAAAGGAGAGGGGGAAAAGAAAAGAATATCAGCTGGTGTGCTACCACTGAGCAAGTCTAACACTTTAAGGGAAGGAAGAGTGGAATTGAGGGAAAAGTGCTAGCATTACCAGGAGGGAGTGGGTAAAGAAAGTGTTAACCAACTTAACATTTAATTAAATAATCTCAAAGATATTTAACACAATAAAATACAGCTTTGCTAAAAGACAGTACTCATATTATCCATGATTCTCATTTCTTCACAAGAAACAAGGGCAGATTTTTGCCATAACTTTCTAGATCATTAATTTATCTCTTTAAAAAATCTAGATAAATAACTACTTAGGAACTGAACTGAGGTTTGCTAATACATATAAACTAATATTGTATGACACATAATAGCTTCTCGCCTGCTGGGACCAGTATCTCATACCACAGAAGGCAGCTTTTCAGGACGAATAATGGAAAAGATAAGGTTAGATGCATTTTGGAGATTCTCTCTGATCTACTGCTGGGAAAGGAGGAAAACTTCTGCAGAATCTTCCAAGGATAATAAATGGCTTAAAACCTATGAAAGGACAGGCAGTTTATAGTCTGTGGAAAGAAATGGCTTAAGCCCAGTCTGCTTATTCTCATTCCAAACTTCTTTATGCTTTTATTTAATGGGGGCAGAATCTAACTTGTTGCATTATTAAAGAGTTATGCAATTTCTTACTGGTGGGACATCAAGCTAAATCATGTGATTAACATGGGCAGATGCATGGGAACACCACCAACTGCAAATTCGCCTCAAAGCCACACACCATCCTGACTTGGAACTATATCGCCTTTCCTTCACTGTCATTGGGTCAAAATCCTAGAACTCCATATCAGCACTGTAGGTGTACTTACAGCCCAAGGACTGCAGCAGTTCAAAAAGGCCTCCACCACCTTCTCAAGGGCAATTAGGGATGGGCAATAAATGCTGGCCTAGCCAGCGATGCCCACGTCCCCCGAACGAATAAGAAAAAAAAATACATGGTTATCTACTTAACATAACCATCAGTATACAAGGAAACTCTTCAATCGCCTCTATTTGCAATTATATATCCAATTGACTCCAAGTTAACAACAGCATCTCTGCAAAGAAATAAATACTAACCCTGTTCCCACATTCTGTTGAAATTAGGATCTCCTGGAAAATTTCCATGATTGTCTTGACTATTTTCAATGCTATGTACTGCTTGTCCATTGGGTATTACGACTGGCTGTTGTGCTGTTACAGATTCCTCAGAGGCCTCTCTCTGTGCAATCCATGCTTGTGCTAATGCTGCCCAGTCAATCTGACCTGAAAAAGAGTTTTTAATCCAAAGACAATTCAATACATTTGCAATACTGAATTGTTATGCAGAACTGCTGTAACTTTTCATTTGGACATCACAATTCATGGGTACAGTGTTATTGAACTAGTAATTCAGAGATCTGGAGACATGGGTTCAGATCTCCCACAGCAGCCAAGGAGGTTAAATTCAATTCAGTAAATAAACCCGGAATAAAAAGCCAGTATCAGAAATGGTGACCATATAACTACCAGATTGTCATAAAAACCCACCTGGTTCACTTAAGTCCTTTAGGGAAGGAAATCTGCTGTCCTTACCCTCTCTGGCCTATATGCGACTCCAGACCCACAGCAATGCAGTTGACTCTTAATGCCATTTGAAATGGCCTAGGAAGCCACTCAGCTGTATTCAATGCGACGACTCAACACCATCTTCTCAAGGGCAATTAGAGATAGGCAGTAAGTGCTGGCCTTGCCAGTGGTGCCCACATCCCATGAATGAATTTTAAAAATTTATTCAATATCACATTTGGTAAGCAATAGGTACTTCCAGTTCAGAAGGAATGGTTAAGACTGGGATTCTCTTAGTATTGTCACTAGGATTTCAATAAAGTATCCTGAAGTACTGGCTACTAACTGATGACAAATTAACAATATCATATTGGCAGAACTTTAAAGCATACTTACTTGAAATTGATTTGCTGTTGGCAATGCTCTACCTACTTCAGATAATATTTGCATGCTTTTATTGTTTACAGATTAAAAATAAAGACTGGCACTCCAGTGCAGTACTGAGGGAGTGCTGCACTGTCGGAGGTGCCATCTTTCAGATGAGACCTTAAACCGAGGCCCCACCCACCTGCCTGGTTGGGTGGATGTAAAAGATCATAATGGCACTATTTCAAAGAGCAGAGGAATTATCCCCAGTGTCCTGGCCAATATTTAGTGGTCAATCAATATTACAACAGATTATCTGGTCATTAACACATTGCTGTTTGTTGGTGTTTGCTGTGCGCCAATTGGCTGCCACAATTCCTACAACAGTGACTACACTTCAAAAAAAAGTATTTTATTGGCTGTAAAACACTCGAGACATCTGGCGGTGGTGAAAGGCACCATTGAAATGCAAGACTTTCTTTTTATTTCAGATATTGTGCTAATTTCCGTTATGGAAACTTACTTGGATCTTGTTGCTGCTGAAATGACTGCATCCACTGTTGCTGGCTTAAAGGCCATTGCTGCCAAGGTTGGCCACCTTGGTCCCACATCATCAACTATTCAACTGCAAATGTTGAAAAGCTATAAATAGAAAAAAAGTGTGTTTGTTGTACTTTTTTCACAATGCCTCAATAAGTGAGCAACTGCATAACACTGATTAGTTTATTAACTATAACCTGGAATATAAATAGGTATTTACTGTTTTAGTTGTTTTCAATTGACTAAACTGCAAAAGGGCACCTGTTAAAAATAACAAATTAAGAATTGTTCAGCAGCAGTACTTTTTAAAATTAACTTCTATAAAACAGCTGTGAAAACAACTACAATACAGAAAGATGAAATGGACACCCAACTTGTGTCCACCAATTTCAACAATAACTTGTATTTATATGCCATCTTTAATGTGGGAAAATGTTCAAAAACACTTCATAGAGGTGCCAGGGGAATAGATGGAAAGGGATTAGGGAAGGAATTCTATAAAGGTGGGGCCGAGCACACTGAAGACACAGCTAGCAATGACAGGGAGAGAGAATGCAAAAAAGGCCGAAATCAAAGGACTAGAGAGCCAAGGGTGTTGCAGCATTGGAGAAGGTTACAAAGATAGAGAGTGCACGGTCATGGGGAGATTTAAACAATGGGGTGAGAATTTTAAATTTATGGTTTGAGGAACTGGAAGCCCACGTTGGTTAGCGATAACAGGGGCGAGGGGCCAGGGGACATGGTGAAGATTGGATATGGACAACTGCATTTTGGATGAACAGAAGTTTAGAAAGTGGAGTTGGATGGAAAACCAGGAGTCAAATTTGGATGAGACAAAGGCATGGATGAAGGTTTCAGCAGTGTGGTGGTGATAAAGCGCGGCAAGGCGGTGGATGTGTAGAGGAAGTTAAGAGATAGGAACATAGGAAGACAGGAACAGGAGTAGGCCATTCAATGTGGGAAAATGTTCAAAAACACTTCATAGAGGTGTTAGGGGAAAACAATGGACACCGTTCCAAAGGAGGAGATATCTGAAGGGGTGATCAAAGGAATAACAAAGGAAATCCATAAGGTTCTCGTACTAATTGTTAGAGGTAACAGTGGGAAGGGGTTTAAGGAGGTGGGTTAAAGTGGAAAAATCTGGTTATCTTTGCCATTCAGGATGATCTGAGAGTGATAGTTTTAGCAGAGAACTGGACGTGATCCAGCCACATCTGGTGATGGATGCCTAAGCCAGCTGCCCACCAGGCATGCTGAAGGCCAGACAGTTGGGAATTTCGAAGTGCAGTTCTAAGCAACTTGGGTGGGAAGTGAATGACATGGGACACAAGCAGGTGGTTAGAGATGGCCTCATCAGTGATCGAGACCACGGGACTAGGGATGTGTTGGCAGAGGCACGGGGTGGCCATGACATGGCCAAGAGTTTATATGGAAAGAGATATTTAGGTTTAGGATGGATAGTGAATTCAGAGGGTAAAGGGAGCAGAAATGGAGACTGAAATTGCTGAGGATGAGTCAGCGCTCCCTGTAGAAGCTAAGGTAAGATATCTCAGGAAGAAACTTGGCTGATAGGAAGGGGAGGATAATAAATTAGGACTTTAAAAGGAGGTAAGAGTGGAAAAGAATGAGATGCCTGAAGGAAGGGAAGGTTGCAGAGTAGTGGAAAGACAACGAGGTGCAGTTGGTAATAGGGTGGGGTTGGCAAAGAGGTTTCGATAGGTTGCGAGGAGCATGCAAAGGGCCTTGTTTGTGAGTGACCAGACATTCTGGAGAAAAATGCAACAGGGGCAGTGATTGTTGATTGGCTGGCAGAGTCCATGGAAGCAGGATGGGATGAAGGTTGTCCCTACTTACAAAAGTCCAACAATTGTTTCTTTCTTCCATACTATGAAAAATGGTGATGCCATTTGTCTACAGTGTAATTTGAAAACTCACTTACACAACTTCAAAACAATGAAGACATTATTCAAACTAATTTAATATCAGGATACATCAAGGGAATTTGATTGTAAATGGAAAAAAGTTAGTATGACCTTAATGAGTAATTGTTGATGTCACATTTGGAATACTATATTCAATCTTGGGCACCCTACCTGCAGAATGTCATGGTACTGGAAGGAATTCAGAAAAGTATCACAAGATGATTGCAGGGCGTTGGGCTCTAATTTATAATGCCACTAAAAGACACTGGAGGGGAGGAAGGACATTATTCAGGTCTCCAAATTACTCAGAGACAGTAGATTATGTAAATTTAAAAAGGCTACTTTGACTTGTGAATTCAGAACTTGGGGATGCAAGTTTTAAATGGGCAAATTGCAAAGAAGGCTAAGAATCAGAAACTTTTTTGATCAACAAAGTAGTGGATATTGGTATCAGATTCCAAGCAAAACAATGATGCTGTGCCAATTAACTGTGAAAAAAGAACTATATAAATACTTGGTAGAGAATGGGATTACAAACTTTTTGACTATGATGATGAACTGGATACAATCAAAGCTTTTTTTTTACACAGAAAAATGGATTATAGAATATGATCACCAATACAATCCCAGTATCTGAAATTAATGAACAAAATTAAACATTTTTGAGGGAGGGAATGATGGATCGGGAGTGGTTGTCCATTAAAACCATCAGGTCAGGGTTAAACATCAGATGAATGATGCTCTGCAATTTAGCTCCATTCCTTAATTCCATAGAGAACTGAGAAGATATGCAGGTATGAATGTGTCTCAAGTGAGGTACACTGTACATGGTCTGTAGCAGTTAGCTTGCTATCCCCCTCTTATTCGCCGTAGTATGATAGCACTGCTTTACATTGACTGAATAAGTCAAATTCCATTTTTATTCTATGTATTTGTGTTTTAGTGGTAGCTTGGGGATGTATTCAGTGATTTCATCCATTTCTTTATGAAAAGCACAAATCATAGAGTAATACAGCACAGAAACAGGCCCTTCGGCCCATCACTTCCGTGCCGGCCATCAAGGACCTATCTATTCTAATCCCATTTTCCAGCACTTGGCCCATAGCCTTGTATGCTATGGCATTTCAAGTGCTCATCTAAATACTTATTAAATGTTGAGGGTTCCTGCCTCTACGACCCCTTCAGGCAGCGTGTTCCAGACTCCAACCACTCTCTGGGTGAAATTTTTTTTCCCTTAAATCCCCTGCCCCTTACCTTAAATCTATGTCCCCTGGTTATTGACACCTCCGCGAAGGGAAAATGTTTCGTCCCATCTACCCTATCTATGCCCCTCAAAATTTTATATAACTCAATCAGGTTCCCCCTCAGCTTTCTCTGCTCTAAGGAAAACAACCCTAGCCTATCCAGTCTCTCTTCATAGCTGAAATGCTCCAGCCCAGGCACATCCTGGTGAATCTCCTCTGTACCCTCTCCAGTGCAATCACATCCTTCCTATAGCTAAAACCACTACTACTTCCTCCCTTTCAATGCTAATTTGTTCAAGTATATCACAATGCTGCCCCCCCCCCCCCCCGCTCCCGATCTCTATGACCACATCACCCTTCTCCAAAGTGAACACAGATGAAAAGTAATCATTTAAAACCTCACCTACGTCCTCCGCCTCCACACATTGCCACATTGGTCCCTACTCTTTCTCTGGTTAGCCTCTTGCCCTTAATATATTTCTAAAACGCCTTGGGATTTTCCTTTATCTTGCCCGCCAGTGTTTTTTCATGCCCCCTCTTTGCTCTCCTAATTACCTTTTTTAAGTACCCCGCTATACTTTCTATACTCCTCTGGGGCCTCTGCTGTTTTCAGCCTTCTGAATCTGCCATAAGCCTTTTTTTCCCCTTATCCAATCTTCTATATCCCAGGGTTCCCTGGACTTGTTGGTCCTACCCTTCACCTTTACGGGAACATGTTGGCCCTGATATCTCACTATTTCCTTTCTGAATGACTCCCACTGGTCTGACGTAGACTTTCCTACAAGTAGCTGCTCCCAGTCCACTTTGGCCAGATCCTGTTTTGTCACAAAAACAAGAAATGCTGGAATCACTCAGCAGGTCTGGCAGCATCTGTGGAAAGAGAAGCAGAGTTAACGTTTCGGGTCAGTGACCCTTCTTCGGAACTCCTGTTTTGTCATATTGAAATGGGCCTTCCCCCAATTCAGTACCTGTATTTCCGATCCCTCTTTGTCCTTTTCCATAACTACCTTAAATCTTAGAGTTATAGTCACTATCCCCAAAATGCTCCCCCACTGACACTTCTACCACTTGTCCAGCTTCATTCCCTAGGATTATGTCCAATACCACTCCTATTCTTGTAGGCTCTCCTGTATGCACTTTAAGAATTCCGCCCCCTTTAAGCCTTTTGCACTAAGACTATCCCAGTTAATATTGGGGAAGTTGAAATCCCCTATTATTTTTACACCTCTCAGAGATTTGCCTACATATCTGCTCCTTTATCTCTCCCTGACTATTTGGAGGTCTGTAGTACACTCCCAGCCAAGTGATTGCCCCCTTTTCCATCGTATGAAGGGAAGATGAGTAATGCAGGTTGTAAGGATTAGATATTCTGGAGCTATACTGAAATTCTTCTAGGGAGCAGCAAGCAACTTTGCACAATTTTCAATAAATTGGAGAAAGTTCATGTTCTGAATTGTATCCAATCTGCAGTGGGAACAGTCTTAATTGATCAAATGACTGATTCTCATTCCAGCCATTTTTTTTTGGAATTGCAAGAAATTATTTACTCATGTACTCCTCGGTGCAAGATCTGTTGTAACTATGTTTTCTCTGAAGAAAAAAGACAACATCTACATTAAGCTTATAATGCTTTCACAAAACTCTACCACAAGTGAACATTTAGTCTCCACCCGTTTTTGAGTAGAATATAGTTGCATTGTATAACGTAGTTCAAAAGTAGAGCAAAGAGGATACTCTACAAAGCAATAGTTTCCTGTATTTGAATAACTATACATTTTGCTGTAAAATACTTTAGGACCTCAGGACATGATAGGCACTATATGTAAGCACAAGATTTTACTTACCTGTAAAATGAATGTAGGATTAATATTTATAGAAAATGTTATGAGATTTTAGTTTCACTGAACAAAATAAATAGGAGTAGACTATATGGTCCCTGAGCCTGCTCTGCCATTCAAGATGATCATGGCTGAGCTTCTGCCTCAACTCCACTTTTCCATCTGCTCCACATATCCCTTGATTCGGAGAAATCAAAAAACTATCTATCCCAGCCTTGAATATACTCAATGATGGAGCATCCAGTCATCTTGAGTAAAAAATTCTAAAGAGTCACAACCCTCTGAGATGAAGAAATTTCTCTTCAATCTTAAATGATCAACCGTGTTCTAGATTCCCCAGCCTGGGTGTCTACCCTGTCAAGCCCCTTCAGAATCTTGTATGTTTCACAGAGATCAACTCTCATTCTTCTAAACGGCAGAGAGTATGGGCCCAATTTACCCAGGCTCTCATCACAGGACAACCCTCTCATCCCAGGAACCAATCTAGTGGATCTTTGCTGTACTGCCGAGGAAAAGTATATCCTTCCTCAGAAATGGAGAATAAAATGGCACAGTATTCCAGGTCTGGTCTCACCAAAGCCCTATACAACTGTAGTAGGCAGCTCATCTGCTGCTTCCCTGTTCTTGTACTCCAGTCCCCTTGCAACAAAGGCCAAAATGTCATTTGCTTTCCAAATTGCTTGCTGTACCTGCAACACTTTGCGTTACTTGCCCTACATCACACCAACTCTCCTGACTCTTCCACTGTTGTTAAATTATCAGACTGCTTATCCGACACAGAGTACTGGATGAGCAGAAATTTCTTCCAATTGAATACTGGGAAGACTGAAGCCATTGTTTACAGCCACTGCTCCAAAGTCCATTCCCTAGCTAAGGACTCCATCCCTCTCCCTGGCAAGTGAGAGATTAAACCAGTCTGTTTGCAACTTTGGTGTCATATTTAACCGAAATGAGCTTCCAACCTCATATTTGTGCCATTAAGACTGCCTATTTCCACCTTCGTAACATCACCTGTCTCAGCTCATCTGCTGCTGAAACTCTTATTCATGCTTCGTTACCTCTAGACTTGAGTATTCCAACACAATTCTGGCTGTTCTCCCACATTTAACCCTCTCTAAACTTGGGGTCATCCAAAACTTTGCTGCCTGTGTCTTAACCCGCACCAAATCCTGTTCACGTATCATCCCTGCGCTCACTGACCTACAATGGTCAAGTAACGTCTTGATTTTAAGATTCTCAGCTATGTTTTCAAATCCCTCCATTGCCTCACCTCTGTAATCTCTTCCAGTACCATAACCCTCCAAGATCCTACGCTCCTCTAATTCTGGCCTCTTCAGCATCCCCGATTTTAATCCCTCCACCACTGGTGGCCGCGCCTTCAGTTGCCTAGGACCTAAGCTCTATAATTCCCTCCCTAAACCTCTCCGTCTCTCTACCTCGCTTTCCGCCTTAAAGACATTCCTTAAGACCTACCTCTCTGACCAAGCCTTTGCTCATCTGACCCAATTTCTTATGTGGCGTGGTGTCATATTTTGTTTTATAACGGTCCTGTGAAGTGCCTTGGGAAGTTTTATTATGTTAAAGGCACTATATAAATATAAGCTGCTGTTGCACAAGTGCAAGCAAGTCTGAATGTTAACATTTTATAGTTTCATGCCTTTTAAAAAAATTATGCTTTGCTATTCTTATTACCAAGTTGAATAATCTCACACGTCCACACATTATACTCCACCTGCCACCTTGTTGCCCACTCACTTAATCTGTTTCAGTCAATGGGTGTGAGTGTTTCTACTACCTGGTCATTCTTCATATTCAAAACGAGTATATAAAAATTCATCAGACTTCAGTGTTGCTTGCAGTTGGAAATGGAGAGTTCTACTGTGAGCTAATAATGAATCTTCAGCATAGTAATTTTAAGTCAAAAGCCAAAACACAGCAGTTTAAGAACTCCTGTTGCATGCAATAAAGGCAGAGTCATCACTAGCACAGCTGGAAATCAAAACAGGCATCATCACAGCCCAAATTCTTTATAATCTGAGGCTGCAAAATACTCAGTTTGATCTTACCCAGGCACTAGCATAAATGTAGATATTAAAAAACCAAAATATTGCAAATCTAATACAAAAATAGGAAAGCTAAAAGTGCACAGATCAATTAGCATCTGTGGGGATAGCAAAATGATTCAGGTTCATGCCTTTCTTTGGAACCAAAAAAATAAGAAATGAGCATTTAATGATCAGAAAAAAAGAAAGGAAAAATATATATGAACAAACATAGGAAGTATCGTGGGAGGGTTTAATAACTTCTGTCTGTAATACAAGTATTAATGAAACAAGGAATAAGAAACAAATGATGTAAGGCTGGCTACGATAAGTAGTAGGCCCAAGGAAAATACAAGATGGAAAACATAGAAAACCTGGGATAAAAACAAGAAATGCTGGCAATACTCAGCAGGTCTGGCAGCATCTGTGGAGAGAGAAGCAGAGTTAACAGGTCAGTGACCCTTCTTCAGAACTGGCAAATATTAGAAATGTGAAAGGTTATAAGCAAGTAAAGCGGGGGTGGGGCAAGAGATAACAAAGGAGGTGTAGATAGGACAAGGTCACAGAATAGCTGACCAGAAGGTCATGGAGCAACGGCAAATATGACAAAGCATTAGTACAGATATAGTGGGTCCACCAGCTCTGAAAAGTGACCTGAAAGGCCAGTTTCTTCCTTTCCCACTAGCACTGCGTTCTGAAAAAGCGTCTCACGCCTAATAAAAACACTAATCCATTTCCCTACACCAGAGAATGACAGACTCAGCCACTGTAAAGGAAATGAAGTATAGAGCTAAAATTTTGTGACCCACACTTTAAAATTCTCGTCCAGTCCATGTGATCTTTGTTCTTAGCTTCTGCTCCAACAAAGCTCAAGTTTCAAGATCTCATCTTTTTCCTTGGCATGCTGCAGCCTCTTTGTTTGAACAGCAACTTCAGTAATTTCAGTGTTTAGCTACACGCTCCCATTTTCTTTACAGCAATCGTTGCTAATAGTTTGGGGTGAGTTAGCCAGTATCCAGGAAGAGGATCCGCAAGACAGGTGGCTGTTTTGAATGCAGAACGAACTGATGTCAAAACAAGGTACAGGTAAGGATGCTCCCCGTTGATCTCTTTTTTTGGAACTGCTGGGCCTCAGTACTTTGCCAGCATCTTCTCTTTTGTTACTAGTGCTTCCATTTTTTGTTAAGGTTTGAAGATTTGTGTTTTTAAAAACTGAAACGATGTCCATGGATTTGTTTTTACAAAAGTGACCGCAAGGTCTAGAATGTAAACAGTTACTGGAAGGCACCTGTCTTCAAATAATTACCCAGCAGGGGTTGTTTTTGACTTTGGGAAAGACGTTTATGGAGAAGTAACAGATCAAGAATTATAGGGATCAGGAGGCTTGATTCTTGTGTCACTGGTTTCGCTTTGGACAGTGAGTTGGGATATGGACAATGGTTTGAAAGGACAGTTGAAAAAAACTTGCCAAGAAAGCAACAACTAGCTCAGTCTGTTCCAGATCTTTGGAAAAGCCTGCCAGTTTTTCATCTCGAGAAGCAAGTGTAAGAAACTGCCTGAACCCGTTACTGCATTTTCCCTGGACAGCCTGCCTTGACTGATCTTCAACGTTGGTGTCAAGAACTGTTCTAGAAAGATCCCAGTGACGGCCAGTGGGACGCAAACCAAAAAGGACTTCTGACATCTTTTCATATCTTCTCTTTTTTCAAGAATTAGCAAATATTTTGGCCGTTTTTTTTGTACTAGAGCTCTAAAGAGTAAATCTCTACTTTTTCGGTGAACTGGTGTATGTGCATGTGTGCGAGGGGCTAAGGTAAAAAGGAAATTTTATATTTCAGTTTGCGTGTTTATGCTTTGCTTCATTACCGGTTAAGACTTGTTTAATAAACAACAAAATTATCAGTTTATTATAAAAGAAACCTGGTTGGTGTGTTTTATTCTGGGATAAAAATACAGTCTATAATTGACTATCGGTAAGTGGGGAAAAATTTAAAAATGTTGTAACCTATGGAGAAGTGGAACTACAATAAACAGTGTACTCCTCCCACCTTGGTCTTAACAGTTTAAATTTTGAACCTGATCCCAAGTTTCCATCTCTCCCACTTTCTCATATATTCCTCAAGTCTCCCGCTGTCTTAATATTCACACATCTGTTCTTTGATGTAATTTACTTCCAAATATTTGTTACTTAAAGATAATCTATCACATTCATTCACAACACTTAAAAATATTTTTCCTCCACTCCCCTTTTCTAAGCCCGTTAATATGTCTAGTCTTTTAACTTTCCAATTGTGCGGGAAACTAACCCAAAACAGCAAGTGATAACGAATGACCTATTTTTTTCCAACTTGTGTGGAAAAAATTGTGGAATCCTTCTATATCAGCTAAAATACACATACATTTAATTTATGAAACGCAGGTTAATATGAGCTGTGTTAGTTCATTTATTAGAACTAGATTCATAGCGATTTCCAGCAACACAAATTTTAAGCACAAGTAGCATCACCTCATCAGTAACTGTAACGGGGAGGCCTTAATAATGCTGAAAGGTGCATTTACATTTCGCAGTTACTCAAATAATATTCATAAAATTAAGAGACATGCTCCAATGACATCAAAGGGAATCCCTGGAGCGTTTACATCTCAACACTAACTAGTTCAGAGATGTTTTGGAACATTTTTATTTTCAAATTTCAGTTCCTATTATTTTATTGCAAGAAGTTGTCTGATTAGGCCAGAGGGAAAAAACCTTTCAAGGATTTCCTTAATTTCATCATGAAGTCAGGAGGTCTGCTGCAGTTCTTTAGGATTAAACTGGATGTCTTCTTGTTAGTACAGAGAAGTCTTTCAAATAACAGCACAAAAGGAATCAAAAAACAAGTATTTTAAAAGAAGTGAAAAGTAACGTTAAAGACGGTACATAATGGTGCAGTTTAATCAGAGGCAAAGTGAAGCTGATCAAAAGCTAAAAATTACTTGTGCGTGTACAAATAATCAAGTTGAGACTAAATCAAATATCTCACAATATTAACCACGAACATCTTAAACGAAAGCCACATAGCTTGCTTTTTGTGTTGAACATTATAGCTGAACTCTGAATCCATGACTCACTTTAAATACTCGATGTTATTACCTCTTGATTCATATTTGGGCTATGGAGCACTGCCGTGTGGAAAAAGGCACCCCATTCCCCCCAAAAAACACTTCTAACTTATTACCCATACCATCCCCCCGTCTTAGCTTTAAGCTACTTCTACAAGTTAAAAAGTGAAGGAGGAACATATGCAAATTTAAGCACATTGCATCTTATTTTCAATTTAAGTGCAGTTGCCGCAAGACAACCAATAAATATAACTCACTGAGCGCAACAGGCCACTTCATGTTATAGCAACAGGACTCAGTCTAAATCTAAATGGGTCCCAGGATGAGAAGCACTCTTGATGTGGACCATGCAAACCCAGATGCCAATTTAGATGCAGACATTTCAGGTTATTAACGGAAAAACAAACTGTGGATTTATGACCAACTTGTTCACATTTGATAGATGTATACATGCATTATATCACCCATCTAATGTCTTCAATGATGTATTGGATGGAATTCTTAAGTTGGAGGGGGCCACTTTTTTTGCAGTTGATACTGATTTGGGATATAATGCTGGGTGGCCGCAGGGGTACTATGGCTTTGTGCAGCTCAAGAGTTGATCTCGAAGGGTACTGATGGGAAAAAAAAAGAGATATGCGTTACAATTGTTGATTCGCATTAGTTTCTGGAAATTCTAGTAGGTGCCAATAGTATGAGTTGGGACTGTGTGCAGTAGAGGAAAGGGTCCTTTAGTGCTTTTTTTCCAATAGCAAAAGCTCCAATGATGTTTAAGGCTATGGCATATTGTACAAAGACTTCCTTTGTCCCATGTGAAACATCCAGGGCCAAGCTGCAAGATGGATTTATTGCAAACAAGGAACTACTGCAGAGGTGACAAGGATAAAACAGCAGGGTCTTGTCAAGTTAACACAGTGCTGAAGTGACATGCAACTGGAGTTGATAAAGCCTGTAGTACTGATGTTCTGATGAAAGGTCATTAGACCTGAAACGTCGACTGTTTCTTTCTCCACAGATGCTGCCTGACCTACTGAGTATTTCCTTCTTGAAAACATACAATGTTTTGGCCTCAACTACTTCCTGTGGTAGCGAATTCCACAGGCTCACCACTCGCTATTTCCAGCACTTTCTGTTTTTATTTCAGATTTCCAGCATCTGCAGTGTTTTGTTTTTACTATACCAAGTAGTACTTGCCAAGTTTGTTAATAAGACCTAGAAGGTTAAACCCATCAATGGAGCCTTGAATTCCTTCCAGTCAGATCCAAATAACCCCGCAAATCAACGCCTTTACACATAGGGTGATCCTAAACAGACAAATAGCAGAAAGTATAGAAAAGCTACTTTTTAAACTCCAGCAGCAGTCCTGTGGTACACTTGAGGATACCTAAACCTGGATGCATGCCAACCTATACCTATGAAAGTAGCAGCAAATTCTATGAACTGAAGTTGTAGAACGTATTCCTATTGGCACAGGTTTCTTGCAAAAGTAATTTATTTATTGTTAACCATGTGAGATAGCCTGTTTTAGTAACTGCATGACCCACACTGTACGCGGAAAACAAACTCAAAAAAATCGTATGCGTAAAGAAACTTGATTTAGAGTCACCCACGATGATTTCCACTCATCAGATACTTGAGCTGACCAAAAAAAGCCCACTCACTTGGGTACAATAACAAATTTATATATTAATATAAATGTGATAAAATACATTTACAGCCAGCAGTCAAATGGCGTACTGAGATGCACTCATAACATTGATAGATCCAAAGATGAGATACATTTAAAAATAAATCTGTTTCATCAGTTCATAATTTCTCAACAATTTCCCAGTTATTAACTAATCATTTCAGTTAACCACTGATGTACTTCGGAAGAAATGATTACGTTTAGATAAAGATGTTTACTACAGAAAAACTAACGGAATCACATTTAACAAAAGCTTCAATTTCGGATATATCACAAATATTTCGAAGATTAATTTTCGGAATTAGCTCGACACGACGGATGGGCGGATTTATCTGTAAAAGGTACATTTTTATTATTGACCCTCTCCAGCGGAGCTTATTTTTAAGCGGGAGCCGCATTTCCGATCTGTGCGCTCGGCGAAGGCCGAGTCAGTGGAGCGCAGCCGGCGGCCGCCAGCTTTCACTCGACACCAGTAGACCCGGGAGCGGGTTGAAATATCGCAACCAACTGGCGCCGATATCCGATCCCCCGTCCAGGTCACCCCCAGACCAGCTCCCGGACACATTCCCCACCCCCTCCCCCCCAATCCCCTAGGGAGCAGGCAAGGCCTCAGCTCCCAACGCCATATTCACCGGACCTTCTCCCGCGGAACAGCCAACCTCGGCGTCGTCCGAGAGGCCGGGACCGGACTCCAAGCCTCGGCTCAATCGCAATCCTTCCACTCACCTCCCACCGCCGACGCCCGATCCCAGCTCCGAGCCTTACAATATGGCGCCGTCACCCCCGACCCGGAAACAAACCCCGGCACTTCCGGACCGACCAGCCCGGGAGAACGAGGCGGAGGGAGAGCGGCACGGCCCGGCCACCGTCACTTCAACGCAACTGGTACCGTTTCCAACGCGCGTTAAAATCAGGAGCTCGGGCAGATTCCGATCCGAGTGCGTGTTGTCGCGATATCAGCGCGCGAGTTCCGAGAACTCCGGGGGAGGGGCAATAGCAGCAAACGCAGCTCGAAAATATTATCGGCCAACGGTCTGCTCAGAAAGTACAAGTTTAATATTGATCTTGCATCATCTCAACTTTCCAGGCTTATGACTCTCACTTTGTTTTATCACCGACATGAGTCAAGGTTTTGATTCAGCCAACAGAAAAATTTCTCAAATGCAAATTGAAGGTCTAGACTTCACTCTCCGTCCGAGGGGGAAGGAGGAATCTACACTGTTGTACTCGCATGTTTTTGCAATTGACGCCTCCTCTCTCCCTCTGTCCCTCCCCCTTCAGCCCTCTAGGTCAGTTAGCCGAACTTCTGTCATAGGGGAAATGCTGGAATCCACTGTTAAGGAAGCAATAGCAGGACATTTGGAAATCAAAATACAGTCAGACAGAACCAACATGATTTTGTGAAAGGGAAATTGTGTTTGACTAATTTATTCGAGTTCTTTGAGGAAGTAACAAGCAAGATGGATAATGGAGAACCTGTAGTGTTGTACTTAGGTATCCAAAAGGCATTCGATAAGACGCCACATCAAAGATTACTACACAAAATAAGAGCTCATGGTGTTGGGGGGTAATACATTTGGATGGAGGATTGGTTATCTAACAGGAAGCAGAGAGTAGGGATAAATGGGTAATTTTTGGGTTGGCAAGCCATTACTAGTGGAGAGTCAGAGGGATCAGTGCTCGGGCCTCAACTAGTTACAATCTATATAAATGACTTGGATGAAGGGACCGAATGTATGGTTGCTAAATTTGCAGATGACACAAAGATAGGTAGGAAGTAAGCTATCAAGAGGACAAAGAGCCTACAAAGGGATTTAGATTGGTTAAGTGAGTGGGCAAAAATTTGGCAGATGCAGTATAATGTGGGAAAATGTGAAGTTGTTCACTTTGGCAGGAAGAATAGAAAAGCAGTATATTATTTGAATGTAGAGAGACTTCAGGACTCTACAAGACAAAGGGAGCTGCCCTGGTACATGAATCACAAAAGGTTGGTATGCGGGTACAGGAAGTGATTAGGAAAGCAAATGGAATGTTGGCATTATTACAAGGGGAATAGAGTATAAAAAGTAGGGAAGTGATGTTATAGCTGTACAGGGCCTAAGTTAGACTGCATCTGGAGTACAGAGTACAATTTTGGTCTTAAGAAAGAATATAAATGCATTGGAAGCAGTTCACTTGACTGATTCCTGGGATGAAAAGGTTATCTTATGATGAAAGGTTGAGCAGGTTGGGCCTTTACTCGTTGGAGGTTAGAAGATGAAAGTTAATCTTATTGAAACATACAAGATCCTGAGGGGACTTGACGGGGTGGATACTGAGAGGATGTTTCCCCTTGTGGGAGAGTCTAGAACTAGGGGACAGTTTAAAATCAGGGTCTCCCATTTAAGACTGAGATGAGGAGAAATTTTTTCTCAGGTTCTTTAATCTGTGGAATTTTCTTCCCCAGAGAACAGTGGAGGCTGGGTCATTGAATATATTCAAGTCTGAGTTATGTTTGATTGACAAGGGAGTCAAGGGTTTTGGGGGGCAGACAGGAACGTTGAGTTAAGGCTACAATCAGATTAGCCATGATCTTATTGAATGGAGGAGCAGGCTTGAAGTGCCAAACAACCCACTCCTGCTCCTAAATATTGTGTTCAAAGCCCCAAACAAAATTTTTCTCATCATAGCAAGTGCAATAAAACTTTTGTACGGTATATAGTAATATGCATTTATACAGCAGATACTAGAAATCTAAAATAAAAACAGAAATGCTAGAAACACTCAGTAGGTCAGGCAGCATCTGTAGGGAGAAAGGTTAGGTTAATGTTTCAAGTCTTTGACCATTTGTCTGATGAAGCCTGAAATGTTAACACTACTTTTCTCTCTCCACAGATGCTGCCTGACTTGCTGAGTACTTCCAGCATTTTCTACTTTTATTTTGAATTTTACACAGCAATGGATTAAACTCCTGAATAAGTAAAATAATGTGAAATACAGCAAACAGCAATAAATAGGGATTATAATTATGGTTAATGTTTTACGGTAACTGAATAAGTTAAATTCTGTTTTTCAGGATTCAGAACATTTATTTATTTTGTGGGTTGAATTCCATGAATTTGTCCATTTTCAGTGAAGCTGAGAAAATAGTGCTTTGCTTGTTACAGAAGGGCCACTTTTCCATATATCAGGGCTTCTGGTTTATGGTGACTAAATAAGTCAAATGTAGTTTTTATTGTTCAGTTTTCCAGGATTTTTAATCAGTGCTTTCCAGATGGTATTCTGCAATTCTATTCATTTCTCAGTGCATTAAATTTATAAAAGTATAAAAATAAAAGGCCAGGTATGTGGTTTCTAGTCATTATTTTGGTCTATTACTTTTATCTATTTAATTTAATTTTGACATTATTTAAATATTCTGAAAATCAGTAAGTAACTACATATTGATGCTAGTAGTGCACTGAAGAAAAAGGATGTTTATTCCATACCTAATCTGTACCTCGGTCATCACTCAGCCTGTGACCTTTTTTTTGTAAATAGAATATTCCAAGTACTTTCTTTAAAATATAACTTTTGGTTGAAAAATTAGAACTTATTGGTTCTGCTGTTTAATAATTCAAAAGTACACACAGTAGGAGATAATTATTTATTAAAATATCCCTGTGCATGAAATATGTTTATCATAGTGAGCATCAATAAAGATTAGGAACAAAACACATAATTAAATGGCATGGTGAAACTGTGCAAGTTAAATTATAATGAAATGTATGGGTACTGAAAGAGACCCTCAGTGCACTAAGCATCAGTGTGCCTTTCTGGTATCATGTTTTATGTGAATTGATATATATATATATATAACATTTCAAATGCACAGAATTCCTCATTTTCCATTCATTCTTGGGCACCACTATGTCTTACGATTCAAAGTTAGTGACATTGGTATTATCATGCAATGCAAAGTGAACATGGCATGAAGTGAGTTGGGCGTCCAATGAATCAAGTTTTATCCATTTTAAAAAATATAAATAAATCTGTCAGATAATAACTCATAATTACTCAATATTTCAGTTTTTATACCCTTTGATCCTATTTCTGTCTTTGACAGTAAATGTCATCACTTTTGAAACACGGGAATACGATTGTTTCTACCCCCCAGTTTTGAACATGCATGGTCATTGGGCTAAATTTGCACACGGAGGTGGGAAACAGGAGTTGGGCTTCTTTTCGGGTCAGGAACCTACCTCCGGTGGGAAATTAATTAAAGTTAAGATTTGCATGAGGGTGAGCCCTTAATTGACATGAATATAGGTTCCCTGTCCAATTGAGGTTGGCAGGCAGGCTCTTGAATCTGGAGGGCTAATCAGAGGGCTTCCAGCTTCAGAGAAAGCACCTGGCTGCAGTACAAGGTAAGTAACTGGGAGGGCGCCTCAACAAGGAGGTGTCTTCTCAGCCACTTCCTAAAAACAGAAAAAGCAGCCAGGCCACCATTGTGGGGGGAACCCTTCTACAGGGTGGTATTTGGCTATACACCAACCCAAGCATGCAGGGAGGGCCTGTAGGCCTGCCAGAAGTACTGGCACCCCAGCATGCCACTGTGTGCCCGCCTCCAAGCATTTGATTTGTTCTTCTGCCCTCCCCCCCCAACCCTAGGGTGGGAAACTGGAGGCCGACTGGAGAACCCCAAACAGCCTGCTTAACCTGCTTTTAACACCTCTTTGGGACAAATGGCCTTCCCAGGCCCTGAAAGCGCCTCCCCCAAAATGACTGACACCAAGAATGGCGTCCCAAAACCGACATGCCAGCCGTGCTTGTATTTTCTGGCCTCCCCTGCTCCCCCGCCTCCATTACTGACCTCAATGGGGGTCTGAAAATTCAGTCCATTGTCTTTGCAAATGTAATCAAAGCAGCATCTTTTAGAAGTTGAAAATATTTGTTGAATGAAAATAACCATAATGAAAATACCTGCATTTCAGTAAGTCAAAATATAAATCTGGGAAAAATACAGTATTAAAGGCATCATTTGTAAGTAAACGTCATTTTTCACTGCTTTTAGATACATTCATACTTTTTTGCATTTAATTTCACTGCTGGTTGCAATAAACTTTGATCATGATGGCCTTGTAATTTATTCTCATAAATGAAAAGTAGCATGAAAGGTTTGCAGAAGCCACATAGGTTGTTACAAAGTAGAAAGTGTTGTCAGCCTGTTTCGTTACAGTACACTTCCCAAGCAATGTTTTTATAAAAGTTGTTCGTAGAACAATAGATAGGCCTGAGCATTGAGTACTCTAGCTTCAGGAACTGTCTGTACATGGGTGTCATTGACATAAACCCACTGCCCTGGTGGTGCTCCAACATCTCTGAAACCTGAAAAGCAAAGATCATCATTAATAAATCTGTTAAACACATACTAGAAACCCCACACTGCATTCCTGCAGCAGAATTTAAGAACAATCAGTTCATAGTGAGCCTCAAAAGTAACAACAAAAATAGGAAATGAGGAACAAGTTATAAAGTTAGGCCTCATTGCATGATAAGGAATATTTTTCTGTGTATATACCTGGCTATTTTGTTCCAAGAGATATTTTCCATGACCAAGTTAAAGAATCATGGAGAAAGCTGATGGATCTACTTTTTCATTAAAATCTCAATATTTTCTATTTTATGACAATGCAAAGTTAAAGGTCAATTTTTAAAAAATGATCTTGATACCAAAGATCCTTTGTATCAATATACCATGGAGATGCTGTAGATTATTTTTGGTGCAGTTCTGATTTTGTGTTTTCTCCCGAGTTAACATAGGCAATGTAGGCAGATTCAAGTCCTGTATTTTGTGAGCAAATAAAAAACACGGTATTCTGTTCCTGCACCACAAGCTACTGGATCATCTGGGTACAGCAAATACAAGCAGAATGCATGTACCTAACACAGCCTGGCCACTATTCTGAAGCAAAATACTATGGCTGCTGGAAATTTGAAATAAAAGCAGAAAATGCTTGAAGTACTCAGCAGCACCTGGGGGGAGAGAAACAGAGTCAATGTTTCAGGTTAATGACCTTTTGCCAGAACTGCAAGAAGTTAGACATAACAAGTTTTAAGTAAGTACAGAGGCGGGGAAAGTGTGGGGGGGGGGGGGGAGGGAGGGAGGTGGAGGAGCAGAAGGAACGGTCTGTGATAGGGTGGAAGGCAGAAGAGATTAAATGATAAAGGGGATGATGGTGCAAGGCAAAAGGAGATGGTAATACAGCAAGTAAAATAAGCAAACGATAAGTCCAGAGGAGGTGCAAATGGGGAATACAGAATCATCACCAATGGCTGACATCTGAAAAAATGGAGACAGAGGTTATGATCTGAAATTGTTGAAATCAATGTAGAGTCCGGAAGGTGGTAAAGTGTCTAAACAAAAAGGAGGTACTGTTCCTCAAACTTGGATTGAGCTTCATTGGAACAGTGTAGGAGGCTGAAGAGATGACTGGTCATGCTTGCAGAGTGATCGGAGGTCTTCTGCAAAGCAGTTATCCAATCTGCATTTGGTCTCCCCAATGTAGAGGAGACTACATCGTGAGCAGCGAATACTGTATGCTAAATTGAAAGAAGTACAAGTAAATCACTGTTTCATCTGGAAGGAGCATTTGGGGCCCTGGATGCTGGAAAAGGAGGAAGTAAAAGGGCAGGTGTTGCATTTCCTATGCTGCCATGGGAAGGCGAGAGGGTGCTGGGAGTGATTGAGGAGTAGACCAAGGTGTTGTGGAGAAAACGGTTCCTTCAGAATGCTGAAAGGGGAAGGGAAGGTGTGTTTGGAGGTGGCAGAAATGGCAGAGGATGATGCCCTGAATGCCAAGGACGGTCATGGAAGATGAGGACAAGGGGAAGCCTATCGTGGTTCTGGAAAGGAGGGGAAGAGGTGAGAGTAGAAGTATGGGAAACACAATGGACACATTCAAGGGCCCTGTCAACCAGACTGGAAGGGAATCCGCAGAAGCACTGGTCTGGAAGGTGGCATCTGGAGATGGAGAAACTGGGAGAATGGAATAGAGTCCATACAGGAAATGGGGTGGGAGGAAGTGTAATCAAGGTAGCTGTGAGAGTTAGCAGACCTATAGTGGACATTGTTCTGCCCATTTTACCTTGGATATTCTTGTTTTCGGGCAGCTGCTCAGATAATGTTTTGTTGGCTGCTCTGACTTGTACATATGCTGTATAGTGCCCTCCACGCATAGAGCCAGAGTGCTCAACAACTCCATACAGACTGTAGAGTACTTTGTTTCCCTCTCCAACATTCTAAGAAAAAATAGATGCACAAAAGCATGGCAAAGTTACTCCAGCATATTTGCAAGAAAAAATGATTATACTTTTAATAAACCAATAAACTTATGAATAATACTGTATAATCGCTTGCTATAACCCATAACCAGTCACCAACACTAACGTGAGCTCAACAAAATGTTCAAACCTTGAAAAGACAGCTTCTGCCTCTTTCCCAAGCCGTTAAACCTTTGGTTTATTTCCTCTATCAGAAC
The DNA here is from genome assembly GCF_036365525.1 of Heterodontus francisci. Lineage (NCBI taxonomy): Eukaryota > Metazoa > Chordata > Chondrichthyes > Heterodontiformes > Heterodontidae > Heterodontus > Heterodontus francisci. The sequence goes on from NC_090373.1 coordinate 128,339,374, forward strand.
CCCATTTTTTCTCCCTTTGTCCAGTCCTGACCCACCCACCCACATCAACAACTCTACTGACACCCTCCGCCACTTTAACCAATTCTAGTTTTCTGGTCCCAAACCATCTCCTGCTCAACTATGACCGGACAGTCCCTCCACACCTGGGCTCAACTAGTCTGCAAATGCCACCGCCCTCCTCCCCCCTCGCTGAACTTGTATTCATCTTAAACAACCGCAGCCGAGGATTTCCCTTTACTGTAATAAACAAGGCTCTTGACCGAGCCAGTCAAATTTCCCGTTCTTCAGCAGTCACTTTGGTTAGGCCACAACTAGAATATTGCATACATTTCTGGTCACCACACTTTAGGAAGGATATGAGGGTCCCTGAGAGGGTGCAGAGGAGATTTACCAGAATGGTTCCAAAGATGATGGATTTTAACTACAAGGTTACTTTGGAGAAGGTAGGGTTGTTCTCCTTGGCGCAAAGGAGACTGAGAGATTTGATAGAGGTGTACAAGATTCTGACAGGTTCAGAGAAGGAAGATCATTAGCTTATGGTACAAGGGCGGCACAGTGGTTAGCACCGCAGCCTCACAGCTCCAGCGAACCGGGTTCAATTCTGGGTACTGCCTGTGTGGAGTTTGCAAGTTCTCCCTGTTTCTGCGTGGGTTTCCTCCGGGTGCTCCGGTTTCCTCTCACATGCCAAAGACTTGCAGGTTGATAGGTAAATTGGCCATTATAAATTGCCCCTAGTATAGGTAGGTGGTAGGGAAATATAGGGACAGGTGGGGATGTGGTAGGAATGTGGAATTAGTGTCGGATTAGTATAAATGGGTGGTTGATGGTCGGCACAGACTCGGTGGGCCGAAGGGCCTGTTTCAGTGCTGTATCTCTAAACTAAACTAAAACTAAGGACTAAGGGACAGATTTAAGGTTTTGGGCAAGAGATGCAGGCGGTATGTGAGGAAGAACTTTTTTATGCAGTGAGCAGTAATGACCCGGAACTCGCTGCCTGAGGGAGGTGGAAGCAGAGATAATGAATAATTTTAAAAAGAAATTGGATGGGCACTTGAGGGAACTAAACTTGCAGAGCTATAGTGATACAGCAGGGATAATGGGACTGATTGGTCTGCTCTACAGAGAGTTGGCATGGATTTGACGGGCTAATGGCCTCATCCTGTGCCATAATGACTATGACTTTCTATCCCCTTTCCAAAACTGTGATAAAATCCTGATTGGATCCGTCATCTCTATGATCCAATCACCAAACCCATTTCCTTGCCTTCTCCTTTCAGCATTCCAATGGGACTTGTTCTCCATGACACCCTAGTCCACTCTTCCATCACCCCTGGTTTCCTTCCCCTTGAACCTTCCCATGCAAGTGCTGTGGATGCAAAACCTGTCCATTCATCTCCTCCCACATCATCATCCAGAGCCCCAAACATTCCTTCCAGGTGAGCCAATTATTGTAGGTCCTCCAGCCAAGCGACCACATTCACCACTCATGATGCACCCTCCTCTGAGATCAAAAGGTGCTCGCTTTTCTAAACACTTCCATCCCATCTGCAAGCACAACCTCGAGCTCCCTGTTGCTTGCCACTAAAATTCTCTGTGTATTACCAATCTGAACTCTGTCATTGGACTTCCTACACTGTTCCCATGAAACCCAACAAATGTCTGAGAAACTGAACCTCGTATTTCTACTAAATATTTTCCAATTATATGGCCTTAATATTGACTTCAACAACTTTAAACCTAAACCATAGCTCTTATTTTCTCTGACAATAGGTACTGTTAAAGTGGAATCGGTATATTAGCACTTCTAGGCATGGAGAAGTGAGCATCATTACACCACCAGCAGAGTGAACTGGACCACTGGTGCTAGATCCTTGGGGGCACCATTTGTTAATGGTACAGGAGTGGAAACAGAAACCATTGCAGATGGTTCTCTGGCTACAATTAAATAGATGAGAATGTAACCAGGCGAGTACAGTCCCATGCAGTTGAACAACAATGGAGAGGCATTGGAGGTGAATGGTGTGGTCAATCATGTCAAAGGCTGCTGACAGGTCAAGAAGGATGAGGTTTACCTTTATCACAGTCACATAGGTCGTCATTTGTGGCTTTGTTAAGAGCCGTTTCAATACTGTGATGAGGCTCACCTTCTCAAGAGCAATTAGGAATGGGCAATAAATGATAGCCTTGCCAGTGATGCCCACATCCCACGAATGAATAAAAAAGAACTGATTGGAGGAATTTAAACACGGAGTTCTGGGAAAGATGGGCACAATTGGGAAGGTGACAGCACATTCAAGACTTTGGAAAGGAAAGGGAGGTTGGAGATGGGGTGGAAGTTTTCAAGGATGGAAGAATCAAGGTTTTTTTTCGAGGAGAGGGGTGATGACAGCAGATTTTAAGGAGAGGGGGACAGTACCTGAGGAGAGAGAATAGTTAACAATATTAGCTAACATGGAGAACAGAAAGGGAGGACGGAAAATAGCACACTACCAAATTTAAAGGCCTGCAGTAGCTCAAAGAGACAGACATGAGGAACCATCATTAATTTTTTTGTTCAAACAAGTAAATTCTGGAATGGCTGTAAAATCTTGAGGGCAGAGAATCCCCAGGTTCTCCGATAGGAGAGTAGAAATACCGACTGCAGGAAAAGAAGATGTAGGTGGAAGCATCGAACAAGGAAGCACGTACGTGCAATCTATGATTCCTTGCTATTTTGGGAATCCTATTGCTTTGTAAAATGCAGTACCCTGCGATTTTTTTTGTATTCGTTCGCGGGATGTGGGCATCGCTGGCTGGGCCAGCATTTATTGCCCATCCTTAATTGCCCTTGAGAAGGTGGTGGTGAGCTACCTTCTTGAACCACTGCAGTCCATGTGAGGTAGGTACACACACAGTGCAACTCCAGTTAGGAAGGGAGTTCCAGGATTTTGACCCAGCGACAGTGACGGAACGGTGATACAGTTCCAAGTCAGGATGGTGTGTGACTTGGAGGGGAATTTGCAGGTGGTGGTGTTCCCGTTCATTTGCTGCCCTTGTCGTTCTAGTTGGTAGAGGTCGCGGGTTTGGAAGGTGCTGTCTAAGGAGCCTAGGTGCGTTGCTGCAGTGCATCTTGGAGATGGTACACACTGCTGCCACTGTGCATCGGTGATGGAGGGAGTGAATGTTTGTGAATGGGGTGCCAATCAACTGGGCTGCTCTGTCCAGGATGGTGTTGAGCTTCTCGAGTGTTGTTGGAGCTGCACCCATCCAGGCAAGTGGAGAGTATTCCATCATACTCCTGACTTGTGCCTTGTAGATGGTGGACATGCTTTGGGGAGTCAGGGGGTGAGTTATTCGCCGCAGGATTCCTAGCCTCTGACCTGCTCTTGTAGCCACGGTATTTATATGGCTACTCCAGTTCAGTTTCTGGTCAATGATAGCCCCTAGGATGTTGATAGTGGGAGATTCAGCAATTGTAATGCCATTGAATGTCAAGGGGAGATGGTTAGATTCCATCACTTTACTGATGATTGAGAGTATGCTGATGGGGCGGTAATAGGCCGGGTTGGACTTGTCCTGCTTTTTGTGTACAGGACATACCTGGGCAATTTTCCACATTGCCGGGTAGATGCCAGTGTTGTAGCTGTACTGCAACAGCTTGGCTAGGGGCATGGCACAATCTGGAGCACAAGTCTTCAGTACTATTGTCGGAATATTGTCAGAGCCCATAGACTTTGCAGTATTCAGTGCCTTCAGTCGTTTCTTGATATCATGCAGAGTGAATCGAATTGGCTGAAGTCTGGCATCTATGATGCTGGGGACTTCAGGAGGAGGCTGAGATGGATCATCAACTCAGTACTTCTGGCTGAAGACTGTTGCAAATGCTTCAGCCTTATCTTTCGCCCTGATGTGCTGGGCTCCCCCATCATTGAGGAGAGGAATACTTGTGGGGCCTCCTCCTCCAGTTAGTTGTTTAATTGTCCACCACCGTTCACGGCTGGATGTGGCAGGACTGCACAGCTTAGATCTAATCCGTTGGTTATGGGATCGCTTAGCTCTGTCTATGGCATGCTGCCTTCGCAGTTTGGCATGCAAGTAGTCCTGTGTTGTAGCTTCACCAGGCTGACAACTCATTTTGAGGTATGCATGGTACTGCTCCTGGCATGCCCTCCTGCACTCTTCATTGAACCAGGTTTGGTATCCTGGCTTGATGGTAACGGTAGATTGGGGAATATGCCAGGCCATGAGGTTACAGATTGTGGTTGAGTACAATTTTGCAGCTGCTGATGACCCACAGCACCTCATTGATGCCGAGTTTTGCTTTGTTAGAACTGTTCGAAATCTATCCCATTTAGCACAGTGGTAGCGCCACACAACACGATGGACGGTATCCTCAATGTGAAGGCAGGAAATCGTCTCCACAAGGACTGTGCGGTGGTCACTCCTAACAATACTGTCATGGACAGATGCATCTGCGGCAGGCAGATTGGTGAGGATGAGTTCAAGTATGTTGTTCCCCTCACCACCTGCCGTATACCCAGTCTAGCAGCTATGTCCTTTAGTACTCGGCCAGCTTGGTCAGTAGTGGTGCTATCGAGCCACTCTTGGTGATGGACATTGAAGTCCCCCACCCAGAGTACATTCTGTGTCCTTGCCACCCTCAACGCTTCCTCCAAGCGGTGACCAACATGGAGGAGTACTGATTCATCAGCTGAGGGAGGGCGGTAGGTGGTAATCAGCAGGAGGTTTCCTTGCCCATGTTTGACCTGATGCCATGAGACTTCATGGGGTCCGGAGTCGATGTTGAGGGCTCCCAGGGCAACTCCCACCCGACTGTATACCACTGTGCCGCCACCTCTGATGGGTCTGTCCTGCCCCTGTGACAGGACATACCCGGGGATGGTGACGGCAGTGTCCGGGGCAGTGTCTGGGCCAGTTATGATTCCGTGAGTATGACTATGTCAGGCTGTTGCTTGACTAGTCTGTGGGACAGCTCTCCCAACTTTGGCACAAACTTCCAGATGTTAGTAAGGAGGACTTTGCAGGGTCGACAGGGCTGGGTTTGCCATTGTTGTTTCCGGTACCTAGGTCGATGCCAGGTGGTCCATCCGGTTTCATTCTGTTTTATTGACTTTGTAGCGGTTAGATACAACTGAGTGGCTTGCTCGGTCATTTTAGAGGGCATTTAAGAGTCAATCACATTGCTGTCGGTCTGGAGTCACATGGAGGCCAGACTAGGTAAGGACAGCAGATTTCCTTCCCAAAAGGACATTAGTGAACCAGATGGGTTTTTATAACGATCGACAATGGTTTCATGGCCATCATTAGACCAGCTTTTAATTCCAGATTTATTAATTGAATTCAAATTCCACCTTCTGCTGTGGTGGGATTCAAACCCATGTCCCCAGAACAATACCCCGTGTCTCTGGGTTACTTGTCCAGTGACAATACCACTACGCTACCACCTCAATCCAGGAGCAAACTGTCTTTCTAAGTTCAGACTCTCTGTGGCCAGTTCAAAAAAAAACCCTTGAACAGTGAGGTAGTCATATGACCAGCTGGTCTAACCAGTCCTGGCCCTTGTAGATTGTATCCTCCTTAGCAGGCCCTGGAATACGCTTCCTCACTTTCGATGCCTGTTAGTATGTAAATGTTTTCTTCCAGCCACGGCTGATCTGTTTAACAAGCCATTTCCTCGCTCCAACAACAGTTAAAAATCAATGTTCCTGACAAAATTGATGTGCCTCATTCTTGGCAGGTGGGGGCCTAGCATGACAGGAGTATAAACGCAGGCATGAACCAGTTGGACCAAATGACCCATTTCTGTACTATAGACTCAATGTAGTCACACTGGTCAATAATATTACTATTGCAGCTGCATTCAACCACACTTAACAGTGATTGCATTTCAAAGCAATTCACTGTATTTTATGCAGTTTGGTACATTGCTGAGATGTATGATGAGGCATTATATAATTTTTTTTCTTTTTAACAGCTTCATGTAAACATAATCACAAATAGAAACATTAGTAGATCTGTATAGCATTCCTTTGGCCAGCATAAAAACAGGACCTATTGAACGACCTTAAAATGAATAGTGAAAAATATACTGAAAGTACTTTGTATGCAAAGAACGTACCTTGCAGTTGGATGAACAGAATGGTGCCAAATCCAGCACTAGAGGGAAATCCACATGCCTATTAATTTTTCGCAAACTCAAACCTGTCTGAGGAGGAATGCAAGTTATTTTAAAATCATAGAAACTTATATTTATATTCCTGTGGGATTGCAACTACGATATGGCAAATTTTAAAAAACTGTTTTATTGCTTTAAACATATCTTTAAAAGTGGAAGGGCAAGTTGATAAAACTATCAAAAACTATATGGGATCCTAGGCTTTATATGTAGGGGCACACAAAAGCAAGGAAGCAATGCAAAATTTAAATCAATCATTTGGCAAGCATTCAATAGAATAGCATGTCCAGTTTTGAGCATCGTACTTGATGAAGGATACCAAACCATGGAGAAGTTCATTAGAATAAAGAAGCCTTAGGAGATCTAATAGACATAGTCAAAATTATCAGGTTTTGATTAAGTAATTTGGAAATAAAACTAATTTCACTGGTTAGAGAGTTGGTCATTTTAGACCATCACCAAAAGAATGAAAGAGGTTAGCTTTTAAGTAGAAAGATGTTATAATATCGAATACCCTACCAGAGACAGTAGTGGAAGCAGAATCCATAATATTTTATCCACTTACAGTTATAAGGTATGTGAAAAGGAAACACTTTAAGAGTATGAGAAAGGACAGGAGAATGGGGCTAAATGCACAGTTCTTTGATAGCTGGCACGAGTGTGATAAGCCAAAAGGCCTCCTTCAGTACTGTAAAATTCTATGATTCAATTTTCTATGATTAGTGGGAGCAGTTTACTTTTAAACCATTAATTGCTAAGACATACTGTACTTCATTGCTTTGAGCTTAAAAATCCAACACCACCGACTTTCTCAAATCAATTTTTGAAATTAGCAATCCTATTAAAATATGCATTTCTAGACAAACCATCATTTACCTAACAAACATTTGGATATGATTCAATAAATTGATACAAGAAAAAAAGAGAAATCTAAAGACAACAGCTTTCTTATAAACTGATAACCCATTGAGAATTACCTGGTGAAATCTTTTAAGGTGAAGATTTAATATAGGTGGGACAGCAGAGATCAACATTTGCTTGCGAGCATTTGTGTACATATGTTCTGATTTCTTCTCTATTAAAACAAAAGGACAATAAACAAAGTAAAATTCAACAAAAATCTTAAACTTGAGGAAGCAAACTTTATTCAGATAACTGAATAGTTAAGGATTTACTAGAAGCAGCTTCCAGGTATAATTTACAAAGATCATTTGGCTTTAGCAATTCATTCCTAAGATTCATATCTTGGTTTTATTTTAATATATCCTCCACCTTTGTGGGTTACTCTTGAAATCTGTCATTCTTCTGTCCCCTCATTAATGGGAAAAGTAACTATCTTACTGCTGGGGGTGGGGAATGGGAGGTGTTGGAAGAGGACAAAGAGATGAAAGACCTACAGATTGCCATCCTCTTATCTTACTGCTCCATAGCACAGTTGGCTGGTGCAATAACTCCAGATGTGTGTAAATTCTGCTCAACACTGCTCCCAGATATTCCATTTTTTTTTTAAAACGTGGAACACTCAACCTGAACAATCTGACTGGTAAAAATGCATTTTCTGAAATGTTTTCATTAATCACTTTGGCTTGGATTTGATACTTGCCACAGACAGATTTTAAAATATCACGCTTATTTTTATTTGCTATTAGACTTTATCTTTAATTAATCTACTCCTTTTAAGAAAAATACAAACAACCTTTAAACCATAAGCCAGGTACAGAATTTTAAAATGCCTAAGAAACCAGTTTAAACAAACTGATTTAATAGTGGAAGCATTTCGACAGACAACAAATGGAACAAATTTAAAGGCATAATACTCAGTGTGTAGGATAAATACATAAGCAAGCGTAGACTAAAATAGCCACTAAATGGATTAACAAAGTAATCAGAAGTAAAATTAATGAGAAATAAAATGACGGCTACAAATCCTGGAAGGAGAGGGGCTTATTGGGAGGCACATAGGAACATGCAGAACGATGTTAATCACAAGGTCAGAGTGGCAAAAGGAGACAATAAGACCTTTATACAGTATATTAACAGTAAGCAGGTAAGAGGAAAGTACCATGAAAGATAAGAAAGGGGTTGAAGTAGAGGATTAGCATAAGACAGTAAATATTCTGAACAATTGCTTTATCCAAGTATTCATAAAGGAAGACATGCAGCATTCCTTTTCTCAGCAGTAAAAGCCCAGTCACCATTAGCGACTTTGATGTGAGACAGGGTCTTGGGGCTCAAAAAATAAATACCCAATGATATACTAAATGTATTCTTGAGTAACAAAAGGGACATGGGAAGAAATTTGTGAGGCATTATCTGTCATTACAAGGGAGTCATTGGACAATGAAGATGTACTGTGCATTGGAAACAAGCTAATGCAATGCCTTTTTTTGGTTATAAAATAAAAGACTCCAAAACAGATGTAGGGAACTATAGACCCATTATATGCAAAAAATAGATGTGGGCTTTATATGTTTGAGAAAATTATCTAACTACTGCCTTTTGGGGTTTACATAAAATAGCTATTTTGCAAATCATGCTCACGAAGCAATTTCACATGAGATATTAAACTGAGGCTCCATCTGCCTTCTCAGGTGGGCATAAAAGACACACGACACTATTTAGAAGAGCATGTGAGTTATTCCTGGTGTCTTGTCCAATATTTATCCCTCAATCAACATCATTAAAACAGATTACATGGTCATTATCACACTGCTGTATGTTAGAACTTGCTGTGAGGAAACTGGCTGCCTACATTACAACAGTGACTACACTTCAAAAGTACTTTGTCAAGCCAACTTGCTTTGTTGAATGATAGTTTTCTTTAATTCACTGACTGCAGATCTGAATTTATATTTTTAAGAAAGCAGTTTAGGATGGCCACCTAATTTGCAACACTGTATCTACATGGCAAGGCCTGTGAGGAGGGAGATGAAATGTCTGCTCATTTCCTAGCAAGAACCAAGACCCAGGTAGTTTATGGGAACTACCTGTTCTTTTTAGCAAGAGAGAAATACTACTAACTGCTTTGTTTGAATTACTGAGTGACTGTTAGGTGACAAGCCCCTCCCCAAATGCTCATGTCTTTCTGCAGCAGAGAGAATCTTCAGGCACACGCAGACCCAAGTGGGGGGTCTCTCGGTCTCTCTCTCCATTTCAGCTTACAAGCTTCAAATCCTGCTTGTTGACTGACCACCTTTGCATACTCTGGCTGCAATCAGAAACCCCGTTGGAGGAAATCATCTGCTTCGCTGTCTCCAAGAGACTCACCGAACCAGTCATCTATCTCTTCAAACTGAGAGGCACCGAATTCAGCAAGAAGCCAGACGAATCACCAAACCCCACTGACTGTATACCCTTTTTTCTATGGACTCTAACTCAACCAATCTACCTTTCCCCACTCTGTAACTTATTTGTGTGTGTGTGTAAACCTCTAGTGTGTGTGAGTGAAAGTTGGCACTTAGTTTCTTATTTTCATTAGTTTGGTTTAAGTACAATAAAGTTAACTTATTTCTTTGTTAAACTCAGGAAAACCTGTCCGGTTGGTTCTTGTTATGATCATAGCAAGGAAGTAATCAAACACCTACTGAATTGGTCAGTACATTCACTTTAAGAAAGAATTAAACCTGCTGTGGTCAAACAGGGAGAGTAACCCCTCCTCACTTGACCGTAGCAACTTCATTGGCTGTAAAGCACTTTGGGACATCCTGAGGTCATGAAAGGCACTATGGAAATGCAAGTCTTTTTACAACATTACTGTGAAAAATTACCACTGAATATCCTGTGCAATTTTCCCTGTTGGATATGGAAACTTGCTGATGCCATTATTGAGAAGGTTACTAAAATGTGTCAGAATACAACTTCTACTTTTCACTTCCACCAACTCCCATCCACTTGTTTAAACAATCTCTCCACCAACAGCATACAGAGCCAGAGTGTGTATTATCTACAGGATGCACTGCAGGAACTTGCTAAGGCTTCTTTGCAGAAGCTCCCAAACGTACAACCTCACCAGCTAGAAGGTCAAAGGCTGATGATGCATGGAAACACCATCACCTCCAAATTTCCCTCCAAGCCACATCATCCTGACTTAGTTCGTTCATCTTTACTGGGTTAAAATCACAGAACTCACTGCTTGACAGCACTGTTGGAGAACCCGCCACCACCTTGTCAAGGGAAACTAGGGATGGCCAATAAATGCTGGACAGCGACATTCACATCCAGAAAAATACATAAAAAAAAACTAGCAGGCTGAATTTTTAAATTGTTATTTGCGTCATTGCACGTGCCTATGTGCTCACCACCCTAGAAGTACTGTGCAACATGCATCCTCCAATGGACAGCAAGAATCAATTTATAGATTTTAAAGCAGTTCTGACACCAATACATTACCCACCTGACGAATGTGATTTCTTGTGTTGTTTCTGTTTTTTCTCTGTACATTTTTCACATAACAGCTTGTTGTTACCCATTAGGAGATCTACAGATGTAAACTGGCTAAGACAGGACTGAAGAGAACATTCCTTGGGTCTGGATTCATAGCTCTGGGACAGTGTTTGAAATGCTGTAACTGGTTTCTTTGAAACTACAGATCTTTCTTTCATGTCTTGAATGCTGAATGAAACATAGTCTATCTGTTCCTCATAAAGAGAATCAATTATTAGACTTTCATTTTTGGTACTGCCAAGGTAGAGCTTTGATACTGCGCTGGAAATAGAATCATTACAATTAAAGTCTTCACGTTTAGTTTGCACTAAATTACTGTTTGACGGTTTGTAGTTGACAGTTGTCAAATCAAAATTGGAATCTGTGCTGCAACTCGCAGACTCAACTGGTTTTGAAGGATTCTCAGACTCTGATGCTTCACTGTCCGCATCATTGCTTCCATCTGACTGATTCCCATCTTTATCACTACCTTCTGACTGACTAAGGTTATTGGCTTCTACTAGATTCGGGCAGCAAAGTGTCAGGTTACTCTCCTCCTCTTGGTGTCCATTACTTTGTTCTATAGAAGCTCGCCAATTCCTCTCATCATCATCTGTTGATCTCTTCATTCCCTTCACCCTTTGTTTGTTTGCATGACTCTGCTAAAAGTATAAAGAAGATATGTCAGCTTATTATGTAAACACCTGGATAAATTCTTGCAGTTAGGACAGAAAGCTTGTAGGTTCCTTCCACCTATACACATCATCATAAAGATGAATGAGAAATTATAGGGTGATCTTTTTGCTGCAGGAGATAAGTTTATGACTGGTCATGTGACACAATCCACTGAGTCAGAGCAGCCTATATTTAAGACCAACTGTTAAGAGGGCTTTTTACTGGGTCCAATCATGCAGAAATTGGCATTAACCGGGTCTAACTACCCTGAATTAAAATTGCCATTTTAGAATTACTTCTTTATCAATATATTGATGTCTTCTGAGAGTTTGATTTATGCTTCCACAATGCCACGAGATGGCATTCATAGTCATCTACAGATAATGAGTAAATTTCTGAATGATCATCATCAGCAATGCTGTATGTTAAAAGCACATGTATTAGAAACTTCACAACTTTCAAAAAATAAAATTGGTCCTTATTTTTCAAATATTTGTGCCTTTTTTTATATATCAAAGTGAAGATTAGGAGAGAGTGTCTATCTCCAGTATGTACTGGTGGCTTGTCCATCATTCAGTCTTATATTAACTGCAGTTCCCTCCAGCACAAAAGCCTGTAAACATTTTAAAAAAAGCAAAATCCCTATAAAAAAAGGCAAGACTCCCTCCTACACAAAGCTAGAACTTCCACACCAAAAATGCAAAATCTCCCCAAAGCATAATAATCCTTCCTCTGCCTGAAACCTGAAAACTTGAAAGCGGCAACACTTCAGAAGTTCTTGGACCTGGAGGTCTGATAAAAAACACACTTTTTGGTCAGAATTCAGCTTGGGAAATAAAAGCAGTTGAAGTCAGCGTTGTAATTACCAAAGGATGGAACAGGCAGAAGGTTCACAGGCTTAATCAAAAACATCTGACCCATGGCCTGCATCTCAGATAACCTCAAACTAACAGATTTTGTTAAAATATGAGAGGTATTATAAATGTGCCTACCTGACATGGAGATTCACATACTAGGGCACATATTAGTAATTGAAGTGTACAGGTAAGCTCATCCTGCAGGATTTCCTGTGCACTTATTTCAATATATAGTAAATTCTGCAGACTGCTGATCTCTGTGCCTGAATTCCTAAAATGCACTCATGACAAATGAAACTCTGCACTGGAAGCACCAATTCATTAAATTTACCCTTAAATAGCTTCCTATTAATATGCTCTATTTAAGGAGCTCAGAAATGCAAATATTCAATACATCAAATTATTTAATAGAGAGCTAAATATTACAATTGTGTTAAGTATCGTTACAACGTATTCTCTCAACAGTACAAATGCATTTTCTTACCATGTACTTTGTTGAAGTTGGTTTCTTAGAACTCTTTGGTTTATATCTGATTGGGGTAGTAGATGTAGCACAGGTGTCCTGTTTACTTGAAGCCAAGATATTTTCCTCAATTTCTATATCTTTTGCTTTCTGATTTTTATTTAACGGCACTGGTTTGGCTGCCTTACAAGTTATAAAAGAAAAATATTTACAAAACATTGCTTGCACCGCAAAAGCAACAAAATATCATATTTCAAATGTGCATAATGATTACTACATGAACATTAACCACTGAAAGTATTTCTTTTTTAAAAAATCTTAAATATTTATATGAATTGAGTGAGCTTAAAGATCAATATAGAATCTGTCACATACTGACATTCAATTTGCATTCGCCAGGATATCAAATACTGGTAAAACACTAAATTCAGCACCAAGAATCATACTGGAAGAAATGTAAACATATACGTTTTAGATCAATACACCATTTACAATGGAAAACTGTGGGGTACCTAGTTAATTTCACAGTGAAGAAAACCCACTGATAAGGCTGCCAAATCCACAGAATAGCAGCTGTGCAGTGAAGTAAACGAGATGGTGCCACCACCTCTGACTCAGACCAGAAAAGAGGTGGTTTCCACATGTGGCTTTGGAGGCAGGATTATCCATCAAGTCAAAAATATGTCTACCATGGGAGGCAGAATTAGTTGCGTTTCCTGACCAGTGGCAGGATAAGTGGTTTGGTCAATCTGTACAAGTCTCCAAAACTGTTTCCGTTATGCCTCCAATCTGCTAGACCATTGGCAAATCAAGAATATTACATGGTTGCTTGTGGAATAAAGCAAGTATTCTACTGTTTCCACTATAAACAGTGCACATAAAGAGGTCAAAAATGCCTATGGATAATACATTCTGCATTTATTTTGCACACAAAAGTTTTCTTACCCTTTCTTCAATAATGGGAAGTGAAAGATCAATAAATGGTTCTCTAACAGTTGAAATCTAAAATAAGATAATTTCAAAGATCACATACAATTGCTAATTGTACTGAACATCTCAGCTCATAGTACAGAAATTTCTTCTGCCAGCTAATCAATTAAAAAAAATCTGAGATCTAATAAAATCAAATTTAAACAGAGAAAGTAAACGTCCTTGTAAAAAGATTTTAATTTATATTATGAAAAATTGTGATACTTTATTCTAGATTCAATTACATTAGATATTGCTTATTTTCTGTACACTAGTGCAGATATTTTCTGACATTATATTTCTTTCCATTCCAAGATTATAAGTATATAAAATTTGACAATTTACAAACCTTAATGTGGGTCCCGTGACCTAAAAGTTCAAAGGTTTGTTGCTCTATAAAATGATTTGTTGTACGATATTTTAAAATAGAAATGTTAAATATAGTATTCTATACATTGTGAAGGAAACTGTAAATTAAAAGATAGATTTTATCCCACATTGGTGAGTTGCAAACAGATGACACTCTTCCTCATTTCCACATTTTTAATCCTTTTCTGATGTCCCTACCACATCATATGCGATTCTTTGGCTTAGATTATTGCAAACAATACCCTGCAGTTTTACTATGGTAAAGCTGCTATATAAATGCAAGTTGTAGCTGTTGTTGCTATACTGTTCTGGACCTGGGGGCCACTTGCTATTTGGCATTTCCCATTCCAGGTTGGAATGTAGCTATTCTACAGCCTGTCCCAATGAAATTGTATACCCAGTAGATGTTTAGGTGAATGACACAAGGATATGTAAGCACATACTTCTACACAAGAGACCATCACCACCATATAATTCATGCAGTGATATAGAAAGGCTCCTTTAAAGAAAATTACTGAACAATTTTGTATATTGCACATCATACATTTGGTTGTATTCTACTTGTAATCATGATTGGTAAATACAGATGCAAAGAAAGTTGAAATGAAGTTTTATTATTTTACAACAAAAAGTCATGCAACTAAGTAAATACTTACATATGAGCACTCTTCACACATGATAGTATTGATCAGCTCTCCAACAAAAATCTGGTTGATAAAATTCATCTTCATACCTTCTCTGCCATATACTGTAACATCATATTTAAGAATAAAATATTTGCACATTTAACTCTGATATTCACAGCCTCTCCTATAAACATTTTTCTTTATGCTGAAGACTCCAAAGCATGCATTCTGTATACTGCACCATAATTCCTAGATGTTACATCCTCAAAAGCAACATTGTAGATATGAACAAAATTATTCATTTGGATTATTTGTTCAAATATATAATGGTTAATTATGGCGATTTGTCAAAAAAAACAACCCCACTCAATGGAACAGGCATGTAATGGTTTTATTTTGGCTGAAAGATATAGCTTGCCAAGGTTAAATGAATATAAATGCACTAGATGGCGCCTTTGAGCCATATATAAATCTATACCTTTTACTTTTCGTTTTGTCTCCTCATCAGCAGTTTTAACTGTTGGGCTGTTGAAGGCTTTCAAGATAGCACTCTGTATGCGCTGCATCATAAAATAAGACATAGTACCTATGAGTATTGAACTTATATTTAAAACAAATGGGCTTGAAAAGTATAAATACAAAGAAAAAACTGCAAATGCTGGAAATGGAAATTAAAAACAGAAAATCCTAGTATTTCACAGGTCAATCAGCATCATTACAGACTGTTTAGCCTTCCTGGGACAAACTCTTCAGCAGAACCAACAACTAAAACACATACAAGCAGGTTAATACAGTTGGAAAAAAGACAGCAAATAGTGAAGAGCAGCATTAAAAGCAAGGTAAGTGAGTAGAAAACCGCAAATGAGAAATCAACCCTGAAACACTAGCCATTTGTTATTCAAACAGAGAGTGAGATGCGACCAGCTCCATTAGAAAATACAGAAATTTAAGACTGTATTCTTCAGAAGGACGAATAGAATATGCTCCTCTCAAATTTAACCAAACACTCCCTCCTTTCTCTTCAACAGCAGACAATGCATGTCATCAAGGCTGAGTGACAACCATTTCAAGTTCCGTTCATTTGTTTCAGCATCAGTTACCTTTTGACAATTATCTGTAACAATAGTTCAATTGCCTTCTCTAGTACACCTACATCCTCAATTTGCCACTATATGTAAAAAAAAAAGTATTTATTATCTTCAAGATATCTTCCTCTTCCATAATTATGATTCCCCGGTCCCTAAGCAGTCTTACCAACTCATTAACTATTCCTAAATTTACAAACCTCTTACCATTTTCCCTGCTATCTGCTAGCTTTTTTCATATGCCCTTCACATCTTCTAATCTCCATTTTCACCTCCTCATTACAGTTTCTATATTAGAATCATGGAACAATACAGCACAGAAGGAGGCCATTTGGCTCATCGTGCCTGTGTCAGACTTATTGCTCATGATTATTACATAGAATGTATAGCACAGAAACTCACCATTTGTTCCAACTGGTCCATGCCGGTGTTTATGATCCACAGAAGCCTCCTCTCACCCTACTCCATTTAACCCCATTAGTACAACCAGTTCTGATGAAAGGTCACAGACCTGAAAGGTTAACTCTGTTTCTCTCTCCACAGATGCTGTCTGACCTGCTGAGTATTTCCAGTATTTTCTGTTTTTATTACTGTGAAATGCATCTGTCCTATTCACCTCAACTACTCCTTGTGATAGTGAGTCCCACATTCTAACCACTCTCTGGATAAAGAAGGTTCTCTTGAATTCCCTATTGGATATATTTGTTGCTATCTTATATTTATGGCCCCTAGTTTTGGACCCCCTTACAAGTGAAACCATTTTCTCTATATATACCCATCAGAGTCTTCCATAGTCATAAACATCTCTATCAGGTTACCTCTCAGTCTTCCCTTTTCTAGAGAAAAAAGCTCCAGACTGGTCACTCTTATTATTGTTAGCCTAATTTGATAATATACCTCTTTTTAAGTTTCAATTTGTTTTTTATTTCTCCATTGATCCATGGAAATTCTTTGATGCATCTCTTTGTTTTACCTTACAGGAATATATTCAATACTCTAACCATCTCATATTTAAAGATTTCCATCACTGATCTCTTTGCTAAGTTTTCTGCCCTGTTAATTTGGGCCAAACCGCACCCCCCCAACCCCCATCTCACCACCTCCCTCTCTGCCTTTAATAACCTCCTTAA
Organism: Heterodontus francisci; assembly: GCF_036365525.1. Lineage (NCBI taxonomy): Eukaryota > Metazoa > Chordata > Chondrichthyes > Heterodontiformes > Heterodontidae > Heterodontus > Heterodontus francisci. The sequence continues at coordinate 128,356,145 of NC_090373.1, forward strand.
ATTCCACCTCTGACTAAGCTTCTATTCGTGTATATATATATATATATATATATATATATATATATATATATATATATATACACACACACATATATATAAGCTTCTATTCACCCCGGTTAATATTTCTTTCTTTGGTTTGCTATCCATTTTTTAAATTCCATCTATATGAAGTGCATTGGGACATATACAAATGTCAGTTGTTATTACAAAAGCAAAATACTGCAGATCATAGAAATCTGAAATAAAACCAGAAAATGTTGTGGAGAGAGGAAAACGTGAATGTTTCAGGTCACTGAAAGGTCCAGAGTTTACCACTACTGAAGTCTAGTTTTTTTTTTAAAATCTTGTGCTCAACTCCTCAAGTTCCCTCTGCAAGATATCAAACAAAATTCTATTTAATTGATTCCAACGTTGGTTGCTGTTCCCCAGCCCCCCTTCCCAGAAGTTTTTTCCACCTGTTCTATGATGTCCTTCACTTTGCCACTGTAAAGCAACATACCTTTTGGACTCCTGGTAACGACTGCAAAAAAAGGCCATTTATTCCTGACTACAAAATCTCCCACAACTCCAAATCTCCTATGCTTGCAAGTTTCCACTGCACCCACTGCCAGAAAAGAAAAATACTTGCATTTACATAGCACCTTTAACGATCATCGGATATCTCAAAGCACTTTACAGCCAATGAAGTACATTTTTTGAATTGTAGTCACTGCTGTAATGTAGAAAACGCGGCAGTCAATTTGCACACAGCAAGCTCCTACAAACAGCAATGTGATAATGACCAGATAATCTGTTTTTGTGACACTGATTGAGGGCAAAATATTGGCCAGGACACTGGGAATAACTCCCCGTCTCTTCTTCAAAATAGTGTTCATGGGATCTGTCCTTATTTGCATGTGTGTATCGCGTGTGCATGCTAGCGTAGGCGAGTCGTATATCCATGGGCGTTAACCGTATTAGAGTATAAGTTTAATAAATTTCACTTCTTCTTTACGCTTAAGACAGCCTGTTCGTGCTCATTTCTTTGCCTTATAATTGGAAAGTGGTGAACAAGGATTCACCAAAGGGGGCGCTCAAAACAGTGTATTTAAAAATAAAACCCTGTTACAATAAGACCAGGTGAAGACAGTAAAAGACCCCTAGATACTTTTCTCACTTGGTTGTAACACCTCAAATTTAAGTCTCACCCTCCACCCAACCTGAGCTATCAAATCTGCTCCAGCCCTACAATCCCTCACTCCCAAATTCTCAGTTACTCTGACTATCCTCTTGTGCACCCCTTTATCGCCCCAGACTGCTGGCCATGCCTTAGGTCCCATGCTTTGGAATTCCCCTCTTAAACTTCTCTACCTTTCTATTTCTCTCTTCTCATTCAAGACCATTCTTAAAACCTATCTCTGACTATGCTTTTGATCAACCTTCCAATCACTCCTTCCTCAGCTCAATATTCATTTTTTAATCCTTATGTGAAGTGCTTTAGGATATTTCTACATTAAAATGTACTATATAAATGCATGTTGTTGATGGCAGACTGCAAGGGATTTGAGGTGGGTGGAGTTGCAGGAGGGTTGATGAGATTAGCTCCCAAAGGGTATTCTCAGAGGCAAGATCAGTTAGAGAGGAGAATCAGCCAGTTGGGGTTACTGCTCTTCAGGAGATGGCAATGAGAGCTATGAAGGACCCTTTGGAGGATGATGAGAAAGGCACAGAGGGTGCCAGCGGTCTTACTCAAGAGGGGTTGAAGACTGGGCAACAGCTGGAGAGAAGGAAAGCATAGCAGTAATGATGGGTTGGGGTGGGGATTCAGGGGAAGTACTTGAGAGGAGAAAATGGAAAGTTAAACAACAGTGAGGGGAAGGGCAGAAGACAGGAACAAAATGTTCACGAGATAACAAAACAAATAGAGATAGAAATAACGGGTTGTGGTCTGGGGCAGCGGCCAAAATGCACACGGAAATTATTCTTTGCTGCTTCCCACCATCAATTTTGTAGGTGGAAGTATCATTTGTGTAAAATTGGTCCAGATTAAGTGAAACAGATATTGCTTCTTCAACTGAATGCCACCATATAAGGATTGGCGGGGTTATATCATAGACATCTTTGATGTGCTTTTATCTATTACTCTCAGATGTGATATCACATTCGCTGTGTGGTGGTACAGTTAGGGTTAAAAATTAAGCAACAAACTCAAGCTTGTTGCAAGTTTTGTTTTCATATTTGGCAGTATACAATACTGTGAATTAGGGAAGCTTAGTAAAAGTAGAAATTTATGAGCTCAATATTTCTGAGCTATGTAGTTTTCCTTGGAACAAAGCCTGTTTGAACAATTATAAATATCTGCATTAGCTTTTAAAAGGATGAAACAAAGAATTTCAAAAACACTTTAAATGTCAAGGTCTGAAAGTAAGATAACTGGTTAAGAGAAAAATTAGCATCCCCTGGATATATGGCACTCTCTTACAATCACATACTTTAAACTGAGCTACGTGCCAAAAATCAAATGATGTACAGACACTCCTAAAAAAAAAAAAATGTTCATATGGTATATAATTAAACAGGTTTGTTGCCCTTTATGCAGTACTGCCCCATTTGAGAATATGACCTGGTCAGTGAGTTTGTTCTCCATTTGCCCTTTCCACCCTAAGACCAACAATATAGTCACACTAGCAGTCAATCAGTAATTGCTCAGCTGAATACCCCTAAATAGGTTTAGGACTATCAACAGCCCCTTTTGTGAAGCTTTGTGCATTGAACCATTTATTTAGGTCAAACAAAGACATCATCCCTGCATGGCCAGGGTGCTAGTGACAGTGGTGAAAGACATTAATCAATTAGCAGCAGGCTTCAACTATGTCTCAGCCTCTGCACTAATCAATCTATTGCAGATAATATTGGCAAAAATTGCCCTGCAGGACTTGTCGATTGTCATCCTCCCATCATCTTCAAGTTCCCTCTCCCCTTCTCCAACACGTAGTCAAGTTGCAACTGTGATCTCACTTGGAAGTGGGTGCTGTATGCAGCTCAAGAATAAAGTATCTGAACTATAAAAGGTAACAATAATCAGTTTTACTACTTACACTGCATTTCTTGGAAGATAAACATAGTCATCAAGTTTGAAGGGTTTTGTTAAGCTCACTAGCAAGGATAATTCATGCACATTACAACATATCCTTCATGGGGTTTTCTAAACAGCCTGAACAAGAGAATATTCGTGGTGGTAATCCTGCTAAAGGATTCTGGTGGCAGGCACATCGCTGCAGGCTCTCTCCCTCTCTCGACACCACATGGTTATGACACTCCACAACAATAACTCGATTAACAGCTGTGGTGTTCCCAGGACAGACAATGCTGTGCTGCTCGGGTACCCGTGGTTCTGACTGGCACAACTGTCACTGCTGTGCAGTTTGAATAGATCCATAGACCTGCCAGTCTAATTTTGTCACACCGTCTAGAGCCCTTCAAATCATTGCTCTGTCTCTGCCCTACTAGCTGTGTCCCTCACTACTCTGCCCAAGGATATACAATGACAGTCAAAAATAATTTACAGTTTAAACTGAAAACAGCCTTCACTGCATGATACAAGGGATTAAGCAACAATAGTTGCCACTCGATGCATGATGTATTAATAGTAAATGATTACAATTACAGACAATTTGAATGTAATGTAAGCTTAGTATATATTCTTTTATATCCAATAAACATTATACCGTCAAAGAACTTCACAGTAATGCCAAGGACTTGTTTTTTTTTAGTTTAACTTTTCTCACATTTGTTTCACCCGTTCAGAGTTCCTGTGCCACTTCTATGCTAAGATAGCAGGCAAAAGACTAATTTGAAGATCTCTGCATGGTATCTCTAAATTGGTCAACAGAGAGGAATGAAACATTACATAGATTAACTCTCTCTTTGATTTTTCTCTTTCACTCAAGAAAGTAGCTTTCTTGACATTCCCAGGTGGTCTCTTCCACTGTTGCTAACTCTCGCTGCAGGCAAATGAAAGGAAATAACTCATTGGGATACTCTAGCACACCAATGCATTGCATCATTTAAGTCAAATCTAATGAAGAGCTTGTGACAAAATGGGGAGATTCTGCATTTTATTCCACAGTTTTGAAATTGCTACAGTTAAAACTGAGTCATTCTTTCCTTACCCTATGTCAAAATAAAGGCCTGGATACACTGTCTACAGGACCAAACTAGGTTAAGTGACTTGGAAATTAGTCAGGACACAGGGGCTTTATTATTGGTGCTAATTAAATCGTATATAGTTTAGACATTAACAGGCACTTAGAAACCAGATGTTTAAGCAGCTACTCATCAGTATTATATGCAATTGTTCCAACTACTGGTATCTTTAAGCATGGATGACTGGCAATTGTAGCTTATGAGGCTTTATGACTGGTTAACTGAACACTTTAATTTTGGGAGCTTTTATAAATTATTCAAATACAAAGTGAACCATGATGGTTCAAAGTGTTGTTTCTCCCATCAACTTAATTTCTAGCAGGAAATTCAATCTTCATGGATTGAAGAAAGATTTCGATCAAACACATACAACCTTCTAGCTGCAAGACTGACCAAGAGACAAATTTGACATTTTAAATTCAACTGTCTTGTAGCTTAACCAACTCTTTAAGAATTGAATTCTAAGAGGATATTTTAACCACTAGTTTCAACTTTAAGTATTGTGTTGATGTTTTTGGCTTGTGTACTAATTAAACTGTAAATAAACAGTTTTAGTCTATATGCATTTGTCTGAAGTGCAGTTTTTTTCCTACTATTCAGAGGAGATAGAAAATATTTTGGACATCTCAACATGATCTTCAGTAAACTATATACCTCATTAGAGGCTGCTAAATTGTCCAGTACAGGGCTGGTATAAGGGCACAAGTGTCTGATCAAAGGAGCCTTGGTCTCCATTTAGAAACTGCCTTTTTGTCACAAACATAAAAGTGTTGATTTTCCAAAATTCAGAATGAAAAATTTGTCCTAGCCCAACTAAATGTCATCTTATTCCCTCCTCACACCACCAGCTTAGTCAATTACTCCAGTTCTAACTTTGTCCTTTTCATATAATGGAGATATTTAAAGACAAATTCTGCCCTGGGCAAGTGCTGAAGATACATACTAAACATTAAAATATTATCTCAGCTTAAGTAACACAGGAAATTACTTCAGACATTGGCAAATAACAGTGGCATCATATAGAAATACTGATGAGTAAACGTAAACTTGTAAAAAATATTTATTCGTTCATAGGATGTGGACATTGCTGGCAACGCCAGCATTTGTTGCCCATGCCTAATTGCCCTTGAGAAGGCAGTGGTCAGATGCCTTCTTGAACTGCTGCAGACCTTGTGGGGTAGACAGAACTAATAAGAAAGATGTGCATTTATATAACGCCTTTTACGACCACCAGATGTCTCAAAGCGCTTTACAGCCAATGAAATTCTCTTGCATTGTAGTCACTCTTGTAATGTAGGAAACATAGCAGCCAATTTGCATACTGCAAGCTCCCAGAAACAGCAAAGTGATAATGACCAGATAATCAATTTTTTTGTGATGTTGAATGAGGGATAAATATTGGCCAGGACATGGGGGAATAACTCCCCTCCTCTATGAAATAGTGCCATGGGACCTTGTATGTCCACCTGAGAGGGAAGATAGGGCCTTGGTTTAACATCTCATCTGAAAGATGGCACTCCCTTAGCACTGCACTAGAGTGTCAGCCTCGATTTTTGTGCTCAAGTCTTGAAGTGGGATTGAACCCACAACATTCTGACTCAGAGGCAAGAGTGCTATCAACTGAGCCACAGA